>NW_027362764.1:174182668-174782668 GCF_046119375.1 Phyllobates terribilis
AGGCTTCTATCTAAATCCCTGAAAAATGGCATTCAGATGGGCCTCGACATAGCCATTGATTTGAACAAAGGCAAACCGAGGCTAAAGTCTGAATCTTTAGGCTCCATTTGCTCTGCTTTCAGATGTCTCATTTCAGACAGCACAATCCTGAAATTCAGGGATTCAGTTGTAAGCCTTGTGTAAAGACCTGAATGCAGCGCTGAATGTAGTGTGAATAGGTCCTTACATCCTACACCACCTCAGGGGATTGTTGTTATGGAGTATTGCCCCTGGGTGGCCGCAGTTATGGCCACCACCAGGGCTCGCGGTCACCCACCCTAGCTTTGGTATTCTGGGGAGCTGGTATAATGAATATCTGAGAAGAGCCCTAGAGAAGCAAGAACAATGGACAACCAAGAGGTGGTGGCCTCAAGTCAGGTGTAGTGTTCAACAGGGCAAGACTTTCTAACCTGCCCACACACACACACACACACACACACACACACACACACATATATATACACACACCTGCCCACACACACACACACACACCTGCCCACACACACACCTGCCCACACACACACACACACACACATATACACACACACCTGCCCACACACACACACACATATACACACACACACCTGCCCACACACACACACACCTGCCCACACACACACCTGCCCGCCCACACACACACACACACCTGCCCGCCCACACACACACACACACACACACACACCTGCCACACACACACACCTGCCCGCCCACACACACACACACACCTGCCCACACACACACACCTGCCCACACACACACCCCCACACCTGCCCACACACATATACACACACACACACCTGCCCAAAAACACACACACACACACCTGCCCACACAAACACACACACCTGCCCACACACACACACACACCTGCCCACACACACACACACACACACACACACACACACACCTGCCCACACAGACACCTGCCCACAAACACACACACACCTGCCCACACACACACCTGCCCACACACACACACACACACACACACACACACCTGCCCACACACACACACACACCTGCCCACAAACACACACACCAGCCCACACATACACACAGACTCACCATCCCCCGGCTCCATTCCTCCTGCCTGCTCTGTCTCTTTTCCGGTGCAGCACTGCAGGCCGGGGCGCACTGCGTGACGTCACAGCTAGGAGACACAGCCGCACACAGGGCCGTGTCTCCTAGCAGTGACGCGGCCGGGCCAGCACAGGGAAGTTAACTGCTGAAGTGCTGGCCCGGCCGATGAAGCAGTAGCGGCGGCCGCTGCTAGGGGAGCGGTCCGCCCCCCCCCCTCCCGCCACTGCTACCGCTATGTGCCGCGGCGGCCCGCACATATAATGAGGGCAATCCGGCATTAGACACCCCGCCTGGAGCCGCGGGCCCCCTGCCGGCTCGGGGCCCTGGGCGGTCGCCCGGATTACCCTCATTATAATCCGCCTATGCCTTTAACGCACGCTGAGTGACACAGCACGCCGCAATGCTGCATGTCACCTGATCAGGGTCCTGACTCCTGAGGCGTGCTGACGTAGCATGCTGCCTGCCTCCCCTGTTTCCTGTCTCTGAGAATCCCGCCGGTGCGGAGCGCTTGTCCTGTTACTGTGGGCCGGCTGCCAGTGACTGTGGCAGCCAGCCAGTGTAAATTACACAATACACTCACTCACTGTGTAATTATTGAAATTTGGAAGGGCCTGGGGCCTGGGCCTTGGGAGTAGGAACCGGACCTGGTGAAAGGACAGGTGGTTAATGCTGGGCCAGCTGGGGGGACGTTAATTATTATAGCAATAGCACTATTATATATAATTAAATAAAATATAAATAAAATCCCGTACCCTGAGTGTCAGTGCCATTATCCCGCACCCCGAGTGTCAGTGTCATTATCCCGCACCCCGAGTGTCAGCGCCATTATCCTGTACCCCCAATGTCGGCGCCATTATCCTGCACCCTGAGTATTGGCGTCTTTATCCTGTACCCCCAATGACGGCGTCATTATCCTGTACCCCCAGTGTCGGTGTCATCCTGTACCCCCAGTGTCGGTGTCATTATCCTGTACCCCGAGTGTCAGCACCATTAATCCATACCCCGAGTGTCAGCGCCATTAATCCGTACCCCGAGTGTTGGTGTCATTATCCTGTACCCCCAGTGTTGGTGTCATCCTGTACCCCCAGTGTTGGTGTCATTATCCTGTACCCCCAGTGTCGGTGTCATCCTGTACACCCAATGTCGGTGTCATTATCCTGTACCCCGAGTGTCAGCGTCATTATTCTAGGCTATATGTAATTACACTACGGGGAGGCCTCTACACTGTGTTCCAAATTATTATGCAAATAATATTTTCTCAGATTTTCCCAAATTACCTATATGAATTGCAGTCATTGTAATTTTCCAGTCAAATAACTATTAGAGTACAATTGAAAGGTTTTTGTACAAACTGCCTATGATAACAGTATATTTTTAAAAAAATAAAAAACTCAAACTGCACTCAAAATGCATGTTCCAAATTATTATGCACAGCAGAGTTTTCAACCTTTTCATTTTAATAAAGAACAAAAAAATGGTCATTTTTGAAATTATAAGCATTAGCAGGTTATTACAAACTGAAAGCAAACAGTTTTCAACTCAAAACTTTATTCTAGGTGATGTTACATTTGCACATAGGACCGCTTGTTCGAAAGGAGCTTCTGAACTCTCTCGTCCATTGAATTTGTCAAGTTTTGGATGGTTTCTGCTTCAATTGTTTTGCATGAGGACAGAATACCCTCCCAGAGCTGTTGCTTAGATGTGAACTGCCTCCCGCCATCATAGACACTCCTTTTGATGATGCTCCAGAGGTTCTCAGTGGGGTTGAGGTCAGGGGAGCATGGGTGCCACACCATAAGTTTGTCCCCTTTTATGCCCATAGCAGCCAGAGATGCAGATGTGTTATGTGCAGCATGAGACGGGGCATTATCATGCATGAAATGATCTCGATGGTCCAGATGGATGGAGTGGAGGATGGCTGGTTGATGGACACCCCATGCAAACACGGCTACGGCGCTAACAAGGAGGAGGTGGAGTAATGTTTTGGGCTGGAATCATGGGGAGAGAGATTGTCGGCCCTTTTAGGATCCCTGAAGGGGTAAAGATGAACTCCATAATGTATGTTGAGTTTCTCAAACAGCACTTCCTTCCATGGTTCAAGAAGAAGAACCGTGCATTCCGCAGCAAGATCATTTTCATGTATGATAATGCCCCGTCTCATACTGCACATAACACATCTGCATCTCTGGCTGCTATGGGCATAAAAGGGGACAAACTTATGGTGTGGCACCCATGCTCCCCTGACCTCAGCCCCATTGAGAACCTCTGGAGCATCATCAAAAGGAGTGTCTATGATGGCGGGAGGCAGTTCACATCTAAGCAACAGCTCTGGGAGGGTATTCTGTCCTCATGCAAAACAATTAAAGCAGAAACCATCCAAAACCTGACAAATTCAATGGACGAGACAGTTCAGAAGCTCCTTTCGAACAAGCGGTCCTATGTGCAAATGTAACATCACCTAGAATAAAGTTTTGAGTTGAAAACTGTTTGATTTCAGTTTGTAATAACCTGCTAATGCTTAAAATTTAAAAAATGACCATTCTTTTGTTCTTTATTAAAATGAAAAGGTTGAAAACTCTGCTGTGCATAATAATTTGGAACATGCATTTTGAGTGCAGTTTGAGTTTTTTATTTTTTAAAAAATATACTGTTATCATAGGCAGTTTGTACAAAAACCTTTCAATTGTACTCTAATAGTTATTTGACTGGAAAATTACAATGACTGCAATTCATATAGGTAATTTGGGAAAATCTGAGAAAATATTATTTGCATAATAATTTGGAACACAGTGTATATGTGATTACCTGGATTGGTGCTCTAAATGTAATTCTCCTGTTCCATCTTATACTCACCCTCCGGTGTCTTATCTGTTTCCAGCATTGCACCTTTTTCGTTTTAAAATTTTACAACCTGAACGACCATAGCTTGCCCCCCCCCCAGTTTTGATCCTGGGTACACCCATGGTAGTTACTGAGGTCACCGCTGTTCAGAGCCGCCAGGTTTCCCGGATCGCAGCAGTAGCCGGCGATTCTGATGCGCAGTGACATTACTTACTGCTATTCACAGTTGCCGGTGCTGGATTTGGGGAACGCTTGACTATGTCAGAGCTGCATGGGAACATTTTTTCAAATAAATTGGTGAACGAGGTGTAAGGGGGTGTGCCGTGAAGGATGAGGCTCCCCAGCGTTGTGTAGCCTTTGTGACCGGAGATTGCCACCTACTATTCAAACTGAATCCAATGGAACTAAAGGATGGGGGGTAGTGTTTCGGGAAGGATGGGTCTATAGAGAGCACTGAGTCAGGACATCTGTCATGCACTCCTCAATTAACTATTCTCTATAGCATGTCCATCAACACCCCCCCTCCCCTTTTTATTTTCTTCTCCAGAGTATGGGGCTTTATGCTATTCAATAATCACTTAGGCTCATAATCACTGCACTATACCATCATATACACCAGTAGGTTTTTATGTCACAGTGCATCAGAGACCACTACACTCCTACAAAGAACATACACCGTCCTGTTCCCAGTGACCAATCTCATTGCACTCATTTAAAGGCAGTTCATAGGCTGATATGATCCTTTATTTGTTTTCAGCTAGACTGCCTAGTTATTTCACCTTGACGCGTTTCACTTATCGCTTTTCATTAGCACATCAGGGGGGTTTTAATAGTAACTACTGCGAGCCGTACTGCTTTGTTTATAACGCAGCACAGAAGCTAATCCTTCCGGCCACGATGCGAGCCGCATCGTGTGAAACGCGTCAAGGTGAAATAACTAGGCAGTCTAGCTGAAAAGAGATGACGCGCCCCCAGGGCCGTGGGGTACTCGGCAGCCGGGCCTCTGGATGCCGGTGGCGGGGGGTATCACGGTGGCTGACCCGGTCTGTGGCCCAGGGCGGTCAACAAAAGGGGATTTCTTTATAGAGGATTTGGAAAGTGTTCGTGACGCCACCTGTGGAGTGCGGCTAAAGGGAGCCGCCGCTGCGGAGCAGTCCTCTGAGGCAAATGTTAGGGCAGCTTATGATGGAACGGCTCCCCACAGGTGGAGCAGGCCTCAGGGCAGCATGGGGAAATGGATGGTGGTACAGGGGAGAGACGGCCAGGGCGGTTCAGGAAGAAATGACGGACACTCACACGGGGGTTTGCTTCGGTACCTTTACTGATGTAGATCCAGGTATGGTCCAGGGTACTCGGTACGCAGGGTGCACTTCTGGACTCTCCCCAGTGAGCGGGTATAGGGCCTCCTGATCGATTGCTTCCACTTGCTAAGCTTCTGACCTGCCTGGAGCTAGGCCTGGCTTTACTACTGTCTCTCTTTCTCTTTTGCACCTGCTGACCTGGTGGTAGGGCTTTCTCCTGGAGATCACTCTCCCTGGATGCTGTGGCCTCCATGACTCCTAGCCCTGGTACAATAGTCAGCGTTGGTCGGCCTGGGACTTGTAGTCCTCCAGGTATCCGGTGGTCCCTACTGGGTGTAAAGGTCCCTGTAGGCGCGGACCCGGTGTCCGGTGTATACTTCGGGGTGAGCCTGGTACGCTCCTCTGCTCCCTCAACTCCTCTCTCCTTTCCTCCTTGCCTTCGGCCACACTCAGGGCCCTCACTATGGCAGCAGCAGACGAGCTGCGTCTTCGCTGCTCTCAGCATCAGCACGCTCTCCACTCACAGACTAATCTCTCAACTCTCCACTTAGCTGCCTGGCCCCACCCTCCCTTTATATATGTCCCTATCAGGACTCCCTCTGGTGGTCTGAGGTGGTAGGGTGGAGGTGTGTGAATGTAATGAGGGCCTCTTTTGGAGAAGTCCATCCATGCACCCTACTGGGTTCTGTGGCACCTGTGCGTAGCAGGGTGCCACACAAATATAGGATCATATCAACCTATGAACTGCCTTTGAATGAGTGCAATAAGATTGACTGAAATTTACTGAAATAAATTAACTTTTTGATGATATTCTAATTTAGTGAGATGCACCTGTAAGTGAGTAAAATAAATAAATACAGACATTACAGCAGGGGATCACAGCTGATTCTTTGAAGTAAAACATTGTTTAAAACCAGGCAGGGAAATAGTTTACCTCACAGAAAGAATCAGCTGTGATACCATGCTGTGCTATCTGTATACCCAAATCAGATCAGAGCATGTTCCTGTACGGTCAGACACAGCCATTGCACAGCACACAGCATGGACACATTTATAAGATTATCTCAGCACAGGAACATTTTCTTTAAACACATCCAATTGTGGAACTTATTATTATTCTAAGATCTATTGATTAAAATGAACTTTTTGTTCGTGGGTTAAGTAATCCGTGTTTAAGAACCATTTTAGTGGCGTTCTTGTTGTTGTGAATGTTGCACCTGCTGGAAAGTAGCTAGATAGTATAGGGGTTTCCTGCTGCAAATGTTATAGTTTGGTTATTATCATCTTTTCTGATATTGTCTACTTTAATATTCTGTAGTTGAACAATTTGCTTCCTACAAAACTAACCCTTCCTTATAGCTGTGTTAAGAAAATAAATAGTTAAGTTGGTTACTTCCACCTTGTCCTTGTCTGCGTGTTGCATCCTAATAACTTGCTCACAGAGAGACAGAGTATTGTTTTTTTTTCTCTCTTTTTATGTTTTTCAGATATCCATTCTTAGACTACGGTGGATGCAGCAGACTACGGCAGACCTGCATGGCTTTTTTTTTTTCAAAAATAAATTGGTGAACCAGGGAAAAGTGTCGGGCAGGGTTTATTCAAATATAATTTATTTTTTTATCTGTGTTTTTTCGTTTTTGCCATTACTGGGTTAATAAAGGAAGTGCTTATAGACACCTCTCCATTATTAACCCCAGATCTTGATGCCAGCTTGATTTTTGACATATCATAGCTGACATCAATCCCAATTACCATTACCCCAACTGCCACCACACCAGGGCAATTGGGAAGAGCTGGGCAAAGTTCCAGAATTGGCGAATCTAATGTAATGCGCCACTTTTGAGGTGGATGCGGGCGGGTATTTTTAGGCTGGGAAGGGCCAAATAAGCATGATAATATAAGGCATGATAATTAAGCAGACAGCCCACAGCTGTCTGCTTTACCTTTGCTGGTTATCAAAAAATGGAGGACACCACATTGATTTTGTAAATTATTTATTTACTATGTTAAACAAGACTAAACACTCTTTAGTGCCACATGAAAGGCACTAAAGGGAGCAAGTTTATTAAATCTATCTATCAATGTATTCTATCTATCTATTATATATGTAATATCTTTCTAACATCCATTTATCTATATCTGTATAAAAGATTGCTTTATTAGTTTGTAAACTAGCTTTAAATTACATAAATACAGTATGTAAAAGATGATGTTAAAAACGCATTGTATACGGATGTCATACGGATGCTGGTGATGTAAGGCAGCGCTAGTCATCATAATGGGGGATACTCGCTGCACCGGGTCAATTAAGGCACATAAGCAATGTCTTTACATTTTTCTCACGATGCTGCAGTTTATTACTTCATAAGCCACAGTTCACCGGGTCCAACTCAGTGGCACACCGACACACATATCTATAATATTCACGAGCCAAGTGGCACACAGGCCCACTTGCTCCAGGTTACAGCCTAAGGCAAGGTAAGAAATTATCAATGTCCATAACACAGTCCATGTAACAAAGTGTATTACCTTTGCCGGGTTTAGTTGCTGCAGTCCATTTAATATGCCACCACTGTGGCTTTGTGGCTACCCAGGTAGGGGTCTCCAGCCGTCGTTCCCTCAAAGGCCACTGACATCCACACAGGATCCAGGCTTTGCCTATCAGGACTCCTCACCAAGCCGGCTCTCCCTCAAAGGCCACTGACATCCACACAGGATCCAGGCTCGACCTTTCAGGTACCAGGCTTCACTCCAAAGCCGCTGCCTTCCAAGGCCACTAGCATCCGCACAGGATCCAGTCTTTGCCTTTCAGGCTGCCAGGCTTCATTCGGCCTCACTAGGCCTCTCACAAACGGTGTCCCACACACACGGAGCACAGGCCTCACTCCTCACACCTCACACCGAACACACCTGTCTCAAATTACCAGGGTTTATATATCCTGTGCACACACACACAAACTGACAGGACCTTGCTGATGTCACAGTCATGTGAACAGTCAGCTGTGTGTATAGGTCCTGTGCTGTCCCAGTCATGTGTACAGACCTTTACTGTGTATACAGGACCTGTGTGATGTCACAGTCATGTAACCAGTCAGCTAAAGGGGAAGGTACATGGTCAGGTAAAACACATCCTGGACCATTTACAGTAATGCTAGCAAGCTGCTGCATTACAGTGAGAAAAAAATCACACACTCGCATTACACTTGCATAACATAAGATCAGCCATACGGATTCCATACGGAACTTTTTTTGAGCAACATCGTATTGATTATTTTATACTCGATTATGAGCAAGCCCTTGGAACAAGACAAATTAGACAGAATTTTACACAAAACCCCAAAAATGGGCTGGACAAAATTGTTGGCACCCTCAACTTAATATTTGGTTGCACACCCTTTGGAATAAATAACTGCATCAATCACTTGACAAATCCCCGGGCCCGGATGGGATACACCCGCGAGTACTGCAGGAATTAAGTAACGTCATAGATAGACCATTTTTCTTAATCTTTAAAGATTCCATAATAACAGGGTCTGTACCACAGGACTGGCGTATAGCAAATATGGTGCCAATATTCAAAAAGGGGACAAAAACTGAACTTGGAAATTATAGGCCGGTAAGCTTAACCTCTACTGTGGGTAAAATCCTGGAGGGTTTCCTAAGAGATGCTATACTAGAGTATCTGAAGAAGAATAACCTCATGACCCAATATCAACATGGGTTTACGAGGGACCGTTCCTGTCAAACTAATCTGATTAACTTTTATGAGGAGGCAAGTTCTGGACTGGACCAAGGAAATGCAGTGGATGTTGTGTATATGGACTTTTCAAAAGCTTTTGATATGGTTCCACACAAAAGGTTGATACATAAAATGAGAACAATGGGGATAGGGGAAAATATATGTATGTGGGTTAAGAATTGGCTCAGTGATAGGAAACAAAGGGTGGTTATTAATGGAAAACACTCAGACTGGGTCTCAGTTAACAGTGGGGTACCTCAGGGGTCAGTATTGGGCCCCCTTCTTTTTAACATATTTATTAATGACCTTGTTGGGGGCATACAGAGTAATATTTCAATATTTGCAGATGACACTAAACTCTGCAGGGTAATCAATACAGAGGAGGACAATATTATATTACAGGAGGATCTATGTAAACTAGAAGCTTGGGCTGAAAAAGCGGCAAATGAGCTTTAATAGGGATAAATGTAAGGTAATGCACTTGGGCAGAGGAAATAAAATGTATAATTATATGCTTAATTGTAAAACACTGGGCAAAACTGTCACTGAAAAAGACCTGGGTGTATTGGTGGACGACAAGCTCACGTTTAGTGGCCAGTGTCAGGCAGCTGCTGCAAAGGCAAATAAAATAATGGGATGCATTAAAAGAGGCATAGATGCTCATGAGGAGAACATAATTTTACCTCTATACAAGTCACTAGTGCGGCCACACTTAGAATACTGTGTACAGTTCTGGTCTCCGGTGTATAAGAAAGACATAGCTGAACTAGAGAGGGTGCAGAGAAGAGCGACCAAGGTTATTAGAGGACTGGGGGGTCTGCAATACCAAGACAGGTTATTACACTTGGGGTTATTTACTGTGGAAAAATGAAGGCTTAGGGGTGATCTTATTACTATGTACAAGTATATGAGGGGACAGTACAAAGACCTTTCTACTGATCTTTTTACTTTGAGGCCAGAGACGGGGACAAGGGGGCATCTTCTACGTCTGGAGGAAAGAAGGTTTAATCATAATCACATATATATATACTAGATTCCTTGATAGGGCGTTGATCCAGGGAACTAGTCTGATTGTCGTATGGAGTCGGGAAGGATTTTTTTCCCCCAATGTGAAGCGTAGTGTTTGCCACATGGGTTTTTTTTGCCTTCCTCTGGATCAACATGTTAGGCTATGGGTTGAACTAGATGGACTTAGGCTTCCTTCAACCTTAAAACTATGTTACTATGGATAACCATCAACAAGCTTCTTACACCTCTCAACTGGAATTCTGGACTACTCTTTTTTGCAAAAATCCTGACAGAGTGCAGTACATAAAGAATACCTTTTTGCTAAATAAAGGTATGTAGAAAAATGTTTAATATGTAACTATGTACTATTTATTTTATTTTTATTTTATTACATTTCTTGGAGTACCCCTTTAAGGCCCAAACCAGTTGTGTCCATAAGGGGTTAGAAGACCATTTATGTATAGTGCATTGGTTGTAGGTGACTGCCGGTTATGAGGTGGCGGAATGTGGTGACATCACGGTGACATATAATCAACTGCCGAACGGAACTCGTCTGAGGGTTTCAGTTAGTGGAGTGTGAGTAGCATCATGTATATTAGCTCCTGATTTATGTCCTATAATATCCCTTGTTTCTGTGTCTCTCGCTCCCCATTTCCCTCATTCTCTAATAATATCTCAACGTTTGTTTCGATAATGAGCAAAATGTGTCATTAATCCAACCGGCCTTCTCTCTTTGTATTCACCGTCCATACATGCGAACAATACAGTTCAATGTATAGATTAGATATAATTAGGAATATAGAAATAACTGCCATAAATCTTTATTTTTTACTGTTTTTTTACCAGTTACATTATATTTAGAGGGTCTTAGGGGTAAAGTTTTTCCTTCTGGAGGGCGCCAGTTGGCGTGGGGAGACTTATAGGCCAAGTAATGCTCCTCTGGGGATTTTAATATGCAAGATGCCTGTTCAGAGGAAGAGAACAGGAGCTCTAGTGCCTCCTATTGGTGGTAGATTTGCACTGATAAGAAGCAAAAAGCCCAAAACACTTGTCTGTAAATGGAGCTTCTGGTTTGGCTTTTATCCCAAGTCATGTGTCAAGGCTCATTAAAGGGTCAATAGTGACTTTTAGGATTGCTATCTCCAATAGATGGTACTAGAGCTCCTGTCCTCTTCCTCTGTGAAAAGGCTATTTGCTTTATATTTAGATAATTACATTGATGTCTCTTATATAAGGTTTTGACTTAGGATAAAGAATCTAAGAGGGTTGTACAAGGTTTGAAAAATTCTGTCTTGTTTTTGTGAAAAACAGCGCCACACCTGTCTGTTGGTTGTGTCTGGTATTACAGTTCAGTTCTATTCACTTCTGTGAAGACAAGTTGCCAAACGCAAGCCGTGGAAAGGTGTGGTGCTGTTTTTGGAAGAAAGCAGTTATGTTTTTCTATTACTGCACAATCCCATAAAGCACCATTTCATGGATACTGGATTGGTTGAAGGTTTTTGTCACTTCCGACAGTTGCTGTTGTTACTGGTGATTAGTGATCCATGGAATGGGATGATGACATCACACAGTGACATCATGATAACTGCCGAGGGGACACTCACTTGAGGGTGCAGTCAGCAGTGAAGTGTAAGTGAACTTTGTATTAGTCTCTTTTTATGTTCTTTATTATGTCCTGGTAGTTTCTCCTGTATCTATAGGGATTAACCCTGTAATGTCAGGATGTCACTTCCATGTCCTTATAGATTTCTATTCCCTTTAAAAAGTGAATCTTTATTTAGTTAATGAGCTGAGGTGTCAGTAACCGACCCCTCACCCTTCAATTCTTCACAAATATCAAAACAGGAATGAGATACAATGTCTGCTATAATTCTTTTCTTATCTATCATTTTAGGGTTTTATAGTTACAGAGCGAGTTTATAGAGAGGAGAATGAGGTAAATGCTTACTTATCCTAAATCTGCAATTTCTCTGGTAGACTAGTGTGACACCCCAGGGGTCTGGTTGCCACAGTGATAGAGATATTACGTCTGAGAGCAGGTGGGAGGTCCTTTGGTCAGGGATCCTGTGCATGCCACACCTCCTGCCCAGTCTTGGGAGGGGAAGGACTTCCCCTATATAAACCTGGGGCTGAGGCAGGGTAGAGAGTTCTGAGAGGAGAAGACAGGGAGCAGAGCTGCTCTATGGGCTCTGCTCCACAGGCAGGCCCTGTCCAGGGGCCTGAGCCTGGAGACAAGGAGAGTGAAGACAAGAAGCAGCATAGGAAACAGGAGAGTTCCAAGGAGTCAGGGGCTGGCAGCTGCAGCGCTCGCCCTGACTAAGAAGATTCTTTACCGGACCCGGAGTCCGAGGCTGTGGGGACTAACTTCTACCCAGCAGCAGAATCCGTCAGGCAGGGGATTTCAGGTCCTCTGGCCCAGAAGCCCGAAGGCACGGTCACACGCGTGGGACCAGCACCGCCATCGTGGAGCGGAAGCCATTAGAAGGCCCCGAGTCACCGGCCATACGGGTGAGCACCACACGGTACACTCAGGGACGTGGGCTACTTACATCAGCTTCTAGCAAGGTAGCCAGAAGAGTACAGTCAGTTTGTGAGGCCTATAACTACGCCTGGCCAGGGGAGATCCCATCTGCTCAAAGACTGACCAGGCCCCGTTTGCTAGCAAGTACTCCGGGAGGGTCTATCGTTGTTACCAGTAAAGACCCTGAACTACACCGTACCGTCTCTGAGTGGTTCCTGCTACCCCCATCATCCACGTCGGCTGCCCTGAGGCCATACCCCTCCCGTTGGGGGTTATACTATCACGCTGCACAATCCTACCACCGGCCTCAGCGGTCTGCCCTGCAGCAGCAGCTCCCTGGCTGCACTCAACGGGTGGCGTAGTCATCAACTATTTACTACTAATAGACTGCCGTCTAGTTTGACTCCCTGGGCACGGACCGGGTCACCGCCACGAGACTACAACCCTCTACTGATCCGGCTCCGGGTAGGCTCCCGCATGCGCAGCGCAGCGCGACACAGGCCCAGGGGCGCGTCACTAGGGCCACTTGATGGCGGAGAGTCACCTTCCATGTCACTCATAGTCTCCTGCCATTCTGCTTCCCACAGGGAAACATTGAAGCTTGTGAGGAAGGAGAATGGCCGGTGACTCTGTATTACCGCCAAGCATTAGCCAAAGGCCAAGTTCAGATGTGGCAGATTTATAGTGTCCACATTTTTGAAAATTCATTCATAGGGGGAGAAATTCACCCTAAGCCCCCTTCACATGTCCGTATAATACCAATACTGGAAAAAACGGTATGGGTGTCATCAGTGAGCCATCAATGAGCAGCGTGTCACCCATGTGTCATCAGTGAGCCATAAGTGTGTCACCCATGTGTCATCAGTGAGCCATAAGTGTGTCACCCATGTGTCATCAGTGAGCCATAAGTGTGTCACCCATGTGTCATCAGTGAGCCATCAGTGTGTCATCAGTGTGTCACCTGCATGCCATCAGTGTCATCAATGTATCACCCGTGTGCCATCCATGTGACATCCGTTTTTCTCCACTAAGGCTTAAGAAAAATTTGTTCCAAAGCTTCTCCTATATTTGCAATGTTAAACACGGACAGTTCACGGACGGCACACGGATGACACACGGATGCCATCTGTCTGCTGTACATGTCTTACACGGACCCATAGACTAGTATTGGCCCGTGTCATCTGTGCTGCTGGTAAAACATGGACATGTGAGCAGCCCTATAGGTTATAATGGGTATGTGTGGATACGTGTCTCCAATACGTGTGAAAATGGATGCGATACATACCGGTAACACATACATGTGAAGGGGGCCTTACACTGCGACAGTTTCTGGCATACAAAAGTTGTACATTTTAGTGACCATCGATAATCTTGTGTTATCGGCTATGGAGCGGATACAATCATTTCTAATAGTTTTCCTTACTCTTCAATAGGATGAATATAGCAGAGGAGGAGGAGGAGGAATTTGATGAATATCTATTTGAGCTGTATGTATATCATATAATTGGGATTATTGATTCTCCTAGACTCTACCTGTAATAATCCACCGCAGAGATGTTCATTATCAGTCTGCATTGGTTATATTAAGGCTCAATAGTATAATTTATCTTCCTACCATTATGGTGAATGTGTATCTGTAATATTATTCATTCTTTCTATTGTCTTTTTCTTTAATAGATGGCTGTGGGGTGTGGAGAAATGGAAGCCAGCATTTGAGTAATTATCTTATTACATCTTCCTTCCACATTCATATAGGAGTAGTATGTGTACCAGTAAGGGGAGGACTCCATAGTGATGATATCAGTAAGGGGAGGACTCCATAGTGATGATACCAATAAGGGGAGGGCTCCATAGTGATGATACCAGTAAGGGGAGGGTTCCATAGTGATGATACCAGTAAGTGGAGGACTCCATAGTGATGACACCAGTAAGGGGAGGACTCCATAGTGATGACACCAGTAGGGGGAGGACTCCATAGTGATGACACCAGTAAGGGGAGGACTCCATAGTGATGATACCAGTAAGGGGAGGACTCCATAGTGATGATACCAGTAAGGGGAGGACTCCATAGTGATGACACCAGTAAGGGGAGGACTCCATAGTGATGATACCAGTAAGGGAAGGACTCCATACCCTAGATTAATGTATAGTCACACTGTGTAGTACAGTCTATGTGAACACAGAGCTATAGAGATCCTGGAGTTTATGTCCATGTTGTAATCTGAGGGACAGGTTATATAGATAATGGCCCCGATTCATCACCACCTTTCTGTCTACTTTTGTTGTTTTCACCCAATTCGTTATTCTATTTGCGCCTTTTTTAAGTCTCTTTTACATGTGCTCGCCTTTTTTGTTTTCCTCTTTGTGGCTGTAGTTTAGCAATTCCAGATGTTTTCGCCTGATTCAACAATTGTGACTTTCTAAAAGTCATAAAATTTGGCACAATTTCACTCTAGTCTCCCCTTTCTGTCTGGTGTATTTTTGAGTATATCAAAATATGGGACCAAACTTCGCAAAAGTAGTTCAAGAGAGGAAAAAAGCCCATTTTGGACTTTGCGACAAAATTATTAATCATGCACATTATTTTGATGAATTTGATGCCAAAATGTTGAGCCAATGTGTTAATGATTCTAACCAGAGCTCTATGTTCTTTTATAGGAGTGATTTATTTCAAAAAGTTTCCCGCGTCCCTACTCTGGAGACAATTTAGTAAGTTGGTGTGATAAACAGGGTCATATTTGTAAGAGGTTCCCCCATATATTCTATTGCCATAATCAATGCATCTATAAGGGGGAATGATGTAGAAAAGAGTTGGATATTCATGAGGATTTCACATATCCTCATTGTCACTGAGCCACCATCAGCAGACACAGGAGCACTCATGTATAAAAACTCTTCTAAGACAAAGTATCAGTTTGGCACATCACAGCCAATCAGAATCCAGATTTCAGCATCTCAGTTTCCGTTAAAATGAGAGCAATGATCTGATTGGTTGCTGTGAGTAACACAGACATTTTTCTTAGAGAGATTTTCATGGATCATGCCTGGGAGTTTTATAAAACCATTTATGTCCTCCATACACAGTCCACCATAAATAGCAGCCTTCATTCTGCTAATGATTGGCAACTGGAGGATAACAGTGATCATATAGAAATTCAGAAGTTTTTAGAAAAATTTCTCGTATAAAATGAGGGATTATAACAATGGTAGTTTATGAGAGTTGCTAAATAGAGTCTATGTTATATATCCAATAGTGAGGAGGAGGAGGAAGAGGAGGAGGACGTGATGGAGATAACATCAGAAGGCAGCAGCAATGAGAACATCAGTTGGTAAGTAGAGAAATAGTGAGATTATAATGTAGTCGCCAACACTCCCAGAACATCTCCGAATCTCCTGGAAAAAGTTACTCGAGGATATATATATAGCAGATGTATACAGTCAGATAACTTTATCCGTAGGCTTCCTAAGCACAAAGTCTTCTGCTAATGGTTGGCAACTGGAGGATAACAGTGACCATGGATAGAAATTCAGACATTTTTAGAAAAATGTCTTTTATAAAATTAGTGATTATAACAATGGTAATTTATGAGAATTGCTAAATTGCGTCTCTGTTATATATCCAATAGTGAGGAGGAGGAGGAAGAGGAGGAGGAGATAGAGGAAGAGGAGGAGGAAGAAGAGGAGGAGATAGAGGAGGATGAAGAGGAAGACAAAGAAGAGGAGGACAAAGAAGAGGAGGAAGAGGAGGAAAAAGAGGATGATATAATAGACAAAACATCAAAAGGCAGCAATAAGAACATCAGAATGTAAGTAGAGAGATAGTGAGATTAAAACTTAGTCGCCAACACTCCCAGAACATCCCTGAGTCTCCTGGAAAAAGTTACTCAAGGATACATCTATAGCAGATGTATACAGTCAGATAACTTTATCCGTAGGCTTCCTAAGCATCAATTCTTCTAACCAGCTGTATTTTTTTATTTCAGGCTCTTTGGATACCATCTAAAAAGAGCATGGCCCAGTGTAGAGTCACTGCCGTAAGTAATTGGGGTAATCATGGTGCACAACTTTCAATGTGTGAAGTCCTCAGTTATTTTTCACTATGAGACATAGATGCAATCAGAGATGTAAACTGAACATCTTAGGTCCCAATACAAAATATGTATCAGGAACCCTCAACTACCATAAACCATTCATAATACTGATGAATTTAGATGTAGCAGAAGGGCTTTTGGACACCTAAGGGCACCAGGTCCCAATGCAACTGCTGCTTCTGCTCCCCTATATATATGTAAATGTATATCTCACCCCAGCCTCTGTGAACATGTACAATTCCTGGTGCCGGTTGTTTTTTTCCTAATAACTCCTTATATGCTCCTGAATGCTGCTATTTCTCATTACATTTATTAACTAGACGTTAAATAGATATTTTCTGTTGCTTAAGTATCACTTTTTCTAACAAACACTACATTTTTTTATAGGACAATGAGACAAAAGAAATCAGCCCGGACAAACAAGTAAGTTATCAGAACTATCATGGCTGCATTTGCACCAATGGAAACCATAGACCTGGACTGGGGGAGACCTAGAAAAAAATTTTATCTTGAAGAATGCCTACATATATATATATATATATATATATATATATATATATATATATATATATATATATATATATATATATATATACAGTGCTGGCCAAAATTATTGCCACCCCTGCAATTCTGCCAGATAATACTCAGTTTCTTCCTGAAAATGATTCCAATCACAAATTCTTTGGTATTATTCTCTTCATTTAATTTGTCTTCAATGAAAAAAGCACAAAAAGAATTGTCCTAAAGCCAAATTGGATATAATTCCACACCAAACCTAAAAAAGGGGGTGGACAAAAGTATTGGCACACTTTGAAAAATCATGTGATGCTTCTCTAATTCGTGTAATTAACAGCACCTGTAACTTACCTGTGGCACCTAACAGGTGTTGGCAATAACTAAATCACACTGCAGTCAGTTAACATGGATTAAAGTTGACTCAGCCTCTGTCCTTGTGTGTACCACATTGAGCATGGAGAAAAGAAAGAAGACCAAAGAACTGTCTGAGGACTTGAGAAACCAAATTGTGAGGAAGCATGAGCATTCTCAAGGCTACAAGTCCATCTCCAAAGAACTGAATGTTCCTGTGTCTTCCGTGCGCAGTGTCATCAAGAAGTTTAAAGCCCATGGCACTGTGGCTAACCTCCCTAGATGTGGACGGAAAAGAAAAATTGATGAGAGATTTCAGCGCAAGATTGTGCGGATGGTGGATAAAGAACCTCGACTAACATCCAAACAAGTTCAAGCTGCCCTGCAGTCCGAGGGTACAACAGTGTCAACCCGTACTATCCGTAGGCGTCTGAATGAAAAGGGACTATATGGTAGGATACCCAGGAAGACCCCACTTCTTACCCCGAGACATAAAAAAGCCAGGCTGGAGTTTGCCAAAACTTATCTGAGAAAGCCTAAAACGTTTTGGAAGAATGTTCTCTGGTCAGATGAGACAAAAGTAGAGCTTTTTGGGAAAAAGCATCAACATAGAGTGTACAGGAAAAAAAAGAGGCATTCAAAGAAAAGAACACGGTCCCTACAGTCAAACATGGCGGAGGTTCCCTGATGTTTTGGGGTTGCTTTGCTGCCTCTGGCACTGGACTGCTTGACCGTGTGCATGGCATTATGAAGTCTGAAGACTACCAACAAATTTTGCAGCATAATGTAGGGCCCAGTGTGAGAAAGCTGGGTCTCCCTCAGAGGTCATGGGTCTTCCAGCAGGACAATGACCCAAAACACACTTCCAAAAGCACTATAAAATGGTTTGAGAGAAAGCACTGGAGACTTCTAAGGTGGCCAGCAATGAGTCCAGACCTGAATCCCATAGAACACCTGTGGAGAGATCTCAAAATGGCAGTTTGGAGAAGGCACCCTTCAAATATCAGGGACCTGGAGCAGTTTGCCAAAGAAGAATGGTCTACAATTCCAGCAGAGCATTGTAAGAAACTCATTGATGGTTACCAGAAGCGGTGGTTCACAGTTATTTTGGCTAAAGGTTGTGCAACCAAGTATTAGGCTGAGGGTGCCAATACTTCTGTCCGGCCCTTTTTTGGAGTTTTGTGTGAAATGATCAATGATTTGATTTTTGCTTCATTCTCTTTTGTGTTTTTTCCTTGCAAGCAAATTAAATGAAGATAATAATACCAAAGAATTTGTGATTGCAATCATTTTCAGGAAGAAACTGAGTATTATGTGACAGAATTGCAGGGGTGCCAATACTTTTGGCCAGCACTGTATATATAATATTTATGCAAGAAGTTAACTTAAAAAAGATTTCTCACACTTTTTCTATTCCGAAAAGTGACAGAGAATTACTGTCAGGGTTAATCCTTTGCTTATTTAATGCCTTTCTGTGTTGTAACACATTGGGACCCATTACGCATTAATTGTCCTCCTCTCCTCTCGCACTTCTGATATGGACGGGTACTATAGGGGGTCAATATCTGTCAGTTGGACAGATAGGAGGTAGTGAAAAAGCCATAAAAGTGAGAATAAAAGGAAAATGGCCACTAAATTTAATGTCCTCTAAATGCCCATTTTCCCCTTTAACAGAACCGTATTTGGTTTTCATGCTGATCTAGGCACAGTAAGTGATCACGCCCCCTACTGATCAGTCAGAGTAGGGGTATGTGCACACAGTGATCTGCTCTGTAACCCGCCAGAAAAAGCTCTAAATAAATGCTAAAGAGAATGAGCTCATACACTGCGATGTAAGGACGCCTCGCTGTCCACATGTTCAGTCTTTTATTAATGTGTATGCACGTTAAATGGCATTTGGGGGGTGAAAGACTCGCTTTAAATATCATTGTTCTCAGCAGCACATTGTCCTGTGTACATGTGCTGCAGAGAACAGATGATAACATCAGAAAGATGTTGGTTTTCTTAAAGAATCTAGAGGATTCTTCTCTGTGGTGACTTCTCACCATGTGACTGAGGTGTGTTTCTTGCCATATTTTTCCAAAATCGCAGCAAAAACCATTGCAAAAAAATGCACCGTGATTGCAATGTGTGTACACGCTCTAACCCCTTCTTATAATGGGTTCTGTTATTTAGTGATGAAGAGACTGGAGAAGAGACCACCATGATCCAGGAATTCAAAATAGATGAAAGTGACGGAAACATCAGTCCGTAAGTAAAGAGATAATGAGACACACACATATTATGGGTAATATATGATTGTATATGTGTAATTGTGACTGATAACTGACTGTAAGGCTGTGTGCCCACGATGCGTTTTTTAAGCGTTTCCGCAGCGGCAAAAACGCATGATAGAAGGCCTGCCATGTTCCCCAATGATAATCCGCATGTGCTATGCACATGCTGCGGAAATTTCCGCTGCGGATTATCATTGCGGAAAAAAACGTAGCAATACCAATTATTTTGCGGAAATGCTGCGTTTTCGCCGCCATTGACTTGCATTGAAACGCATGGATTACGTATCACTGCATCTGTCGATGTGCATTCCATGCGTTTCAATGTGCGGATGGTACCCGAGTCTGGAGGAGAGGAGACTCTCCTCCGGACCCGGGTACCATAGAACCTGTAAAAAAAAGAATAAAATAAAAAATTAAATATTATACTTACCTTCTGATGGCCCCCGCTGCACTTGTCCTCCCATGCCGGCAGCTCGCGATGGACTGGAGGACCTGCGCTGACGTCATAGTCATGTGACTGCAGGTCTTTCAGTGTAGTGCACCGCGAGCTGCCGGCAAGCCAGGACGGAGGGAAGCAAGACTGCGGAGGCCATCAGGAGGTAAGTATAGATTTATTTTTTTATTTTTTACCATTCTTTAAGGTCACACTATATAAATCCATGCCGTTTGCATGGATTCATATAGTGTGACCAAGTGTCAAGCACTTTCCAAGTGATGCTAAAATCGCTTGTGAAGAACGCTTCACTCCCGCTTGTCCCTGGCAGGAAAACGCATGTACAATCCGCATGTACAATCCACATGTACAATCCACATGCGTTTTTTCTGCCAGGGAGATGCAGAAACGCTCAGGGAAAAATCCGGAGCATTTCTGCATCGTGGGCACATAGCCTTACAGCCGGGTACAGACTGAAGAGGGCTCAGGCTGAGGTTTATAGTAGATTTCACATGGCAGACATGGTGGCCTCCAGAAGGTTCCTGGCTGCCATAATAACAATCGCCACACCACAATTGCATCTCACGTAGGAGGGGAGGTGTCAATGGCTGTCAGAAGTTAACCCACTCTAAGGCCACATTCACATGTTCAGTATTTGGTCAGTATTTTCCATCAGTATTTGTAAGCCAAAACCAGGAGTGGATGAAAAATACAGAAGTGGTGACGTGTTTCTATTATACTTGGTTCATAACAAACGTGCGGTTTATTAAATGTCCATAAACCGTCTGGCTTAACAAACGAAAACTGCCTCTTCTGGGTCCAAAAGGTATAACAGCACCAAAACGGAAAATAAACAGCCTACATATAACACGAGATCACACGATTATACGTCAGAGCTTCACTCAGCCTCCAGCTGACACTGAGCCACACAAGCAAGGTCTCGTCACCTTGCACACACCACCCTAATGATACAGCTGGACTTCTGTACCACGCACCAGGATGGGGATATGTGGATTCCCATCTAACTAACTGCTTGTAAAACCGGCCCTAGACACACCCTATTAACTCTCTCAGCACTATATGTGCTGGAACCTGCTTTTCCAGGCTTAAATCACTGAGGCTACCAACCTCGATGATACATATCTCCCCTTGTGGACCTGTCCCATGGCCATCTTACAATATACATAGCTGTAGTTCTTCCTCTGTAACGGGGTCAATGAATGTCAGTTGTGGATAGATGAGATATTGAACATAAAGTCACAAAAGGAGCAATAAATGGAATGTGGTCACAGAAATCGGTGACTCCTATCTGCCCGTTTACACCTTTAGTGCAAATATTCTGTGAGGTCAGAAACCCTCCAGTCGTTTGTTCTGAAGTTTTCACATGCGGATGTAAAGGTTCTTACATAGATAGAAGTGAAGTTCATGGAGTCCATTGTTGCTTATCTGTTTTTTATCTACTAACTCTCTATAACTGCCCCTGATCGCTACTATTTCAGTCATTGCATATATTTAAGAGACACACTATACAGAGGATATTTTCTAAGTATCTCTGTTTCTAATGAAAACTTCAATTTATTATAGATATGAAATAAAGACAGCGTGGGCCTACACAGCGCCAATCCTGTAAGTAATAAGAGCAATCATGGCTGCATTTACTCCACTGGAGCCTTGGACTTGTGAAGGATGACGCCGTATTGTGACATAAGCGCAGGACATTACACAGGACAATATCTCTGTATATATCCTATAGGCTAATCAGAATGACAATGTGAACTGTCTGAGTCTCAATTTGTTTGTTTGGATTTTTTAAGACACAAACGTAAATGGTGGACGCCCAAATGGTTTAGAAGAGCGAACAGGACCATTGTCAAAAACATGTAGGTATTTTAACCCTTCCCACAATTGGACGTGCCCTTACGTCCTAATTGCTGTCTTCTAGATGTAAAATTATACATTGATTCATCCTGGTAGTTACACAGGCAGAAGATCAGTCGCCTTACAAGTGAATGTGATATTTATACAATTAGCTAATAATTAGCAATGACATCTATCTATATCATGTGGGGAAGTATATGAGACCGGTCATACATTATGTGTATTGTCTGTGTCCCTATGGGACTGGGATTTGTTCCTGATTATTATTTTACATGGTATTTATTTGTGATAATTTCTTCTATTTCTCCAGCAGCAGAAGCGACAAAAAAGCAAAAGTCAGCCATCCACCAACGTAAGTAAAAGCTTCCCCCATTGTTGTATGTGACACGCTATTACACTTAGGGCTCGCTCACACTGACGTGTAATACAGAGGAGCACAATGTGAGAAACCATCACATTACACTCCGACCAATGTTATGCAATGGGTCAGTGCTGATCTGGGAGTTTTTCCTCAGCTCTAATCAGACAGTGGAAAAAATTTCTGCATGCTGCGTATGGTCTCATATATCGGCAGAGACTCACCAATGCAAGTCAATGGGTGCGAGAAAAAAAATTGGACGGCACACGGACCATGCATATGCCATCCGATTTTTACGCACACATCTTAAAGGAAACAAGAAATGTAATCAGCCAAGTACAATAAATTCTCAGCCAGAACCCTCAGAATAGATAGATATCCTATACAGTACATATTTCATATCACAAGCCCCCTATATATAATAAACTTGCACCCTTTAGTGCCTTTCATCTGGCACAAACGGTGTTTAGCCTCATTTAACCTAATAAATAAATGAATTAAAAAAATTACGTGTGGTCTCCCCTATTTTTGATAACCAGCAAAGGTAAAGCAGACAACTGTGAGCTGATATTATCAAGCTGGAAGGTCCATGGTTATTGGGCCCTTCCCAACCTAAAAATACCAGCCCACAGCTGCCCCAGAAGCGGTGCATCACATTACATGCGCCAATTCTGGCATTTTGCCCGGCTTTTCTCGATTACCCTGATGTAATGGCAATCGGGGTAATGGTAGTTATGGTTCATGTCAGCTGTGATTTGTCAATCTATTTCTCTAACTACTGTATGTCCCATAGTGAGAGAAAAGCGTTTCGCTTTTCCATTCCCGTTTTCCAAATTGACTGATCTTCCCGTCCTTTTTTCTCCATTCTAAACACTAGGCTCCTCAGAGCGTTTGTCTGCTGCTTCAGCAGCACCATGGCAGATTAAAGAAAACGTAAGTATAATTTATTTATTTAAAGATTTTAACATTTACAAACACTAATCAGTATCATTTTAAGTGTTGATTGATTATCATATAAAGAATCGGGTGGTCACAAATGAGTTTGATTTCTATGAAAAAACACAGAATTATACGCTGATGAGGGCAGGTAGGTGTGTGTATAGGAGGGGAGGTAGGAGGACGCATAATTATTTTACATTCAAAGATAGATTCTTTTTACAGAAGCAAGGCACTGCCATAGGCACGGCCTGTGCGCCATCGTATGCAAATCTCTTTCTCAGGCCTATGGGGGAGGGAGATTTTTCACAGTGACCCCCAGGCTGCTTCCCATGTGCATTGTTGGTACAGGTACATTGTTGACCAGCTTATAAATTGTCAGGGCACCAAAATGGAACATAAAGATTTTATGACTGTGCTGAACCGCAATGACTCCAATATCAGGCTCACGTACAGGTTTCAAAAACAACAAATTGATTTTTTGGCTATCCAACTCAAAACATCAGGGGTTGGCCTAATACAAACGGATGTCTTCAGAAAGGAGACATCAGATAATTCATTATTGCACACATCTTCAGCCCATATTAGATCGATTATACAGGCCATTCCCACTGATCAGTTCCTGAAGATGAGGAGGATCTGTTCCTCTGAGAAAAGTTTTGAGACAAGCAGATGATCTGAAAGAACTATTTTGCTATAGCCTCGAGCCAAACATCTATCAAATATGGCTATCGCTGTGGTAAATCTGCACCCTGCTTGAATTTATTGACCTCCACTTTGAAAAAAAAACACAGAGTGATCCCACATTGAGATTTATTTTCACTTATAATTCTCAATGGGAGGTCATCTGTGACATTTTGCAAAAACATTGGTCTATCCTAAAAACTGACCCACCATTGGCTCTGACGCTTCCTGAAGTTCCCTTATTGACAAATAGAAGGATTAAAACCTTACAGGATTTGCTGGTTAGGGGCCACTATGTGGCCAGACCAATCAGACTATTCAATACTGTATGCAGGGGACCAAAGATGGGGTCGTTCCCCTGCAGAGATTATATTGCATATAAAAACATCATTAGGTTCTTTACATTTGATTCTGCAGATGCAAAAAAAAATTAAAATCACAAATTACATATCATGTAGCACTACACATTATTTACTTATGTAAGTTTAACTTCCCGGGAACTCTGTATATACGGACCAGGGAGCATGTCAGATATCCAGGCAGCACATGAGATTTATGACATCTCTGTGCTCAAGACCATTTCAAGGCACTACAAGTCCTGTCATGGCTGTTACCCTACTGGTTTTAAGGTGTGAGGCATTGACAGGCTCCACTGTAGCATCAGGGGGTGATGTAAAACACCTGCTGGTACAACTAATAATGACTTTGGTACCATGGAACAATATTTTCCAAACTTCTATTTATTATTTTTTCATTACTTTTTATCATTGTTTTGTATTTCTTCTACAAAAAATATTATTTTCTTTAATCATTTTTACTATGATTTTGTATAAATTAGTTACAGCAGATGATTTCATACAAGTGATAACCAGTAAATATGACGCGCCCCTGGGCCTGTGCTGAGTAGCGTTGCGCACGCGGGAGCCTACCCGGAGCCGGATCTGATAGGGGTAGTAGTCTCGTGGCGGTGACCCGGTCCGTGCCCAGGGAGTCAAGCTGTGTGGCGGTATATTAGCAGTAGATGTAGGACGACTACGCCACCCGTTGAATGCAGCTATGGAGCTGCCGCTGCAGGGCAGACCGCTAAGGCCGGTGGTACGATTGTGCAGCGTAGATGGTATAACCCCCAACGGGAGGGGTATGGCCTCAGGGCAGCCGACGTGGATGATGGGGGTAGTAGGAACCACTCAGAGACGATGCGGTGTAGTTCAGGGTCTTTACTGGTGACAAAGATAGACCCTCCCGGAGTACTGACTAGCGGTCGGGGCCTGGTCAGTCCTTGAGCAGATGGGATCCCCCTTGGCCAGGCGGAGTTGTAGGCCTCCCCAACTAATTGTACTCTTCTGGCTTCCTTGCTAGAGGCCGGTAAAGGTAGCCCACGTCCCTGAGTGTACCGTGTGGTGCTCACCCATATGGCCGGTGACTCGGGGCCTTCTAGTGGCTTCCGCTCCACGACGGCGGTGCTGGTCCCACGCGTGTGACCGTGCCTTCGGGTTTCTTGGCCAGAGGACCTGAAATCCCCTGCCGGGCGGTTTCTGCTGCTGGGTCTGGGTTAATCCCCACAGCCTCGGACTCCGGGTCCGGTGGTAACTTTTCAATCAGGGCGAGCTCTTCAGCTGCCAGCCCCTGATTCCTTTTTGCACTGCTCCCACAGAGCTCCTGATCTCTCTTTCCTATAGCTGCTTCTCTTCTTCTCAACTCTTCTTCTCTTCTCTTCTCACTAACCCTGCCTCAGCCCCAGCTTTATATAGGGGAAGTTCTTCCCCTCCCAGGACTGGGCAGGAGGTGTGGCATGCATAGGATTCCTGACCAAGAGACCTCCCACCTGCTCTCAGACATAACATTGCTATTACTGTGGAGACCAGACCCCTGGGGTGCCACAAATAGACAAAGACAGTGAAATGATCACAACTCAAGTTAACAGCGAACATTTGAGTAACCTGTATGGGGTCAATATGGAATATGTAGCTTAATAATGAACAAGTCATCCGGAATTTAATGGGTGGGGGGAAAAACTGAGGGGGGGGGATAGGTCCAATTCTGGTATACCTATATAAAAGTCATATGATGTCACATTATTCATGCTTCTGGGCAGAACCTGTCTATTGGGCACGGCTGTCTAATGTATGGAGCGAGGTCATGCATCATTACTGCCATTCCGGGCTCAGAAACTGGCAATTGCTGAGGGGATTCATAAGTCTTTAGTCACACAGACAGGACAAACCATTTAAGCAACTGGTCCAGGCCAATCTTTTGCACAGTACTTTATATCTGTATATATCTCTTCTTGTCTCTAACTTGTTCTCATTCTTCCTTAGCTTTTACAAACGCTGTCTGGTTCCACCAAAAACTTAAAACAAGACAGCCATCCCCAGCAAGGACATCCATATGCCATGTTGTTCAATCAGATGAAATCCCTAATGCCAGAAGCTCAACAACTATTACAGCAGCAGTTGCATCAGACCCCGCAGCAGCACCATCCTCTTGTGCAGTTTCAGCCTCAGCTGCTCATGCAAATACAGCAGCAACAACTGCAGCAGCAAATCACCCAGCAGGCTTTTCCACAGCAACAGTTTTCAGAAGTAAACCAACAGCGACACTTCACTCTGTTGCAATATTCAAAGCAGCAACAGATACTTTGTCCAAAGCAGCAAACCATGCAGCACTTATAACAGCAGCACGCACTTCAGCAGCAGCACCAGCAGTCGCAATAGCATCTTCAACAGCAACAGACACTATAGCAAACGCATCAGCGGCAAAATATACAGCAAATTCTTCAACAACAGCAGACTCCTGGACAACAGCAGACTCTACAGCAGCAGGAGACGACAATTCAGACGTCTATACAGCATCAACAGATACTACAGCAGATAATTCAGCAACAGCAAACCCTTCAGCCCGGTATACAGCAGCAAAACCTTCAGCAAAGCATTCAGCAACAGCAGATAACATTTAACATTGCAGCAAAAACAGCAACTTCAACAGCATACTATTCAGCAGCAGCAACAGCAAATTCAGCCTCTCCCTCAGTTACACACACGCAGCAGCAGCAAATCCAGAGTGAAGCTCTACAACAGCAGCCGATTCAGTCACAGTCAATCCAGCAGCAGATTCAGCCGTCAGCCATTCAGCAGCAACATCAAATGCAAGCACAGTCCCTACAGCAGAAGCAAATCCAAATACAATCCCTACAACACCAGCAAATCCAGGCCCAAACTCCACAGCATTATGTGCAACCACAAGCCCTTCAGCAGCAGCATCAAGTATAGGCACAGCACTTCAGCAACACCAAATGAAACCACACAATTTTCAGATTCAACATCAAACTCAGAACCAAACTCATAAATCGCATCAGAATCCCTCACAAATGCTCCAATAACAGCAAATTCAGCAGCAACAGCTGCAACAAGTTGGCCTTCAGCAGCAGCAAATGCCGCAGACTCCGTAAGCACAAATTCAATAGCCAGTGACGCTGCAACAGGTGCAGGTTCAGCAGGTGACCTTGGTTCAGCAGGTGACCCTTCCTCAGCCCCCGCTCCAAGCCTAACAAGCTCAGCAGCAGAAACACAATCTTCAGAAGTTACAATAGCAACTTCAACAGCAGCAACCATCCCAGTCTCAACAACTTCACGGACATGACCCATCACTGGACAGTAAGCTAATTAGACTTTTTCTTTTTTTTACTACAGGTGATTTTACTATATTTCAGGTTTTCCTGCACTACAGCAACTCCACTAATTTCTTTATGTATGTCCCCTATGACCATCATTCTCTAATTAGGCATGCAGCAGAATAATTCTATATTTTACTTCTATGGCGCCTTCATATTCCCACAGCGCTTTCCAGATATCATAATCATTGTCTACACTGGGCCTAACAATCTAAATTCTCTATTACTATGTATTTGGATTGTGGAAGGAAATTGGAGTACTCGGAGCAAACCCACACAAACACAGGGAGAATATACAGTATATAAACTCCTTGCTAGATGTTGTCCTCTGTGGGATTTGAACCAAGAGCCCCAGCGCGGCAAAGCAACAGGGCTCCTCATAGAGCTGCTATTAAATATTCCATCTGTGAGATAACTCTGCCTAATCTGTCCCAGTCTACACAGTAAATTTGACAAGTGAGCTACAGAAGCAGGGAATGTCAGCTGTATGTGTGCTACAATCGCTAGTCTGATAACTGCAATATTTCCAGATTTATTTTTTTTGTGATAGTCACATCACAATCAAATTGTAATAAAAACATGGTTGTCATTTTTCTGATGATGCATTATTCCCTTTCATTTATGGGTCTATCTTTGAACTTTCAGTTCCTGAAGATTACTTTGAGATGGGCTGTGTGTTTGCAATCGCTGATTATCTGGAGCAACTTGGAAACGTGTAGGTTTAGTTTGATTTGTGACCTCCTTACTCAATGTCTTACATGGTTTCATTAGCATTTCTACTAGTTTGTGGTGGAGTTTGTGGAGGTAGTCTGCTATCTCCAGCTGTCCCATAGAGAATGCTTGCAATTCAAAGCTCCTGTCTCAGGATTATTAGCACTTGGATCCCCACCGATTTGCAAATTATCTCCTACTTGGGGTTCATTTTAAATGGAAACTTGAGTAACCTGACGACTTAAATGTTTTGTGTGGTTGGTGGGACTCTATAAGCAATCTGATTCTGTCATTTATAGGCAATAAAGGAGAGAAGGCGATGCATCACCGCTCACTGGCTGAGCACAGTCTTGAAGAAGAAAATGGTGCCGCCTCACCAAGCTCTACTCTTTCCAGTGGCATTTCCACCAAGAGGAAAGCCTTGTTCTTAACATGTAAGGAAGCCATACTCTGTAAGTAAATGCTATTCTAGACTTTATGCAATGTAATTTTGTTTTTTCCCTCCCTTTCTAAGAGCCATAACTTTTATTTATACTTCCATCCACATAAAGCCATATGACAACTTGTTTTTTTGCAAGACGCATTTTAGTTTTGAATGCCGCCATTCATTTTATCATTCAGCATTCTGGAAAACGTGGAAGAAAATTCAAGTGTGGTGAAATTAAGAAAAAAAAAACAACATTTTTCCATTATTGTTTTTTGGGTTTTGTTTTTATGATGTTCATTGTGTGGTACTTTATTTATTAGTCCCTTTAGAGGACTTGAATCTGTGATTGTCCGATCACTTTAACTATGTACAGCACTATCAAAGGCAGGTCTTCATAAAAGTACATTGGGAATGGGTTAAAAAAAGTAAGAATAATTGTCCCATCATAACATTATTTTATATTTCTTTCCAGATCATTTCTGTCACCGGATTTGTCAATAGTGATAGAGACGACTTCAAGCTTATGGCCGCTGTGGCAGGTGCCAGGTACACAGGGTATCTCTGCCGCAGCAACACGGTTCTCATCTGCAAAGAGTAAGTGAGATGATCCTCGTCGCCTACGGACTGTTTTTTACATCACCAGTTACATTCCATATAGTAGACGTTATGTGTCACCCTGGAGTTGCATCCTGGGATTTACATTGATGATTTGTTTTGTAATTTAGGCCCACTGGTATGAAATATGAGAAAGACAAAGAATGGAGGATACCTGTGTCAACGCCCTGTGGCTCTGTGACATTCTTTTTGGAAATTTTGAGGGTTTAAGACAAATTCAAAATGGCCTATACACAATGTTTAACCTAAAGGACCCACTTGCTCCTGCATCATATCTTGTGTCAAATCTGCTCGGTAAGATGTCTTCTTATATTTCTGTTGTCTGATTTAAAACACACATCTGGGACCAACATGTATCTCCAGATCATGAGTCCGCCTGGTGAGGAGTCTGACACAAATGGATGGAGAATGAATGGAGAGGTGGACACGTGCGTGGCTCTGTCCTTTCACTTCTGTGAGAGTTATGGAAACATACAAGCTTGGCGTACTTGGCTATTTCACTGACTCTTATACAACTGAATAGAGCAGTTCACAGATGTATGAGACCACCTGTTAATTTGTTTTCTACCTGATATGCGGGGGTCCTTTGTCTAGAATACAGACAATACTACATTCATGGCATATTCTGAGGATATATATCCTGAATGTATAAGCTAGTGATACCTCATTAACTTTTGCTTGTAATGGCTATTACACAATACGTGTTTATGGAAAGTATTACAGTATTAATGATCTATCCACAGGTCATCAATATGAGAGCAGTTGGGGTTCGACACTCTGCACCCATATCTATAAGCTTGTATTTGCTTAGGCGGCTGCCGGATGTAAGCACCTTTGACTGAGCTACAAAGCACATCTCCATGTAATATGTAGTGTCCGCTGCGAGGTACTACAATACAGAGCCTATTCTGTATATTAGCAGTACCTGGCAGCGACCGCTGCACATCTCCAGCTTCATTCAAAGTATTTACATCCAGCCGTCACTGTAACAAATAATAGCTGGTCAATGGGACTGTCAGACTCCCACCGATCTCATATTAATGGCCTATCCTGTGGCCGGACAACCCCTTTAAGCATATGTCTTGCGTCACAGCTGTCTGTAGAAATAGCTACTAGTCTTTGGTTGCTAATTGATAAGAATCCGTCCTCACATCTTTCTGCACCTTGAGTCCAATGATGAAATGTTCACAATGTTTTCTGTCTGTAGATGTGACGCGCCCCTGGGCCTGTGTCGCGCTGCGTTGCGCACGCGGGAGCTTACCCGGAGCCGGATCTCTTGAGGGTTGTAGTCTCGTGGCGGTGACCCGGTCCGTGCCCAGGGAGTCAAACTGAGCGGCGATGTAACAGCGGTAGATGTAGGACGACTACGCCACCCGTTGAATGCAGCTATGGAGCTGCCGCTGCAGGACAGTCCGCTGAGGCCGGTGGATGGATGGTGCAGCGTAGATGGTATAACCCCCAACGGGAGGGGTATGGCCTCAGGGCAGCAGATGTGGATGATGGGGGTAGCAGGAACCACTCAGAGACGGTGCGGTGTAATTCAGGGTCTTTACTGGTAACAACGATAGACCCTCCCGGAGTACTTGCTAGTGAACGGGGCCTGGTCAGTCCTTGAGCAGATGGGATCTCCCCTGGCCAGGCGGAGTTGTAGGCCTCCCAAACTGACTGTACTCTTCTGGCTACCTTGCTAGAAGCGGATATAAGTAGCCCACGTCCCTGAGTGTACCGTGTGGTGCTCACCCGTATGGCCGGTGACTCGGGGCCTTCTAATGGCTTCCGCTCCACGATGGCGGTGCTGGTCCCACGCGTGTGACCGTGCCTTCGGGTTTCTGGGCCTGAGGACCTGAAATCCCCTGCCGGTCGGCTTCTGCTGCTGGGTAAGAGTTAGTCCCCACAGCCTCGGATGCCGGGTCCGGTAAGAAAGCTTCTCAGTCAGGGCGAGCTCTGCAGCTGCCAGCCCCTGACTCGTAGTAGTATTGCTTCTGCTGTTTCTTGTCTCTACTCTCCTTGACTGCTAACCCTGCTTCAGCCCCGGGTTTATATAGGGGAAATTCTTCCCCTCCCAAGACTGGGCAGGAGGTGTGGCATGCACAGGATCCCTGACCAAAGGACCTCCCACCTGCTCTCAGACATAACATTACATTACTGTGGAAACCAGACCCCTGGGGTGCCACAGATGCGTGGAGGGTTCCTTTGAAAGTGTCTTCAGAAGTGCTAATGGTGGGTCTTATTCCATTGCCTTACTGCAACATTGGACATAACGATCGTTCTTCAGTGAGCTCTTTCGTTATACATTTATCCATTTTTTACAGAGTAGAAGAATTCCACTGAAGCCTAAACAGAATGAGCCCGCAGTTCAGCCGAAACCGCCCAGGTATAGTATTCGGCTAAGAATCCGTTCCTCCTTCTACCATTACAAAGATCTTCCTTTTATAGCTTGTGACGATTGAGAAAATCCATTACTGAACAACAGGGAAAGATACAGTAGGGATTTGGCAGGCTTATATTATTATTATTATATTTATTCAGTTATGTCTTTGTCTTAAGATCATTACTTGCCAAGTTGCTAATTGGTTCTTAGTCCAGTAGACATTTTGTTGTGCTGACTATGGAAGGCTGGAGGTGCACCCTTGCAGGACATATTGGATATTACCATTATCTTGTAGACTTTGTGATTACAGAAACTCCATACACAATGAATGAATGTAGTGGATGTATTGTAGGGATTCTCATCCTACACATATCTTCTATAAGCCGCCTCTTTCTTCTATTTTTCGGGTTCCTGACTGTCGTCCAGCGTTGGCACCACAGAGGATGATATCACCTGCTAAGTGTTTTCTAATTAGAAACCCAGGCTTGAAGGATGAATTAATGTATTTCCTGCCCATATTTTCCTTCTTTCAGAAACTATATATTCTTGGTGGAGAGGTGGTAGACTCCGCACAGAAGGGCACCCACCTGATTGCCAGTAAAGTCACAAGAACTGTAAAGTTTCTGACTGCCATCTCTGTGGCCAAGTATATTGTGACCCCAGAATGGCTCGACCAAAGCTTCAAATGCCAAAAATTTGTTGGTACGTATAAAAGGTTGGTGAGCAACGTGGTTAAGGCGCGGCAAGTCAAGACTGGTCATTTACCTTTACCCCCACAATTCCTCATTCTCCTGCTGTTTGTAATGCTGACCTTCGCACAATACCATACACAATTGGGGGATCAAACAATTTTTTAGGGGACTTTAACTTTTAACATTTTCATTTTTTATCCATAGCATACTGTCGTGGCTCTTTGACAGTACGTTACAACCTGGGCATGTAAGATGAGACCTCTATTAGAGCGCAGCTCTGACGAGGCCACTGTAATTAGGCCCCGATTGTCACTTTCACCTACTCAGCCCTTGTAAAGGGTGGGCCATTTATATGGATACACCTAAATTAAATGGTTGGTGATATCAACTTCCTGTTTGTGGCACATCTTGTATCTTTATGGTACAGTGTGGTATATGGGGTAAAAAGATAGTGGGGCCATTCTTCATTAATGGAAACCTCAGTGCCACTGGATATCTGAAATTGCTACATGATGATGTGTTGCTCAGTGGTCGGCGCTCATAGCAAGTGAGCATTTCTGCTGCATACAGGTGATCTGCTTGTCGCCTGTATGCAGCAGAGCCGATCAGGCAAGACTATAGAAGCATGCAAAAAGTAAAAAAAAAATAATAATAATGTTTTTAAAAATATTAAAAAAATAAAAAATATATAAAAGTTTAAATCACCCCCTTTTCGCCCCATTCAAAATAAAACAATAAAAAAAACCACACATACACATATTTGGCATCACCGCTTTCAAAATCACCAGATCTATCAATATAAAAAAATAATTAATACGATCGGTAAACGGTGTAACGAGAAAAAAATGCTAAACTCCAGAATTACGTTTTTTTGGTCGCCGCGACATTGTAATAAAATGCAATAACAGGCGATCAAAACATCATATCTACCCAAAATGGTATCTATAAAAACGTCATCTCGGCGCACAAAAAATAAGCCATCACTCGGCTTCAGAACCCAAAAAATGAAGACGCTACGGGTCTTGGAGAATGGCGCTATTTTTCACCACTTAAATGAAAAAGAACATATACATGTTTAGTGTCTACGAACTCGTAATGACCTGGAGAATAATAATGGCAGGTCAGATTTACCATTCAGTGAATGTGGTAAAAAAAAAAAAAAACACAACTGTGGAATTGCACTTTTTTTGCAATTTCACTGCACTTGGAATTTCTTTCCCGTTCCTCTTCTCGAGTACACGATATGGTAAAACCAGTGATGTTATTCAAAAGTATAACTCGTCCCGCAAAAAATAAGCCCTCACACAGCCATATTGACCAAAAAATAAAAAAGTTCTGGCTCTGGGAACAAGGGGAGTAAAAAGCGAAAAAGCAAAAATGGAAAATGCTCTGGTCATTAAGGGGTTAATTGCCACTGTGCAATAATACTTGCCCCCTGCAATGTCTTCTGTAGCCGCACTTCGACTTATAATGGCAAAGTATAAAATATTCCTTTCTGTATTCAGTGTTTCTTTAACCAGCAGACATATAAATTCACATGAAGCTTGTGAAACCCGGAGGCAGCGGTCACGCTGGAGCACAGGGTTCCTCAGCCGTTATGGGTAATGCTGAATGTTACTGAATGTCGGGCAGGATTCCTTGGTGAATATACAGCTGTGTACAGGGAAATAAAAGGTGGACATCTTTTCTTGGGATGTGTATTCTGTTAATATGAATGATTATGTCAGTATCATAGTGCGGTATTATGAGCCCTCCAGATGTCCAATAATTTCTTCTTTTCTTTTGTGAGTTTTTATTTAAAATAATGAAAGTACTTTAAGTATTTTTTTTTGGAGGAAAAAGGGCTAAATGTTTATTACATATTATTAAGAAAATCAAACATTTTTGTTCTCCAAAGTTTAAAATAAGTTTAATTGGTTGTATGTTTTCAGTGGTCTGAGATTATTGTTTTCTTTACTTTTGTGAAAATGTGCTTTCGTTTTATTTTTATTTTTTTATTAGAATAAATATTTTTTTAAAACTAAATGGACACAAGTAGGTGTTAGAAAATGATTAACCCCTTAATGACCGCCAATACACATTAAAACTGCAATTGTTAAGGGAACTTATTCCGGATCGCCGTTTTAGAATGGCGGCCAAGAATAAGTCAATAGCGCCCCGCCATGGGCGCAATTCCTGAGGTTGACAGCTGATGCTCTGCAACATCTGCCCAATCGGTTTTGGAAATGATCGGGGCTGATTAACCCCTTTAATACAACTGTCAATCTAAGTGGTTAAAAAGGGGGTTAAAAGACCTCCTTTGTCAGGATCGCTCCCCCCGCGTTCGTAATGGCGGGTGCCTATCATTGCCATGTTACCCTGAGATCATATGATGACACCAGGGTACGGTGGCCTGTTGGATCTCACTGACTCAGAGTCAGGTCTCAGGCACTGCAATACACGAGTTCAGCTATGTATGAGAATAGAGATCATAGTAAAAAATATTCGGGGGCATGGTCTGGCCATGAAGGAGTGAAGCTGTGTTTCTCTGGAGTTCCTTGGCTGGCTGTGTTATTTATCTCTCCTTAAAAACAATACCGAAGCATTTTAAACTTTGCCACAACCCTGACCCACGGGGATTCAAAATCAGAGGAATCGATAGAATCCACTGTGGGATCAGAGGTGGGGACACTAAAAAAAGCACTGGCTCAGCTGGAGCCGAAATGGATTGTTGATTTGGGAACAATGTTCCCATGTGGGCTAAATGAGAAGCTTAGTTTCTCGCCTTTCCTGTGATCTCTGCTTTTTAACTTCTGTGCCCTTTTTTAATTTTTCCTTTTTCTTCCTTTCTTGATTATAGTAAAGAATTTGTATATACAGTTCCAATTGTTCTACTGAATACCGGACCTACTTACCTTGGAAGAAAGATGCGTGTCAGCCGGATGCCATGGTCGGAGTGATGATGTTATATTTCCGTGACTGAGAGTGTCATCCCTCAACCTGAAATATACGAAGATGTTACAATATTTTGGGACTTTTCTGACTTTAATTGGGTCTAGGTGTATAGTGCTCTAATTGTCTATCGTTTACTGATTCAGCACACTGGGACAAAGACTTGTGGTTTGATTAGTACTAATATTCCATGATGGTAAATTTATGACTATGGGAGGATAGTTCACCATCAGACTTGATCTTTTGGTATACCATCTATATTGCCTTGGGTTTGCTGTACGGGGATAGTAATGGTGTTAGGAGATAATTGCATTTTCAATACCCTTGGACCTTGGTATTTATTTGTTCTTGGAACATCCTGATAAATTGCCTTGCACGATATGAAGATATTCTCTATATGTACATATATAGTTTTCACAATATATTGTATGATTGGTTGGTATGGATGGACTTACCTTGTGTGTGTTAGGTTATGTGACATGTTCTGTGCATATGGGTTGACCTGCATATATGTGAATATTTGGATATGGACCTGGCAAGATGGCAGCGTACATGGGACTCCATTAAGATGGCGCCGGTATGCACATGCTCGCCAAACCTGTCAATCCCTGCATTGGTGAAGGCCTCCGTCACTTCCGGTAACGGCACCGATAACGTCTAATGGGGATTTCCCCTGATCCATACCAGAAAGGAGTGCTGGAATATGCGCTGCGTTTATTGGCGCACATACCTTTGTAACGGGTACAAATAGGATGGGACTTTACTCTTCAAACACTCCCCTTGAGAAAGCCAAGAGAGTCTGAAATGCGCGTCAGGGTGTTCTTTGGTGGTGGTCCACATTAGCACTAGCTCACATGGGTAAGCTGCTTACATTACGATAGTCTGCCTTATGCAGGCGGTTGCTCATGGTTGGCTGCTGGTGAAGCAGTATAGTGTCATCATTATACCCTCTCCCCTTTGGTGATTTGGGGAGGATAATCTTTGCAACATGGTATACTGCTTTCCATATAGGTGATTTGTACAGGCACTTTGAGGGGATACATATATTTTTGAGCTGTGATTGATAAGTGGACATTATTCGCTCACTCCACTATGACCACGTAATTTGGAGGAAGGGGGTTATTGCTAACCCTTCTGTTTTTTACTGTGGGCAACTGTTATATTTTTTCTACAACATATATGTATATGACAGCTGGACCTTACCCTGGACCATTTCACCTACTGTTTCTTGAATTTTCTCTTTCCTCATCTCCATGTGGTTGTCTTTTGATGCCGCATATTGTTATGTATTTTAAATATATTTAATAAAGAGTTTTGTTTTTATATATGATTTGCAAGTGGTTTTTGGATCTTAGTATGCAAGTATAGGTGGATAGAGTTGAATACCCACTGCATAATGTTGCTTTACATTACTGATGGGAGATAGGATTATAGAAAGTTTCCAGCCAATATGAATTTTCAATGCTATTTAAATATTTGTTTGAAAATAAGTTTACTTTAGTTGTATTTTTTCAGTGGTCTGAAATTATTCTTTTCTTTTCTTTTGTGAAAATGCGCTTTTGTTTTATTATTTATTTTTTATTATAATACTTTTATTTTTAAATTAAATGGACACAAGTAGGTGTTAGAAAATGATTAACCCCTCAATGACCGCCAATACACATTAAAACTGCAATTGTTAAGGGAACTTATTCCGGATCACCGTTTTAGAATGGCCCCGCCATGGGTGCAATTCCTGCGGTTGACAGCTGATGCTCTGCAACATCTGCCCAATCGGTTTTGGAAATCATCGGGGCCGATTAACCCCTTTAATACAACTGTCAATCTAAGTGGTTAAAAGGGGGTTAAAAGACCTCCTTTGTCAGGATCGCACCCCCCCAAGTTCGTAATGGCGGGTGCCTATCATTGCCATGTTACCCTGAGGTCATATGATGACCCCAGGCTGGGGCATACATAGGAATCATGGGGCCCCATAGCAGAAGCTGTAATTGCCCCCCCCCCCAAAAGAAAATGTAAATAATAGTTAGGGTCACCAAAGATCAGATCTCACAACTTTCCATCCTTTACATAGTAATTTTCCTCCTGCTGAAGTCCTAGATCTCTCTTTCATTGCCCCATAAAGTGTGATGCCAATAACAGGGCCCCCCAAACACAGTATGATATCCCCATGGTGAATTCCTCCACATACGCAGTATAATGACCCTACTATACCCCACCTCAACTCCCAGGGCAAAGTATGCTGACCCCAACACAGTATGATCCCCCAACTGTGAGCCCCTAGAGCTAGAGAGGATGGTACATAATAAGGCAGGGTGTTATACATAATAAAAGAGGAAACTATATAACTAAGGATGGCACTATACATAATAAGTGAGTACACTATATACTAAGGGACTGTACTATACATAATAAGGCTACATTCCTGCATCTGTGTGCAGTGTCTGTGTGCTGCCCTGTTTCACTGACGCATTGAGCATGTCCTATTCTAATCCTCAAAATCGGATCAGAACAGGACATTCTCTGACCCTCTTAACTCTCATTCTCAGATCCGTGATTTTCACGGATGTGTGAATGGATCTGTAAAACTCTACGAGTCCGTGGACCATCCTATAAAAAAATCTGGCAGCACACGGACATTTCACACAAATGTGAGAATGCAGTCTAAGGGATTTTACAGACAACATTATCACTCCAAGTCACACAGCGCAGATACAGAATAATATTTACTTCCAGGCACTTACCGCTGACGTGTCATATGATCAGAGTCAGTTTCTGCTGCTTCTTCTCCATCTGGTCAGACCTTCATGTCGACATCTCCCAGCCACGACTTGTCACCATGATCTCCAGCCTACAAAATAACAAGGTCACATATTGTATGCATACATGTGTCTCCCCCCGCTCTGTGTCCTCGAATACAGATATGTACCCCCCCCATTAATATACTATTAGCCACTTAGTAATCAAAATATAAAGTGATAAGCAGCACTGTGCCCCCCATTAACTATAATCTCCACCAGCCAATAATATAAATTATTCCGTCTCTGTGACTCTCCCCAATTAACTGTAAGGCTATGTGCACACGGAAAACATACAAGGCTTCACAGTACAAGCAAAGTGAAACCCCCATAATTGCTCTCTCCCACCACCTCCATCATTGCTCTATCTCAGCACCCGCATCATTGCTCTCTCCCAGCACCCCCGTCATTGCTCTGTCCCAGCACCCCCGTCATTGCTCTGTCCCAGCACCCCCGTCATTGCTCTGTCCCAGCACCCCCATCATTGCTCTCTCCCAGCACCCCCATCATTGCTCTCTCTCAGCACCCCATCATTGCTCTGTCCCAGCACCTCCATCATTGCTCTCTCTCAGCACCCCATCATTGCTCTGTCCCAGCACCTCCATCATTGCTCTCTCCCAGACCCCATCATTGCTCTGTCCCTGCAACCCCATCATTGCTCTGTCCCAGCACCGCCATCATTGCTCTCTCCCAGCCCCCCCATCATTGCTGTGTCCCAGCACCTCCATCATTGCTCTCTCCCAGCACCCCTATCATTGATCTCCCCAGCCCCATTATTGCTCTTCCCAGCCCCATCATTGCTCTTACCAGCCCCATCATTCCTCTCCCCAGCCCCATCAGCCCCATTGCTCTTCCCAGACCCATCAACCCCATCATTCCTCTCCCCAGCCCCATCATTGCTCTCCCAAGCCCCATCAGCCCCATCATTGCTCTCCCCAGCACCATCATTTCTCTCCCCAGCCCCATCAGTCCCATTATTGCTCTTCCCAGCCCCATTAGCCCCATTATTGCTCTCCCCAGCCCCATTAGCCCCACTATTGCTCTCTCCAGCCCCATCCACCCCATCATTCCTCTTCCCGGCCCTATCAGCCCCATCATTCCTCTCCCCGGCCCCATCAGCCCCATTATTGCTCTCCCCAGCCCCATCATTCCTCTCCCCAGCCCTATCAGCCCCATTATTGCTCGCCCCAGCCCCATCATTGCTCTCCCAAGCCCCATCAGCCCCATTATTGCTCTCCCCAGCCCCACCATCCCATTATTCCTCTCCCCAGCCCTATCAGACCCATTATTGCTCTTCCGGCCCCATCAGCCCCATCATTCCTCTTCCCGGCCCTATCAGACCCATCATTCCTCTCCCTGGCCCCATTAGCCCCATTATTGCTCTCCCCAGCCCCATCATTCCTCTCCCCAGCCCCATCAGCCCCATTATTCCTCTCCCCAGCACTATCATCCCATCATTCCTCTCTCCAGCCCCATCAACTCCATTATTCCTCTCCCCAGCCCTATTATTGCTCACCCCAGCCACACCATCCCCATCATTGCTCTCCCCAGCCCCCGTCATTCCTCTCCCCAGCCCCATCATTGCTCTCCCCAGACCCACCATCCCATTATTCCTCTCCCCAGCCCCATCAACCCCATCATTCCTCTCCCTAGCCCCATCATTCCTCTCCCCAGCCCCATTATTGCTCTTCCCAGCCCCATTATTGCTCTTCCCAGCCCTATCATTCCTCTCCCCAGCCCCATCATTCCTCTCCCCAGCCCCATCAGCCCCAATATTGCTCTCCCCAGCCCAACAACCCCATTATTTCTCTCCCCAGCCCCATCATTCCTCTCCCCAGCCCCATCATTCCTCTCCCCAGCCCCATTATTGCTCTCCCCAGCCCCATTATTGCTCTTCCCAGCCCCATCACTCCTCTCCCAAGCCCCATCAGCCCCATTATTGCTCTTCCCAGCCCCATCATTCCTCTCCCCAGCCCCATCAGCCCCATTATTGCTCTCCCCAGCCCCACCATCCCACCATTGCTTTCCCCCCACCTCCCCTCCCCAGCGTTTCAGTAAAAAAAAACAAAAAAAAACAACTTACTTCAGCATCCTCCTGGTTGCCGGCAGCTTTCTTCCTGACCCAGGTGCGCACTGCATGATGACGTCATCAAGCTACGCACGCCTGGGTCAGGGAGGAAGCAGAGGACGAACCCTCCAGCTCCGCTGCTATTCTCCTCCTGACAGCAGCAGAGCTCCAGGGATCGCTCACTGACCGCCACATGCAGGGAGCAGCTGCACCTTGCGGGCCCCTTGGTGCAGCTGCATGGTGGGGACCCGGCGCAGCTGCACCAGCAGCGGTATGTCCACCCCTGGACTGCTATAGGGCCCCCCTGGCTCACGGGCCCCATAGCAGTCGCGTGGTCTGCCGCCATTGGCGGTACACCACTGACCCTAGGGTACGGTAGCCTTTTAGAACTCACTGACTCAGAGTCAGGTCTCAGGCACTGCAATACACAAGTTCTGCAATGCATGAGAATAGAGATCAAAGTAAAAAATATTCGGGGCATGGTCTGGCCATGAAGGAGTGAGGTCGTGTTTCTCTGGAGCTCCTTGGCCGGCTGTGTTATTTTTCTGTCTTGCTGGGGCTGTAGTCTGGTGACGCCAGGGAAAAAGAGAGGATCTTTGGTCTCCTCGCCTTTGACAATGAGAACTCTCAGAAACATGCAGCAATTCCTTTCTTCAGCAGCTCCGTCCACATCCCGCTCGGAGGCAGAGATGACACCGGTGGGTCAGTATGAGTTAGAGATGGCGTCCTCGGCTCCTGCTCTGTCCGCAATACATCTCCTGGTATGGGGGTATTCTCACGGAGGATACTACAGCACACTACAAGGGGGCAGCTGCTCAGCTCCTTCCCCTCCCCCATGATCACAAAGTATGCAGCTGGACTTTCAGGTTGTGAGTAGTGATGAGCGAGCACTAAAATGCTCGGGTGCTCGAAGCTCGGGCCGAGCACATCGTGATACTCGGGTGCTAGACCCAAGCAACGATCCCAAGTAATGCAATGCCACAACCAACATGGCTGCGGCATTACAGTGAGTGGCAGGCAATCCCTGCACGTTGATTGGCGCTCTAAATAACGCCAAACATGCAGGGAGGAGACCCGAGCTCCCGCCTGAGCATCGCGCAAGTACTCGGCGAGCTCCGAGCATCTCGAGTACTGACATGCTCGGGCGAATACCGAGCAGTGGCGAGCATGCTCTCTCATCACTAGTTGTGAGAGATTTAATGATGGCTCTCCCCACAAATAAATACCTGGACTCAATTGTGTCAAGAATTGAACTATCCCAGCAGCAAGCGCTTAATGTTATACATGGGGAACTGGTGTCTTCTGATAATAGAATCTTTGCATCTGAACCGGCAAACAAGTTCCTAGCAAAAAGATTTTCTACCTTGGAGAAGAATATGAGAGATCCAGTACTCAATTAAAAGACTTTGCATTCCTCCTGGATGATCAGGAAAATAGAGGCAGGCAGAACAATGTGAGACTGAAAGGTATCCCTGAAAGCTGGCCTCAAGAGCTTGTGCCCTCCCCCACTCGGCGGAGTGTTTCACGCATGACTATCATGCGGGCCTTTGGGCTCCCTCCACATCGTTTACCTCTCTTCCACCCAGGGCTTGTCTGGCCATCTGGCATTTCTAGCAAATGCCAAAAGGGCCAGACCCTGTAGTGGGCCGCTCGATCACCTCCACTCTCTTTCCAGCAGCAAGCACGCCAGGCGGCATTAACTTGACTTGCACACATGATTGTGCTGCACAGCTGAAATCAGCAGGACCAGGTGGCAGCGTGCTATGCTGTTCTGTGCCACCCCCTTGCTCTGCTGATTTCAGTTTTGCAGCGCGATTGTGTGCACAAGGCAAACTAATGCTGCCTGGTGTGCATGGTGCTGAAGAGAGATTGGAGGTGACGATAGATCAAGCCTCTATATCAGTTCCGCTGAGATGTCCAGGAGACGCCGCTCCCTCCTTCCACGAATACATTTGAATAGCGTGGCATGGGGACTGGGACAGAGGGCCGCTAGTCAGCCTGCCCCGACGTGCAGCACCGTGTTGAGGTCAGCACGCTGCTAACATTATCACACTGTTGCTAGTGCCGCAGAGACACGTCGGGCACCGACGGAGCCGAAGATTAAATGTTTTATCAATGTGGATGAGTGGGGGAGGGGGTTATGGCACATAATGGGGGAACAATTGTGAAAGGGGGCACAGTTTTGTGACAGGCAGTGGGTGGGATATTTTATACTGAAGGGCAGCATGTGTGTGAGGGGGGATATTTGGAGAGGGGCAGCGTAGAGGAGGATATTTTGCAGAGAGGCAGCGCAAGGGGAATATTATCAAGAAGGGCAGTATGGGGAGATATTTTGGAGAAGGGCAGTGTGTGTGTGGACATTTTGAGAAGGAAGCATAACAATTATTTATTCAGGGGCGCAGCATGGGAGTTATTTATTGGGCAGTATAATGATACTCTTATTTTTAAGAGCTTCATATCGGGAAGTGCTCCTGAAGACTGAGAAAAGGGAAGTCTGCAGAGATGAGCTCTGAGCATGAAATCTCATCATGGCATATATGCTTCATGAAGACAAAAAGGATGTGAACAGCTCCAATCAGAGAAGATGTCACCTCTAAGGTAACTGGATGTAAATTTGCTTATTTGTGGTACTGCGTCTCATCAGTACTGTGGTTCCTGTATAGTGATGACCAGGGTGGGACTGGTGTGTCTGGGGCCCACAGGGGGAATTGACTCTAGGGGCCCACCTACAGCAATATGCAAATATCTGTTATTCGCTATTCCTGTTATAGTGGAGCATTGACTGGCGGCTCCTGCACATCTACTGTGCGACACTAACTGGGATGTACATGTTTGCATTAAAGGGCTTTGTAGCACCTTTGTCAACTTTGGCGTAGTCGGCAGGATTACGTGCCCGCAACACCCGGGTACTGCGTGCCTGAAGAAAAGAACAAGTTTACCTCAAAAAGAAGTCTCCTGCCGGTTCCGGAGGGTCCCCGCCATCGGACTCCGTCACAGATCGATTCCCGCCGGTTGTCCGCCATTAACAGCTTTTTCCCGCCATCTGCAGAGTTTCCCGCCACTGGGAGACGATTCCCGCCATTTCCAAAGGTTTCCCGCCTTGGAAGAGCGGACGCCATTATGGGCGTGCCAGAGGGTGGCAAGAGGCCACCTCCCATCGTGGGCCAGGACCGAAAATGGCGCCAAAAGTGGAAACCGCCCCCACCAACAGAGACTGTGATGCTAGAGGTGTCTGTCAGCGTGAAAGAACTGCCCCTGGAGCTGACAATCACCAAGTGGCCCCGGGACCGCCCTCGAAGTGGGAGGACTGAGAACAAGAGAGCAAAGATGGGTGTCGCCTGGAGCAGTCTGGAGAGAGCGCACCCGGAGGCAAGAAGCCTAGAGCTGAGTCCAGAAAAAGCTTACCCGGAGATGGGAGAAGAGCAGAGCAGCACCGGCCCGCTGGCCAGGAGCCTGCTGGAGACAACGGAAGGAGAGCAGAGCAGCACCGACCCGTTGGTCAGGAGCCTGCTAGAAGCAACGACCCCACTAGGCTTAGTGGAGGTCTTGGCACAGCTCCCCCGAGATCGGGAGTGTGCACAGACTGCGCTGGAGGGCCTCGCACGGAGGATGGCCCGGGTGCAACGGGAGACGTTGGCGGAGTGGAGCCGAGAGATGGCCCAGCGGACCGAGACTCGTCAGCGGAGCACGCCACCCGAGACGAGGAGACAGACCGCCTCTGAGGATGGCGCAGGAGGACTGAAGGCCGGAGACGGCGCCGAGAAGGGAGCCGAACGAAAGGAGGCAGGTAAAGGGGACGTCTCTACCCCAAACCGGGAAACCGCGTACCTGCCCCAGCTCCCCGTCGCAGAGCCCGAAGTACCCCCTGCCGTGCCCGTAACCGCAACGTCACCGCCACAGACTAGGCCTCAACCGGAAGCCGCGGCCGCGACCCCTGTGACGTCATACGCCTCGACCCCGAGCGTGACCAAGCAGGAAGTACCATCGGCCTGGTCGCAAGGCCTAGTACCCCCGGGCGCCGCAATACCAACAGCGCCCCCTACCTCCGCGGAGCCACCGGCCTGGTCGCAAGGCCAAGTAGCCCAGGGCGCCGCCGTCCTTACGGTGCCCTTCACTTTCCAGGTGCCCCAGGCCTGGCCGCAAGGCCTGGGCAACCCGGGCGCCACCACCACCGCGCCCATAAAACCAAGAGTGCCGCATCTGGGAGAAGATCTGTTCGCCCAGCATACGTGCCCGGATGGGCAGCCCTTCATATGGCCACCGGAGTTTCACCATCCTCGACTCCGGAAAGAGAGACCCCTAGACGAGCCCCTGATTCCGGTTCCAAAGCCCGTAAAAAGGATCTCGCCCCCGCTAGAGGAGGCACAGTTTGAGTGGGACCCCACCGGAGAAGACCTCATGGGGTTCACTCAGGAGACCCGGGCAGCTGCAGCGGAGCGTGCAGAGTGCTGCCGGCAGCAGCTCGAGGTCTTTGAGAGGGAGCGGAGAGAGAGGCGGGTCCGGGAACAACAAGCCCAAATAAAGAGCGCGGAGCAGAAGAGCCGGGCCAGGAGGAGTCCCCGTGCAGCTCATGGTCCCCCTTCCACCGGGACTGTGATCAAGTTCAATATGCAGCACGGGTGGGGCTTCATCCGAGATCACCGCACCCCAGGTGACGTCTTCGTGACCAGGAGAGACGTTGAGTCCCACCTACCGGAGGGATACAGAGGTCGTGACCTGTATATAGGGGACGAGGTCACCTTCACCCGGCACAAGTGTGCCAAAGGACCCTACGCCCTCCATGTGCATCGCCTGACGGAGGAGGAGCTGCGGTGTGAGGAAGAGCAAGAGGACCCGGACGGGTCTGAAGCTAAGGGTAACCACAAAGAAAGAGCAGGAGGACGTCGTCGTTAAGTACAGCAGAGTACAAGCTGTATATAGTTGCCCGTCGGGGCATAGTGAACTGTTGCTGATAATATAGTCCCCGTTGGGACCAGCAAGTGTGAACTGTTTACCCGTTTATCCCTTAAATACCTGGCCGAGGACTGAGAGCGGCCATATCCCTTGTAAATAGTTGCGCGTCCTAAAGCGCCCCCTACTGGTTTTATAGGAAAGCCACGAGTTCCAAAGACTGTCGCACTTTTCCCGGTCACACGTTGCACAGTGACCGGAGGAGGAACCAGAAGAAAGAATGTTTATATGGAAAGTTTATTGCTGATAATATATGTGATGTTTTATATGTTTTATATGTTAATGTTTATGAAAAAAATTGTATATTTTGGATGTGTTTTTATATCTTACAGCCCGAGGACGTGCTGTGATTTACCAGGGGGGAATGTAGCACCCTGAGGATTCGGCTGCTACAGGGGTATTGCACCTCAACCCAGAGGTGTGATATTCCACTCCCGGGTAAGGATGGAGTGTGGAACTGAGCTCAGAAAGCTGCATGCACTACACATATCCCATTTCCGAGGAGCAGACCAACGGTACTCCCACTTAGAAATGTGCAGGTACGACCGAGTCTGTTCCTGGCTGGAGTGGGAGGGGGGTGGTACATCCCAGTAGTGTAGGGGCAGATAGGGGGAGCAGCCTGGGTAAAGATAGGAGCTCATTGGGTGCTGGTCACCTGAGCTCACACATAGAGGGAGTATATAAGGTGGGCACCATCTAAGATCAGGGTCAATCTGTGAGAAGGCAGTCAGTCTGTGAGAAGGCAGTCAGTCTGTCAGTCTTTGCAGAGCAGCCAGAGGAAGAGAGCAGAAAGCAGAGAAGCCCCAGAGAGAGTGAGAGTGGAGCAAGAAAGACCCAGAGGGGGAAACAAGAAGGAACTCTGAGAACCCACATACAAACCTAGGGTGAAGAGTTGGCAAAAGGGTACCGGATCCCAAACTGGTGGGGGCTAAAGCACACCTCAGCCAGAGACCGGAGGCCGTGGGCAGGATCTGCCACGGCCACCCACCACATCTACCCTGAAGGCAAACCACATGTAGGGTCAGGGAACCCAAGGCCAAGGGTCTCCCAACAGAAGGCCCGAGGGAGCTGGACCTAGGTGGATCCCTGGTGGGGACGGCCAGAAGAAAGGACAAGAAGGAGGGCTCAGGGACACGCTCCGGACTTGCTTGGGGGTTGGCTGAATCCAGGACCTGGTGGACGCAGCACGGCTCGGGTGATCACTCAAGGCCGGAGTGACCGGAATATCTGCAGTAAGTAAACACCCTGAACTGCACAACCCGACTCTGTCTTTAATCATCATCTACGCTGCACCACCACAACCCCCATCCTCTGCACCTGACCCCCTGAGGCCATACCCCTCCCGTTGGGGGTTATACTATCTAAAGCTGCACCAACACCATCAGCCTCAGCGGACCCTGCTGCAGCGGCGGCCATAGTGACCGCAATCCAACGGGTGGCGTAGTCGACATAACGAACTTTGTAACATCTGTAGGACTGCCACATGCTCTGAGCTTGACACCCTGGGCACGGACCGGGTCACAGCCACTCGGAGACTACAACCCCCATCTGATCCGGCTCCGGGTATTCCCCTAAAGAATATGGCCCAGGGGGCGCGTCAGCTTCTTTGGTTAAAACCAGTTATCACCGATCCATGGGCTCTACAGGATACGTGATCACTTATTGAGCGTTTGGGTCCGAACTTTGGAAAACGCACCTATCGGAAGAATGGGGAAGTTTTATCCCTGACAGAACACTTATCCCCATTTTAAAATGCAGCGACAGGTGGGACGTCTGACTGCAGCTCCATTCATTCTCTTGGGGGCTTCCAAAAAAGAGCAGCGCTCACAGCCACTGAGGGAATGAATGGATCAGTGGTCGCATCTCACATGCCGCTCCAGTCTAATGGGAGAAAAGCTCCACATTCTGCCGGTGTGTGCCAGCTGTCAGACCCCCACCAATCAATATTATCACTGATCCTGTGGAGAGGTGATTACTTGTTTTCACCAGAGAACCCCTTAAAGTGCATCTCTGCTGCTCTGGTCCAAGTATTTAATCTCTAAGGCCACGGCCCCACTATCAGTATTCGGACAGTATCCGGTCAGTATTTTTTCTCAGGAGTGGGAGCCAAAACCATGTGAGGAACACTCCTTGTTTTGGCAGCCAGTCCTGAGAAAAAATACTGACCAAATACTGATGGTGGGGCTGTGGCCTAATGGAAAAAAATCTTTTCCTAGTTAATATCAGCAAGAACAAAATGACCGCCATACACAACACAGTCCACTATATCAACACCAATAATACCACATAAAAAAGGGACAAATATCGCCACACCATGACTAGATCACACATTACCACCACATAGTGACCAAATCATACCACATACAAGGAACAAATACGGCCAAACCATGACCAGACCACATATTACCACCCCAAAGTGACCAAATACTACAATACTGATCATGAATACAAACCACAATACTAACAACACTGCAACATTATACACAGGAGCTCTGTATATAGTGTTAGTGTACAGGTAACACAGTGATCACCAGTGGCATTATACACAGGAGCTCTGTATATAGTGTATAGGTAATACAGTGATCACCAGTGACATACACAGGAGCTTTGTATATACTATATACACACGTGGTCAAAATTGTTGGTACCCCTCGTTTAATGAAAGAAAAACCCTGAATGGTCACTGAAATAACTTGAATCTGACAAAAGTGATAATAAATTAAAAATCTATGAAAATGAACAAATGAAAGTCAGACGTTGCTTTTCAACACTGCTTCCACAGAATTAAAAAAAAAATTAAACTCATGAAATAGGCCTAGACAGAAATGATGGTACCCCTGAAAATAATGTGACAAAAGGGACATGTTAAATCAAGTTGTGTCCACTAATTAGCACCACAGGTGTCTACAATCTTGTAATCAGTCAGTGGGCCTGTATATAGGGCTACACATACGCAGTGTGCTGTTTGGAGGCATGGTGTGTACTACACTCAACATGGACCAGGGTAAGCAAAGGAAAGAGTTGTCTTAGGAGATTAGAAAGAGAACTATAGACAAGCATGTTAAAGATAAAGGCTATAAGACCATCTCCAAGCAGCTTGATGTTCCTGTGACTACAGTTGCACATATTATTCAGAAATTTAAGATCTATGGGACTGTAGCCAACCTCCCTGGATGTGGCCGCAGGAGGAAAATTGACAAAAAATCAAAGAGACGGATAATACGAATGGTAACAAAAGAGCCCAGGATAACTTCTAAAGAGATTAAAGGTGAACTTCAAGCTCAAGAAACATCAGTGTCAGATCGCACCATCCGTTGTTGTTTGATCCAAAGTGGACTTCATGGGAGACGACCAAGGAGAACACCATTGTTGAAAAAAAATCATAAAAAAGCCAGACTGGAATTTACCAAACTACATGTTGACAAGCCACAAAGCTTCTTGGAGAATGTCCTATGGACAGATAAGACAAAAATGCAAGTTTTTGGCAAGGCACATCAGCTCTATGTTCACAGACGGAAAAATGAAGCATATCAAGAAAAGAACACTGTCCCTACTGTGAAACATGGAGGAGGCTCTGTTATGTTCTGGGGCTGATCTGCTGCATCTGGCACAAGGTGTCCCGAATCTGTGCAGGGTACAATGAAATCTCAAGACTATCAAGGGATTCTAGAGAGAAATGTGCTGCCCAGAGTCAGAAAGCTTGGTCTCAGTCGCAGGTCATGGGTCTTGCAACAGGATAATGACCCAAAACACACAGCTAAAAACACCCAATAATGGCTAAGAGGAAAACATTGGACTATTCTGGAGTGGCCTTCTATGAGCCCTGACCTAAATCCTATTGAGCATCTTTGGAAAGAGCTGAAACATGCCGTCTGGAAAAGGCAACCTTCAAACACGAGACAACTGGAGCAGTTTGCTTATGAGGAGTGGGCCAAAATATCTGTGAAGAGGTGCAGAAGTCTCATTGACAGCTACAGGAATCGTTTGATTGCAGTGATTGCCTCAAAAGGTTGTTCAACAAAATATTAAGTTAAGAAGAGAACCATCATTTCTGTCTAGGCCTATTTCATCAGTTTAATTTTTTTTTAAATTCTGTGGAAGCAGGGCTGAAAAGCAATGACTGACTGTAACATACCAGGCGGCGTCCTTGCATTGTGGTTCATTTCCCACTGTGCAAGAGCGCGCACTTGATCTCCAGTCCAGTCGGCTAGCCTGGCTTCCCTCCATGCTGTCTGATTGCCTTTGTTTCTGCTGCTTAAGGGCGGCGCCCGATCACTTCCTGTTTCTTGTACCTGCTGCAGACACACCCCTGATGCGTCCTCAGCCTATTGCTGTCTGTCACTTGGTATTTAACCCAGCTCCTCCCAAGAAACCATGCCTGAGCATTGTGTTTCATTCAGTGTGCTCTTTCACTCTGAATGTGCCAGGTCCCTTTCTGTGTTTGCTTGCTTGCCTTTCCTGGAGGCTGTATTTCCAGGCCTGTCTGAACACGCTCCTAGCCTGTTCCTTCCGCCTTCTAGGGGCTGCATACCTAGACCTGCTCCTGTATCTTGCTACTGTGTCTGTTCTTGTCTGAATACTCTTCTAGCCTGTTTCCTGTTTTTGTCTATATCCGTACCTTTCCTTTTTCTGCAGAGTCTGTACTCGTACCTAACTCCTACTCGTTATCCCTGTACTCCCGTTTGTGAGTTTGTGGTCCACTCGCTACTTCACTGTGTAGCGTCGGCGTCCCTGCCCTCTGCTAGGCAGGGACGCTGTTCCCCTCACCTCTCTGCTCCGAGCCTGGCGTCCTCCTCCCGCTCTGCTGGCAGCGCGCGCTCCTTCCCGGCCACTGTGCTTAGGGCGCGCGCGTGCTTCCTCCCTCTTAAAGGGGCCGCGCGCGCCGTCCTAAGGAGTCCCCGGCCAATGGCCGGAGGACTTCACCATATATAAGGCACCTCCTCCAAAATGGAGGTGCCCGAGCAATGTTGTTGCACTGTTCACTACTCTGCTTCAGCCCTCAGGTCCCGTTGCCAGTTACCTGCCTGATTCCTGCCAGAGTCCTGCCAGTTTGCTGTCTGTTTCCTGCCTGATATTCCTGCTACCTGCCTGCTAGCCTGAGGTCCGACGGTCTGCCTTACAACTCCTGTCAGTCTGTCTAAGGACCAGCTTGCCCGCTCACCTGGGAGCGCACATCAACTACCTGCCTGCTTGCCTGAGGTCCGACGGTCTGCCTTCCAACTCTTGTCAGTCTGTCTATGGACCAGCTTGCCCGCTCACCTGCGAGCGCACATCTGCTACCTGCCTGCTAGCCTACCTGGAGGCTCTGCCGTCACGTGCTGTGACCACCTGCCATCCAGTGACTCCTGCCCGCTCACCTGGGAGCGCTCATCTGCTGCCTGTCTGCTAGCCTACCTGGAGGCTCTGCCGTCACGTGCTGTGACCACCCGCCTGTCCAGAGACTTCTGCCCGCTCACCTGGGAGCGCTCATCTGCCGCCTGTCTGTTGGTCTTCCTGGAGGCTCCGCCGTCACATGCTGTGACCACCCGTTTATCCAGAGACTCTCGCCTGCTCACCTGGGAGTTCACGTCTACCATCAGCCGCCACAGGTCGTACCAACCCTTTACTCAGAGACTGCCCCGGTCACTTGCCGTGACCTCCTGCCCGTTCATCCAGAGACTGCCCCGGTCACTTGCCGTGACCTCCTGCCCGTTCATCCAGAGACTGCCCCGGTCACTTGCCGTGACCTCCTGCCCGTTCATCCAGAGACTGCCCCGGTCACTTGCCGTGACCTCCTGCCCGTTCATCCAGAGACTGCCCCGGTCACTTGCCGTGACCTCCTGCCCGTTCATCCAGAGACTGCCCCGGTCACTTGCCGTGACCTCCTGTCCGTTCATTCAGAGACTGTCCCAGTCACCTGCTGTGACTGCCTGCCCGCCTACCCTGGTCGCCACCCGCTCCCTTACAAGGACCGCCCCCTTGTATAGTAGCTCAGAGGTTCCGCCTCCCAGACCCGTTACAGTTTGCTCGGGCCATGGAACACGGTGGCACCCAAGCTCCCTCGCTCTCGGACCTCTGTCATGAACTGTCCCGTCAGAGGTCCCAACAGGAGTCCATCCTGGGTCACCTGCGGAATGTCAATTCTCGCCTGGACACTCTAACTGCTCCACCAGCAACCACCGCCAGTGCCCTGACTCGCAACCCGGCAGCTCCGCTGCCCACCAATACCATGGTATCCTACCCCGGACCCCGGCTTTCTGCACCTCCTCGCTTCGGAGGCGACTCCGCCCAGGCTCGGGGCTTCATAAATCAGTGCACCCTGCACTTTGAACTCCTGTCCTACCAGTTTAACTCCGACCGGGCAAAAATTGCCTTCATCATGTCCCATCTCACCGGGGAGGCCCTGGCCTGGCTAAATCCTCTATGGGAGAGAGGAGACCCCCTGGTGTCCGACTTGCCTGCCTTTCTCATGGCTTTCCAGAAAATCTTCGACGAACCCGGACGGAAGACCTCATCCGCATCATCTCTGCTACGCCTCCGTCAGGGAAGTCTCACCGTGGGCCAATATGCCATACGGTTCCGTACCCTTGCCTCGGAGCTGGCCTGGGATAACGACGCTCTGGTATCCGTCTTCTGGGAGGGTCTGTCCGGCCGTATTAAAGATGAACTTGCCGGTCGGGACATTCCTACCACTCTCGATGACCTAATAACTCTTGCCACCCGGATTGACCTACGGTTCCAGGAACGGGCCAAAGAGGTCACCCGTGAGAGGAGGTTTCCACGTCTAGCTCCTACTTTTCAGAAATCCGTCTCTCCCCAGGTACACTCTCCTGAGCCTATGCAGGTCGACCAGACCAAGATGGTCAAAACCCGTCAGGACTTACGCCGTGCCGAGGGGAGCTGCTTCTACTGTGGCAGTAAGGAGCACCGGATCCGTACCTGCCCGGAGAGGTCGGGAAACGCCTGTGTCTAGGTTCGCTCAGAGAGGTCAACCTAGACAAGAATAAATCCTCTCCATCTCTGCTACTGTCAGTCTCTATTATCTGCGGGGAGAATCGTTATTTCGAACTAGCCCAACTTGACTCTGGAGCGGCCGGGAATCTTATCTCACAGTCCCTGGTAGAAAAATACCGCATTCCCACCAAACCTCTGGCTGTACCATTATCTGTCGCTGCTGTGGATGGGGGCCTCTTACCACGTCCCATCCAACTCATCACCGAATCCGTAACTCTGCAGGTGGGAATGCTGCATTCTGAGAGCATCTCTTTTCATGTTCTGCCTGGACTCTCTCACGCCCTCTTACTAGGTCTACCTTGGCTCCAGAGACATGCACCCGTGCTTGACTGGCAGACCGGAGAAGTCCTTCGCTGGGGACAGGACTGTCATAAGACTTGTTTGGCTCCTGTTCATCCCGTCCGTCCTTCTCCTACCCCAACTAATCTACCTGGACTTCCGATTCCCTATTGGTCATTTGCTGATGTCTTTAATAAAAAAGAGGCAGAGACATTACCCCCTCATAGACCATACGACTGTCCTATCGACCTGTTACCCGGTACTACTCCTCCCCGTGGGCGTATTTACCCATTGTCCGCTGCTGAGACCCGGTCGATGTCCGAATATATTGAGGAGAATTTGGCCAGGGGATTCATCCGGAAATCTACCTCCCCGGCGGGAGCAGGCTTCTTCTTCGTAAAAAAGAAGGACGGCTCTCTCCGTCCCTGTATAGACTATAGAGGCCTTAACCAGATCACGGTGAAGAATAAGTATCCCCTTCCGCTCATTCCAGAATTATTTGATCGCCTGAGGGGGGCTAGAATCTTCACCAAACTGGACCTCCGTGGGGCGTACAACCTGGTCCGTATCCGTCAAGGGGATGAATGGAAGACTGCATTCAACACCCGGGACGGCCACTATGAATATCTGGTAATGCCCTTTGGTCTCTGTAACGCTCCTGCCGTCTTTCAAGAGTTGGTCAATGACATCTTCCGGGACCTTCTCTACTCCTGCGTTGTGGTGTACCTGGACGACATCTTGGTCTTCTCTCCGGATCTCCAGACTCACCGGAGGGACGTTCGTCAGGTCCTGCTCAGGCTCAGGCAGAACCACCTCTTCGCTAAATATGAGAAGTGCCTCTTTGAGCAGACCTCGCTTCCGTTTTTGGGCTACATTATTTCTCAGACCGGCCTACGAATGGATCCAGAGAAACTGTCTGCCATCGAGAAATGGCCCCGACCGGAGGGGTTGAAGGCCATTCAGCGGTTCCTGGGCTTCGCCAACTACTACCGCCTCTTCATACCGCACTTCTCTTCCCGGACTGCCCCAATTTCCGCGCTCACCCGTAAGGGTACTAATCCCAAAGAGTGGCCGCCCGAAGCAGAGGAGGCCTTTCTTTCCTTAAAACAGGCCTTCTCTTCCGCCCCGGTGCTGCATCGTCCGGACGGCAACAAGCAGTTCTTTCTGGAGGTTGACGCCTCCTCCTCTGGAGCCGGAGCTGTACTTACTCAAAAATCTTCTTCCGGGAGGATGGTAACTTGCGGCTTCTTCTCCAAACTCTTCTCCTCTTCTGAGCGCAATTATTCCATAGGAGACCGAGAGTTATTGGCCATCAAGCTGGCATTGGAGGAGTGGCGTTACCTACTCGAGGGGGCTCTTCATCCGGTAATAATTTACACTGACCACAAGAACTTGGCTTATCTCCAGCATGCCCAGAGACTTAATCCGCGCCAAGCCCGGTGGTCCTTGTTTTTTGCTCGCTTTGATTTTGTTCTACATTTTCGCCCGGCTGACAAGAACATCAAAGCAGACGCCTTGTCCCGATCCTTTCTGGTATCTGATCTCGAGTAAGAACCTAAACATATCATCGATCCCGCCAGAGTAATGCAGGTGGCTCCCGTGAGTCTAAATCGTCTCCCTCCCGGTAAGACGTTCGTATCGGTACCTGATCGGGAGAAGATCCTACACTGGGGTCATTCGTCTAAACTAGCTGGCCACGCCGGTCAGAAAAAGACCCTACAGCTTATTTCCCGGCACTACTGGTGGCCTAACCTGCGCAAGGATGTAATAGACTTTGTTTCTGCCTGTGTGTCCTGTGCCCGCAACAAAGTTCCGAGACACCTGCCAGCCGGTCGCCTTCTTCCTCTGCCAGTACCTGCTGCCCCCTGGCAGCATATAGCGATGGACTTCATAACTGATCTTCCCGTCTCTGCCGGTTGTACGGTCATTTGGGTGGTCGCTGACCGCTTTTCCAAGATGGCTCACTTCATTCCCCTGCCAGGCCTCCCGTCTGCACCCGAGCTGGCTAAAGACTTTATCCGCCACATCTTCCGTCTTCATGGCCTGCCCCGTCACATCGTGTCGGATCGTGGGGTACAGTTCACTTCTCGTTTCTGGAGAGCCACTTGTAAATTGCTAGACGTCACCCTGGACTTCTCCTCCGCTTACCATCCACAGTCTAATGGTCAAGTGGAGCGGATCAATCAGATCCTGACCTGTTACCTACGGCACTTCGTTAATGCCCACCATTCTGACTGTGTGGATCTCCTGCCATGGGCCGAATTCTCGTACAACAATCACGAGAGCGAATCTTCCTCCAAATCCCCGTTTTTTGTAGTCTTCGGTCAGCATCCTCGGATCCCGTTTCCCGTCTCCACCTCGGTGGACAATCCAGCTGCGGAATCTCTTGTTAACAAATTTTCCTCCACATGGGAAAGTACCCGGTCCGCACTCCTTCTGTCATCCGAGCGTATGAAAAGACATGCCGACAAAAAACGTCTGGATCCTCCTCAATTCCGTCCTGGAGATAAAGTCTGGCTCTCATCTAAATATGTCCGGCTCAAGATTCCTTCCTATAAGTTAGGGCCTCGGTTCATCGGTCCTCTGGAGGTCATCAGTCAGATCAACCCGGTGGCCTATAAATTGAAACTCCCGGCCAACTTACGGATCCCTAACTCCTTCCATGTATCTCTCCTCAAACCTGTGGTACTTAACTCTTTTTCCAAGTCTACAGAACATCCATGCCCCTCTCATTCTAGCTAAATTTCTGTCTGGCCTAAAAAAGGGGGGGCCTAAGGGGGGGGGTACTGTAGCGTCGGCGTCCCTGCCCTCTGCTAGGCAGGGACGCTGTTCCCCTCACCTCTCTGCTCCGAGCCTGGCGTCCTCCTCCCGCTCTGCTGGCAGCGCGCGCTCCTTCCCGGCCACTGTGCTTAGGGCGCGCGCGCGCTTCCTCCCTCTTAAAGGGGCCGCGCGCGCCGTCCTAAGGAGTCCCCGGCCAATGGCCGGAGGACTTCACCATATATAAGGCACCTCCTCCAAAATGGAGGTGCCCGAGCAATGTTGTTGCACTGTTCACTACTCTGCTTCAGCCCTCAGGTCCCGTTGCCAGTTACCTGCCTGATTCCTGCCAGAGTCCTGCCAGTTTGCTGTCTGTTTCCTGCCTGATATTCCTGCTACCTGCCTGCTAGCCTGAGGTCCGACGGTCTGCCTTACAACTCCTGTCAGTCTGTCTAAGGACCAGCTTGCCCGCTCACCTGGGAGCGCACATCAACTACCTGCCTGCTTGCCTGAGGTCCGACGGTCTGCCTTCCAACTCTTGTCAGTCTGTCTATGGACCAGCTTGCCCGCTCACCTGGGAGCGCACATCTGCTACCTGCCTGCTAGCCTACCTGGAGGCTCTGCCGTCACGTGCTGTGACCACCTGCCGTCCAGTGACTCCTGCCCGCTCACCTGGGAGCGCTCATCTGCTGCCTGTCTGCTAGCCTACCTGGAGGCTCTGCCGTCACGTGCTGTGACCACCCGCCTGTCCAGAGACTTCTGCCCGCTCACCTGGGAGCGCTCATCTGCCGCCTGTCTGTTGGTCTTCCTGGAGGCTCCGCCGTCACATGCTGTGACCACCCGTTTATCCAGAGACTCTCGCCTGCTCACCTGGGAGTTCACGTCTACCATCAGCCGCCACAGGTCGTACCAACCCTTTACCCAGAGACTGCCCCGGTCACTTGCCGTGACCTCCTGCCCGTTCATCCAGAGACTGCCCCGGTCACTTGCCGTGACCTCCTGCCCGTTCATCCAGAGACTGCCCCGGTCACTTGCCGTGACCTCCTGCCCGTTCATCCAGAGACTGCCCCGGTCACTTGCCGTGACCTCCTGCCCGTTCATCCAGAGACTGCCCCGGTCACTTGCCGTGACCTCCTGTCCGTTCATTCAGAGACTGTCCCAGTCACCTGCTGTGACTGCCTGCCCGCCTACCCTGGTCGCCACCCGCTCCCTTACAAGGACCGCCCCCTTGTATAGTAGCTCAGAGGTTCCGCCTCCCAGACCCGTTACACACTGCAAGTACCCTGTGGGTATCTGGTTCTGCCTTTCCCTTCCTGTCTGTTCCGTGTGAACAGAGCCCTGTCCCCCCTGCTCTGCCTTGCTCACCGCTCCGGCGGTTCTTGCCTGCTCTGCCTTGCTCACCGCTCCGGCGGTTCTAGCCTGCTCTGCCTTTGCTCACTGCTCCGGCGGTTCTGGCCTGCTCTGACCCTTTGCTCACTGCTCTGGCAGTCTTCCTCCGCTCTTACCCTTTGCTCGCTGCTCCGGCAGTCTCGCTCTGCTCTGACCCTTTGCTCGCTGCTCCGGCAGTCTCGCTCTGCTTTGACCCTTTGTTCGCTGCTCCGGCAGTCTCGCTCTGCTCTGACCCTTTGCTCGCTGCTCCGGCAGTCTCGCCCTGCTCTGACCCTTTGCTCGCTGCTCCGGCAGTCTCGCTCTGCTTTGACCCTTTGTTCGCTGCTTCGGCAGTCTCGCTCTGCTCTGACCCTTTGCTCGCTGCTCCGGCAGTCTCGCCCTGCTCTGACCCTTTGCTCGCTGCTCCGGCAGTCTCGCCCTGCTCTGACCCTTTGCTCGCTGCTTCGGCAGTCTCGCTCTGCTCTGACCCTTTGCTCGCTGCTCCGGCACTCTCGCTCTGCTCTGACCCTTTGCTCGCTGCTCCGGCAGTCTCGCTCTGCTCTTACCCTTTGCTCGCTGCTCCGGCAGTCTCGCTCTGCTCTGACCCTTTGCTCGCTGCTCCAGCAGTCTCGCTCTGCTCTGACCCTTTGCTCGCTGCTCCGGCAGTCTCGCTCTGCTCTGACCCTTTGCTCGCTGCTCCGGCAGTCTCGCTCTGCTCTGACCCTTTGCTCGCTGCTCCGGCAGTCTCGCTCTGCTCCGACCCTTTGCTCGCTGCTCCGGCAGTCTCGCTCTGCTCTGACTCTTTGCTCGCTGCTCCGGCAGTCTCGCTCTGCTCTGACTCTTTGCTCACCGCTCCAGGCGGCCTTGTCCTGCTCCTCTCTCGCTCACCGCTCCAGGCGGTCTCGTCTTGTTCTGCTCTTGCTCGCCGCTCTGGGTGGCCTCACTCTGCATGTTGTCCACCGCGTCTGCGGTTCTGTTCCTGAGTCCCAGTCTGAACTGGGTCCTATCCACTCTGTGCTCCAACCTGTCATACCAGCCAGTACCTCCCTACCTGCATACCAGTCGTGCTCGCCAGCATCCACCCATCTGTATTCCAGCCGTGTCTGCCTATACCCACCAGTCGGTGTGCCAGCCTAACCTGCCTGTTCCAGTATTCCCCTGTGTGGGTCAACAGCCGTGTCCGGGGTCTGACCTGGAGTAGCACCTGGTCCCTCTGCCTGGTTCCTCCCTGGTGCACTGGCGTCGTATGCCGTCGTGCGACCTTGGTCGGATCGGGCAGATACTTAGTTATGCCCCTCCAGGCACTCTCCGGTTCATGGCACAGTGGAATCACTAAACAAGCACACGCCAGTCAGTCCGGGCGTGTGCATTACACTGACTTTCATTTGTTCATTTTCATCGATTTTTAATTCATTATTACTTTTGTCAGATTCAAGTTATTTCTGTGACCATTGTTAGTTTTTCTTTCATTAAACGAGGGGTACCAACAATTTTGACCACCTGTGCAGTGTAAGTGTACATGTAATACACTGACTCACCAGTGACGTCTCTAGGTGAAGTCCTTCATCTTCACTTTTCTTCATCTGGCGCAGACCGCCATCACTTCTTCCAGCCAGGAATCATCTCTGCAGAAAATAACACACAGTTATCAATAACTGATCTCTTCTAGAGCACATTCCCACTTCCCCCCCCCGACTTCTACACTACACCAGTTGAAGAAAAAAAGTGATATAGTGCCACCCTGCACAGTAACAGGACCCCTCTTTTGTCCCATCCCATGGAAAACAATTTCCTAAAAAGTAAATTATATTACAGATGTAATAATGTCCCTATTTGGACTCTAAAATAATAATGTTCCCCACTGGCCACCATAAACTAATAAAGTATGTTCCTCAATCTGGCCCCCAAACAGTAATTAAGTCCCTTGTCCAGCCAGGCACCCCGATATATCCATCCTGGCCCTCCCGCATATATCCATCCTGACACCCCCCCATATATCCCTTCTGGCCCCCATATGTCCAGTGTGACGCCTCCATATATTTATCCTAGCCCACGTGTATCGAGTCTGCCCCCTCCCATATACCCATCCCAGTCCCCCATGTGGTCAGCTTTCCCCCCCACATATCCATACTGGACTCCATCTGCCCCCCCCATATATCCATCTTGGCCTCCATGTGTCCAGCCTGCCCCCCTACATATCCATCCTGGCCTCCATGTGTCCAGCCTGCCCCCCCGTATATCCATCCTAGCCCCCCCATGTGTCCAGCCTGCCCACCCACATATCCATCCTGGCCTCCATATATCCGTCCTGGCCTCCATGTATTCAGCCGCCCCCCCATATATCCATCCAGGCCTTCATGTGTCCAGCCTGCCCCCCTCCCATGTATCCATCCTGACCTCCATGTGTCCAACCTGCTCCCCATATATCCATCCTGGCCTCCATGTGTCCAGCCTGCCCCCTCCCATATATCCATCCTGGCCCCCCATATATCCATCCTGGCCTCCATGTGTCCATCCTGCCCCCCCACATATCCATCCTGACGTCCATGTGTCCATCCTGCCCCCCCATATATCCATCCTGGCCTCCATGTGTCCAGCCTGCCCCCCATATATCTGTCTTGGCTTCCATGTGTCCAGCCTGCCCCCCCATATATCCATCCTGACCTCCATGTGTCCAGCCTGCCCCCCCATATATCCATCCTGGCCTCCATGTGTCCCGCCTGCCCCCCCATATATCTGTCTTGGCTTCCATGTGTCCAGCCTTCCCCCCCACATATCCATCTTGGCCTCCATGTGTCCAGCCTGCCCCCCCATATATCCGTCCTGGCCTCCATCTGTCCAGCCTGCCCCCTCCCATATATCCATCCTGGCCCCCCATATATCCATCCTGGCCTCCATGTGTGTGTCCAGCCTGCCCACCCCCATATATCCATAATAGCCTCCATGTGTCCAGCCTGCCACCCCCGAAATATCCATCCTGGCCTCCATGTGTCCAGTCCCCCCCCATATATCCATCCTGGCCTCCATGTGTCCAGCCTGCCCCCCTCCCTTATATGGCCATCCGGGCTCCCCCCTCATGTGTCCAGCCAGGGCACCCCCCCTCGTGTGTCCAGCCAGGGCCCCCCTCGTGTGTCCAGCCAGGGTTCCCCCTCGTGTGTCCAGCCAGGGCTCCCTTGTCTGTCCATCCAGGGCCCCCCTCATGTGTCCATCCAGGGCCCCCCCTCGTGTGTCCAGCCAGGGTTCCCCCTTGTGTGTCCAGCCAGAGTTACCTCTCGTGTGTCCAGCCAGGGTTCCCCCTCATGTGTCCAGCCAGGGCCCCCCTTCTGTGTCCAGCCAGGGCCCTCCCTTGTATGTCCATCCAGGGTTCCCCCTTGTGTGCCCAGCTGGGCCCCCCCTTGTATGTCCATCCAGGGCCCCCCTTGTATGTCCAGCCAGTGTTCCCCCTTGTGTGTCCAGCCAGGGTTCCCCCTTGTGTGTCCAGGCAGGGCCCCCCCTTGTATGTCCAGTCAGGGTTCCCCCTTATGTGTCCAGCCAGGGCCCACCCTTGTGTGTTCAGCCAGGGTTCCCCCTTGTGTGTCCAGCCAGGGTTCCCCCTTGTGTGTTCAGCCAGGGTTCCCCCTTGTGTGCCCAGCCAGGCCCCCCCCCTTGTGTGTTCAGCCAGAGGCCCATCCCATTTTGCATCATATACATACACACACACACACACACAGATACACACCTCTTAACTTCCTGCGCTCCCGTACGGTGTCCTCCTTCTCCGGCGGCTGAGTTGCACGCCTCCTTCACAGCAGGCGCATGACGATGACGTCATACGCCGACTGGCGAAGGGAGACGCACAGCTTCAGCTGCTTCACTGGGACGTGTACCACGGCGGCTCAGGTAATGAACGCCGCGTGCGTGCGTCCGTGCATACACTGTGCCTGCGCTTTTAAAGGGACCATACCCCTTAAAACTCTTCTCCCCCTCTCCTCTGAAGCAAGGGGTGGGGCCCACCGGAAAAATTCCAGGTACCCCGCCAGCCCAGTCCGACCCTGCCTACAACACATATTTCTATGACAACCACAATGTCCCTGAGAGGGGAGTTCTATCTACACAGGCAGAGCTGCTGAACTCAGTGATTGGCTGCTGTGCTGTCGACGTAATGTCAGCGATTCAGCTAGTGTCAGGCAGCAGAAACAGCAAGGGGAGACTTTCTGATGGATCTGGGGAGGGTGAGTAAAGCACGGTTTGTTTCATAACAAACTGAACCTTGGGGGTCAGGATTTTCCAAAACATGACTACCCCCTTTAAGGTCAAATTCAGATAAATGTTTTAACTATCAGGCCAGTCATGTACTTTCGTATAATGCACTTTTCACATCAACAGATTTCCTTTTGGCCTTTTTATGTCTGATGAAGAAAAACTAAAAATGAAAATGAATAAGATTTACTAGGATCTGTTAAGATCCATTATGCCTCCACTTAAATGTAACACGTGATGGCAATATGAACTGAGCCCTACTTATGTGTTTGTGTTTATTATGGGCACCCAAAATGTTAGAGCTTGACTGAAATGACTATGTCTGTGGTCTTTATGGTTGGTTAACCCCTTGGACAGCTAAATTTTTGACATGTACTAATAAAATACACAATAGTTCTGAAAAATATTACGATTTGAGAGTCCTCAGTGGTTGGTACCTTTTAATGGCTAACTGAAAAGATGGTAACAAGTTGCAAGCTTTCGAGACTACTCAGGTCTCTTCATCAGGCATAGTATACCACAAAATCTGAAGAGTCACATATTTATACACAATGGAACACAGAAATAATGCAATAGATGAGACAAATGACGTAAAGCAGAGCTATCACTATGGGAAAGGGGTAAAACAGTTCACTATGGGAAAGGGGTAAAACAGTTCTGATGTGAATTGGGGATCTTTATCTTGTCTGTGGTCATTATAAGTGGACCGGTTTTACATTTTTTCTGGTTGCAGGGAAGGGTACATGTAGCTGGTGGAGATGACAAGGAACTTCTGACAATGATGCTTCAGTTATCAACCACTAAGCTCTAAATATTTTTCTATCTAATGGCTAACATGGTACACAAATATATATTTTCCCTGTATCACAATAGATCTGAGCAGATTTATAATATTCTACAGCCAGTCTGAATGCCCTAATTAATACACCCCCATGGCACTGGCATTTAGTGAATGGCCTGCTAAAGAACGGCATACTTCTGAAGAATACCGACTTGACTTACTGGTTGTGAACAGTGAGAGTATACAGTCTGTGTGACAAACATAAAACATTGTGCCAGCGGGAGCGCTTTACAATGTAGACTAATGGCTTTAATGTCTCTTATTGTCCAAACAACCATCCATCTGCAAGGAAAAATGGTATTTATCTGCCTCAACGTTTCTCTTTCAGAACAATTATCTGAAAGTGAAATAATTTTACTATTCATACTGGATGAAGGACATAACACAATATAAACATGCTTTTATAAAAATGTAACAGTAATTGGGTTAAGTAAGATATTACTAACTACAAATGATAGTTTAGCCACAGCAACATTACGCACTATGGGCCCAATTCATTATTGCATTTAGGTCTTTTTAGTTTAGTTTTTGGTATTTTGCACCTGTTTTTCATTTGCGCCTTTTTTAAAGTCTATTTAATATGTGCTCATCTTTATTTTTTTGGTTCATCATTGTGAGCATGGTTTAAGGTTTCACCAATTACAAGTTTTTAAAAAGTCACAAAATGTTTGCACATATGTATTCTAGTTGGGAGGGATTGGGGAGAGTAAATCTGTGCAAAAATTTGGAGACATCTCAAAAAGTGAATTTATACATGTCAAAAATGTTTGAGAAAATTGTGTAACACTTTTGCAGAACATACTACTTTTGTCTCTAAAAAAAATTGGTAAACAAATTAATGGGAAAAAAAGAGCATTAATGATTGTGAGCAAAATTCACTAACCACATGCCACATATTGAATAAATTGGTGCAAAAAATATTATTATTATTTATTATTATTTATTATTATAGCGCCATTTATTCCATGGCGCTTTACATGTGATAGGGATATTAAGTACAGACCAAAAGTTTAGACACACCTTCTCATTTAAACATTTTTCTGTATTTTCTTCACTATGAAAATTGTACATTCACACTGAAGGCATCAAAACTATGAATTAACACAAGTGGAATTACATACTTAACAAAAAAGTGTGAAACAACTGAAAATATGTCTTATATTCTAGGTTCTTCAAAGTAGCCACCTTTTGCTTTGATGACTGCTTTGCACACTCTTGGCATTCTCTTGATGAGCTTCAAGAGGTAGTCACCGGAAATGGTTTTCACTTCACAGGTATGCCCTGTCAGGTTTAATAAGTGGAATTTCTTGCCTTATAAATGGGGTTGGGACCATCAGTTGTGTTGTGCAGAAGTCTGGTAGATACACAGCTGATAGTCCTACTGAATAGACTGTCAGAATTTGTATTATGGCAAGAAATAAGCAGCTAAGTAAAGAAAAACGAGTGGCCATCATTACTTTAAGAAATGAAGGTCAGTCAGTGCGAAAAATTGGGAAAACTTTGAAAGTGTCCCCAAGTGCAGTTGCAAAAACCATCAAGCGCTACAAAGAAACTGGCTCACATGAGGACTGCCCCAGGAAAGGAAGACCAAGAGTCACCTCTGCTTCTGAGGATAAGTTTATCCGAGTCACCAGCCTCAGAAATCGCAGGTTAACAGCAGCTGAGATTAGAGACCAGGTCAATGCCAAACAGAGTTCTAGCAGCAGACACATCTCTACGACAACTGTTAAGAGGAGACTTTGTGCAGCAGGCCTTCATGGTAAAATAGCTGCTAGGAAACCACTGCTAAGGACAGGCAACAAGCAGAAGAGACTTGTTTTAGCTAAAGAACACAAGGAATGGACATTAGACCAGTGGAAATCTGTGCTTTGGTCTGATGAGTCCAAATTTGAGATCTTTGGTTCCAGCCATCGTGTCTTGTGCGACGCAGAAAAGGTGAACGGATGGACTCTACATGCCTGGTTCCCACCGTGAAGCATGGAGGAGGAGGTGTGATGGTGTGTGGGTGCTTTGCTGGTGACACTGTTGGGGATTTATTCAAAATTGAAGGCATACTGAACCAGCATGGCTACCACAGCATCTTGCAGCGGCATGCTATTCCATCCGGTTTTGCCTTTTGTTGGACCATCATTTATTTTTCAACAGAACAATTACCCCAAACACACCTCCAGGCTGTGTAAAGGCTATTTGATCAAGAAGGAGAGTTATTGGGTGCTACGCCAGATGACCTGGCCTCCACAGTCACCAGACCTGAACCCAATTGAGATGGTTTGTGGTGAGCTGGACCGCAGAGTAAAGGCAAAAGGGCCAACAAGTGCTAAGCATCTCTGGGAACTCCTTCAAGATTGTTGGAAGACCATTTCCAGTGACTACCACTTGAAGCTCATCAAGAGAATGCCAAGAGTGTGGAATGCAGTCATCAAAGAAAAAGGTGGCTACTTTGAAGAACCTAGAATATAAGACATATTTTCAGTTGTTTCACACCTTTTTGTTAAGTATATAATTCCACATGTGTTAATTCATAGTTTTGATGCCTTCAGTGTGAATGTACAAGTTTCATAGTCAAGAAAATACAGAAAAATCTTTAAATAAGAAGGTGTGTCCAAACTTTTGGTCTGTACTGTACATAGAAAAAACATTTACATAATCTTAACAAAACGAGTCAGCGACTGGTACAGGAGGAGAGAGAACCCTGCCCGTGAGGGCTCACAGTCTACAAGGGATGGGTGAGGATACAGTAGGTGAGGGTACAGGAGGTCATGCAGTAATGTGGTGTAGCGGTGGTTAATGCTGGTTGTAGGCTTGTCGGAAGAGGTAGGTCTTCAGGTTTCTTTTGAAGGCTTCCATGGTAGGCAAGAGTCTGATGTGTTGGGGTACCGAGTTCCAGAGTAGGGGCGATGCACGGGAGAAATCTTGTATGCGGTTGTGGGAAGAGGAGATAAGAGGGGAGTAGAGAATGGGATCTTGTGAGGATCGGAGGTTGCGTGCAGGTAAGTACCGGGAGACTAGGTCACAGATATATGGAGGAGACAGGTTGTGGATGGCTTTGTATGCCGTGGTTATGGTTTTGAACTGGACAATGGGGTGCCAGTGAAGGGATTGACAGAGAGGGAAGGCCGGGGAATAGCGGGGGGACAGGTGGATTAGTCGAGCAGCAGAGTTTAGGATAGATTGGAAGGGCGCAACAGTGTTGGAAGGGAGGCCCCAGAGCAGGAGGTTGCAGTAGTCGAGGCGGGAGATGATGAGGGCATGTACTAGTGTTTTTGCAGAGTCTTTGCTGAGGAATTCACGGATCCAGGAGATATTTTTGAGTTGGAGTCGGCAGGAAGTGGAAAGGGCTTGGATATGTGGTTTGAAGGAGAGATCAGAGTCCAGGGTTACCCCAAGGCAGCGAGCTTGTGGGACTGGGGAGAGTAAACAGACATTGACGTTGATGGATAGGTCAGATGGGGGATATGAATAAGAGGGTGGAAAGAAAATGAACTCTGTTTTATCCATGTTGAGTTTTAGAAATCTGGCAGAGAAGAAGGATGAGATAGCGGACAGACATTGTGGGATTTTGTTTAGTAGGGAGGAGATATTGGGTCCTGAGAGGTAGATCTGTGTGTCATCAGCATAGAGGTGATACTGAAAGCCATGAGACTCTATGAGCTGTCCCAGACCAAAGGTGTAGATGGAGAAGAGCAGAGGTCCTAGAACTGAACCTTGGGGGACACCAAGGGGGCGAGATGAGGAGGTGGTGCGTGAGTGGGAGACGCTGAATGTCCTGTCTGTTAAGTATGGAGGAGATCCAAGATAGGGCCAAGTCCATGATGCCAAGAGATGAGAGAATCTGTAGTAATGGTCCACTGTGTCGAAGGCAGATGATAGGTCCAGAAGGAGGAGGATGGAGTAGTGTCGCTTGGATTTGGCAGTTAGTAGGTCGTTGGTGACTTTGGTCAGGGCAGTTTCAGTCGAGTGATGCGGTCGGAAGCCAGATTGCAGGTGGTCGAAGAGGGAACAGGAGGAGAGGTGGGAGGACAGTTCAAGGTGGACATGTTGTTCTAGTAGTTTTGAGGCAAAGGGGAGAAGTGATATGGGGCGGTAGCTAGTCAGAGAGGATGGGTCAAGGGAGGACTTTTTGATGATGGGTGTGATTGCGGCATGTTTGAAACATGAGGGGAAGACACCGGTTGTTAGTGACAGGTTGAAGAGGTGGGTTAGGGTTGGGATGAAGACTGTGGTAAGGTTAGGGATGAGGTGGGATGGGATTGCGTCAAGTTTGCAGGTGGTGAGGTGTGATTTGGAGAGTAAAGAGGAGACTTGACCTTTTGTAATGGTGGAGAAGTGGGGTTTGGAGGAGGAAGGTTGAGTAGATATGAGGAGGGGTTGTGCGGGCTTTAGGCAAAACTTTGTCTGATGGTGTCAATCTTCTGCTTGAAGAATGAGGCAAAGTCATCGGCTGAGATGAGAGAAGAGGGAGGAGGTGCTGGGGGACGAAGGAGAGAATTGAAAGTGTTAAATAGCTGTTTAGGGTTGTGAGACAGGGAGGATATGAGAGATGAGAAGAAGGTTTGTTTTGCTGTAGTGACGAGTGCGGACTTGAAGTTAGTGAGGGATTGTTTGAATGCGATGAAGTGCTCGATGGAGTGAGACCTTTTCCATCTCCTCTCCGTAACCCTGGAGGTCGGTCGCACTTCTTTGGTAAGTTTGGTGTGCCAGGGTTGCCTGTTGATTGTGCGAGATTTGGTATGTGTGAGAGGGGCGATCGAGTCGAGAGCTGCAGCTATTGTGGTATTATATGAAGCGGCAGCAACATCTGCATTGTGTAAGGAATTTATGTCTGCAAGAGGGAGGAGGGATTCAGAGAGTGAGTGTAGGTCAAGGTGTTTGAGGTTTCTGCGAGCGTGTGTAAGTTTGTGGAGTGGGAATTGTGCACTTGGAGAGGAGAGGGTAGAGAATGTGAGGAGGTTATGGTCAGAGAGAGGGAGGGGTGAGTTAGAGAGGTTAGATAGGGAACAGAGGCGGGTGAAAATGAGGTCCAGTGTGTGGCCATCTTTATGAGTAGCTGCCGAAGACCATTGAGCAGGGCCGAAGGAGGAAGTGAGGGATAGGAGCTTAGAGACAGACGAGTGGGAAGTGTCAATGGGGATGTTGAAGTCACCCATTATGATAGTGGGGATGTCAGTGGAAAGGAAGTGAAGCAGCCAGGTGGTGAAGTGGTCTAAGAAAGTGGTGGCTAGCCCTGGGGGTCGGTAAATGACGGCCAGTTGGAGGTCAGAGAGGGAATAGATGCGCACACAGTGCACCTCAAAAGAGGGGAGTGTAACAGAGGGAGGCAGTGATATTTGGGTGAAAGCGCAGGTATCTTGACAGGAGAAAACCTACGCCTCCACCATGTTTGCCATTGGGGCGGGGGGTGTGGGAAAGGTGGATTCCGCCGTATGAAAGTGCAGCTGGGGAGGCTGTGTCAGAGGGGGTGAGCCAGGTTTGGTAATGGCGAGGAAGGAAAGTTTGTTAGTAATGAAAAGGTCATGGATGTAGGAAAGATTGTTGCAGACGGAGCGAGCGTTCCGTAGAGCTCCTGTTAGAGCAACTGAGGAAGTGGGGATTAGTGGGATGGGTATGAGGTTAGAAGGGTTGCGACAGTTTGTGGAAGGTCGTGGATAGGAGGTAGAAGTAACTGTGGGGATATGGCGAGGAGGACCTGGATTTGGAGAGATATCTCCAGCAGTGAGGAGGAGCAGAGAAAGTGTTAGCAGGTGGGAGCAAGAGAGAGCTTGAGGTGGCTGTCTGTGTTTGGAGATCCAGGATTGAATGTTGAGGAATAATTCGGAGGAGGAGGTGAGATGAATGGGGAGGATGGAGGGATAGATGAAGAGTTTCTTACTAGGTGTAGGGATTTGAGGGGTTACTAGAAAGTGGAGGACTATAGAGGAAAAAGTGAGAGCTAACAGAAACATAGTTAAAAGAGAGTAAGTGGTCAAAGTGTTGGTTACCTGACTCCTGCCCTGACTAACTGCCTCTGAAATAACTGCCACTTATCTCTGAAGCCACTTTGCACAAGAAGACGCGTGCACAACCCAGCACGCGTGCACCCCTTAAAGAGCTTCTAAATATATAGGTCACACTAAACCATCAGGTGAGGGGCATTGTGGGAGCTGCTTGTGGCTAAATTAGCAGCTGGTCATCTCACCAGGAGATGGCTGGGTGATCAAAGACAGAACTAGGACTCTGTAGGCTCTGCAGTTTAGCACCTCTAAACATCAGATAAAGTCTACAGTGGGGAAAGGACAGACATATGTGAGTATTGAGTGGAAAGGGACAGATAAAGCAGAAATATCAAGCAGAGAATTCTACCAGTGAGTTGAATCAGGAGAGCAGAGCATTAGATGGCGGCATATACAGCAAGCAGAGGAATTATGCAGGAGAAGAGCATGTACCAGTGAGTTGAATCAGGAGAGCAGAGCATTAGATGGCGGCATATACAGCAAACAGAGGAATTACGCAGGAGAAGAGCATGTACCAGTGAGTTGAATCAGGAGAGCAGAGCATTAGATAGCGGCATATACAGCAAGCAGAGGAATTATGCAGGAGAAGAGCATGTACCAGTGAGTTGAATCAGGAGAGCAGAGCATTAGATGGCGGCATATACAGCAAGCAGAGGAATTACGCAGGAGAAGAGCATGTACCACTGAGTTGAATCAGGAGAGCAGAGCATTAGATAGCGGCATATACAGCAAGCAGAGGAATTATGCAGGAGAAGAGCATATATCAATTAATACCCCAAGACAAGAAAAGCGACTTACAACCAAATGATGAATCAAGGTCAAAGTGTTTAATGCAGTCATATTTATCACTTGTAAATGTCTATTCCAGCAAAAATAAAAAGCTAAAGAAGATGAGACCTGAAACCAGCAGAGATTGCGCTGTGCACAGTAGTGTAACTACAATGGGTGCAGGAGTTCGCTGACTGTTTCCCCACTCTTAAGCATGTGATATTGGATCACTTTCCTCGTTCATTTTTGACTCATTTGTGTTATTTGGTTCTTTTATCTACTTTTAGGACTTTTGTGAAAATCTGATGTAGTTTTAGGTCAAATTTGTGCAAAAATATTGAAACTTCTGAATGGTTCATAAAATTTCAAGCATCACTGTAGCGCTGATCATAGCCTTCAACCCCTAAGATGTCATGGTGCGACCATGGCAATGTAAGTGGTTAGACGGGTTAAAATTTAACAGCAATTTTTCTTTTTTTTCAAGTAAATTTACAAATTCAATTTTTTACAGCTCTATTCAGCTTTGAAGGTACTTTGAGGGGCCTACATCACAGAAAAGCCCCCACAAGTCATACCATTTTAAAAGCTGCAGCCTTCAAATTATTTTAAACTGCTGTAAGAAAATGTGTTAATTCCTGTGTAGGACCTGAATGGTTAAGTCAAAGTAGAATGAAAAATTATATACAGTATTTTGACACTAAAATATTGCTTTGGGTGCAAATTTTTCAATTTCACATGGGGTAATAGGAGAAAATGGACCTTAAAATGCATTACACAATCTCTCACAAATGCGGCAATATCTCTTATGTGGTTAAAAACTGATGTTTGGATGAATGGCAGGGCTCAGAAGGGAAGAAGCGCTATTTGTTATTTGGAGTGTGTAATGCAGCGGCTTGCTTGGCATTACTGTATGGTCCAGGATGTGTTTTGGGCTGACCATGTATCTTCCCCCTCAGGTGACTGGTCACATGACAGGTCCTTTGCACAAAGAAGGTCTGAACACATGACTGTGACATCAGCTCAGGTCCTGTAGGTGTGTACTACAGGATATATAAACCCTGGTAGTCTTGAATGGGGTGTGTGTGGGAAAAGGCATGAGGCCTGTACCCATGTGGGACACCGTTAGAGTGAAGCCTGGTGAAGTCTGGCAGTCTGAAAGGTCGAGGCTGGATCCTGTGTGTAGATGCCAGTGGCCTTGGAGATAAAAGCCGGCTTGAAATACAAGAGCCTGAAAGGCAGATGCTGGATGTTGTAGGTGAGAAAACATACCAGTAGCCTTGGACGGGACGACGGCTAGGGACCCCCATCTGGGAAGCCGCAAAGCCACAGTGGTGGCAAACCAAATGGACCGAAGCAGATGTAACCCGTCAAAGGTAAAGACACTGCTTATTGTGAACATTTATGTTAGTACCTTGCTGAAGGCTGTACCTGGAGCCAAGTGGGCGTAGCTGCCACTAGGAAGGCTCATGGACATTATATGTGTGATATGTGGTTTATGATACTAATAAATGTCTGCATTGTGAAATACCGGAAGGACATTGCACGTGTGCTTAATTTACCCGGTACAGCGAGTATCCCCCAGTATGATGACTAGCGCTGCCTTACAAGTGTAAATTTAGCTGGAATAGATTACAGACCCCATGTCAGATTTGCAGAGTTCCAGAGGTACCAAAACAACAGAAACCCCCACAAGTGACCCCGTCTTTGGAAACGAAACCACTCGATGAATCAATCTAGGAGTGTATTGAACATTTTGAACCCACTGAATTATAACATTTAGCTGTGAATATGAAAAATTACATTTTTTTCCCACTAAAATGTTGTTTTAACACCAAATTTTTAATTTTCAAAAAGGCTAATAGGAGAAAATGAAACACATAATTTATTATATAATTTCCCCTGAGTACACCAGTGCCTAATTTGTGGTCAGAAACGACTTTTCAGTGACAGTGCAAAGCTCAGAAGGGAAGGAGCTTCATGTGCACATTATGCTGGAATAGTTTGCAGGCGCCATGTCACATTGGCAGAGTGTTTGAGGTGCCAGAACAGCAGAACTCTCCCATAATTGACATCATTCCACAAACTACACCCAACAATGAATTCATCTACGGGTACAGTGAGCATATTGACACCATGTCGAACCAGGGGAGGAGTCCTGAGGAGATAATTTGCATATTCTCACTGCATTTTGGGATAAGTGAAGAGTCTCCGCGAGCTCAAAGAATACTGGATTTTGGCCGTTGGAGCTAAAAGGAGGACATCAGTGAACAGGGGAGGAGTCCTGAGGAGACAATTTACATATTTTCACTGCATTTTGGGATAAGTGAAGAGTCTCCGTGAGCTCAAAGAACACTGGATTTTGGCCGTTGGAGCTGAAAGGAGGACATCTGTGAACCAGGGGAGGAGTCCTGAGGAGACAATTTGCATATTATCACTGCATTTTGGGATAAGTGAAGAGTCTCCACGAGCTCAAAGAACACTGGATTTTGGCCGTTGGAGCTGAAAGAAGGACATCGGTGAACCAGGGGAGGAGTCCTGATGAGACAATTTGCATATACTCACTGCATTTTGGGATAAGTAAAGAGTCTCCGCGAGCTCAAAGAACACTGGATTTTGGCCATTGGAGCTGAAATGAGGACATCGGTGAATTTTGGAGCGTTTTTCCCTGTTTTCATAACATATCAACAATAAGAACATGGAAGAGTCCAGGAGCCATTTGGTGAGCTGCATATCCTGCTACATGTTCACAGACTTGCCAGTGGAAAAGCCAAACTTCACAAGCCAGAAATGGAAGCTTGTGTCCCTGTTAGCGGAAAAGTTGCGAAGTCTAGAAGAGAGGTTAACTACCTTGAAAATCATTAAAGAAGGTGAAGAGTTCTTAGACAGAGCAGAATTATCTCTTCATGATACAGAAAGAGAAGAAATCCGAACTGCACCTGACGAAACAGAGGAATGGAAGCATGTGACCCAGAGAAGCAGGAGTATCGAGAGGCAGTCAGCACCTATACTGCTCAGGAACCAGTACCAGGCTCTCACGCAGGAGAACCATGAAGAAATACAGCAAGATAAAACTTTGCCCACAATGAATAACCTTGTAAGCCCTCAGAATCCTCCTGGATGGAGAAAGAAGAATGTTGTGAAGAAAAAACGGAGAGTGGTGTTCATGGGGGATTCCCTGTTGAAAGGAACAGAGGCCGCTATCTGCAGACCAGACATAACCTCAAGAGAAATGTGCTGTCTTCCAGGAGCAAAAATTAAAGATGTGTCTGACAGAATATCAAGACTCTTCAAACCTACAGATCACTACCCATTCCTGCTAATACATGTGGGGACAAATGACACCGCAAGAAAGGACCTGGAAACTATCTGCAGTGACTTTGAAGACTTAGGCAAGAAAGTGAAGGAATTGGGAGCGCAGGTGGTCTTCTCATCCATCCTCCTAGTGGATGGCCATGGAACAATGAGCTGGAATACGATTCTACAGGTGAACAACTGGCTATGTCGATGGTGCCGTCAACAAGGATTTGGATTTCTGGATCACGGAATGAATTACCTATACGATGGACTACTTGCTAGAGATGGGGTGCACCTTACGAAGACTGGAAAACATGTATTTGGAAGTCGCCTTGCTACACTCATCAGGAGAGCTTTAAACTAGAACAATGTGGGAAGGGAAGCAAAAGGCCAGAAAAAGATATAGAGCTGACAAATACTAATGAGATCTCTGCTACTGGAAGTGGAAAGGAAGAACAAAGACAAAAACATTTAAATAATAAAAATATGGGAGGAAGAGAAATTAATCACAAACTAAAATGTTTTTATACAAATGCACAAAGCATGGGCAACAAACAAGGAGAATTGGAACTACTAACGCAGGAAAAGAAATATGATGTCATTGGAATCACTGAAACTTGGTGGGACGATACACATGATTGGAATACAAGGCTAAAAGGATACAACTTATTTACAAGAAACAGACTTGATAAACGAGGAGGAGGTGTCGCATTGTATGTTAGAAAAGCGTATAACTGCACAGAGATTGAAGCAGAGACTGGGAGTTCTGTGGAAACTGTTTGGGTAAGAATACAAGGAGAGAACAACGAAAGGACACCATTGTAGGCATTTACTACAGGCCACCTGGGCAAACTGAAGATATGGATGAACTCTTTATGTATCAAATTCTCCAAGCTCTCCAAAAAATATGACGTAGTGGTCATGGGAGATTTCAACTATCCAGACATTTGTTGGGAATCTTTCTTAAGTAAAGCTAACAGGTCAAGCAAACTCTTATCCTCTCTTGCTGACAACTTTATCTTCCAAAAGGTAGGGGAGAAAACAAGGGGATCTGCTACTTTGGATCTAATTCTTATAAACAGGGAGGAAATGGCTGAGGAGGTAAAAGTGGCTGGAACCCTAGGAGGCAGCGATCATGCTATTATAGAATTTTGGATAACTAAAGGAGGAAGACATGTGAAGACTCAAACTTCAAGGTTAGATTTCAGAAAGGCAGATTTTAAGCGACTCAGAAAGAGAATAGGAGGGATCCAATGGCTGGATGTCCTGAAGGACAAAAATGTCCAGGAAGGATGGGAAATTTTTAAAAATGAGATTCTCAAAGCACAATCGTTAACAATCCCGAAAAGTAGGAAGAATGGGAAGCATTTAAGGAAACAAGGATGGATGAACACAGAACTTAAACACATGCTAAAAAGAAAGAAAGAAATGTTTATCAAATGGAAAGAGGGAGGCATATCTAAAGAAGATTATAATGCAGTCTGCAGATCCTGCAGGGCACGTATCAGGTTAGATAAAGCTGACAATGAATTAAGGCTTGCAAGAGATGTCAAAAGCAATAAAAAAGGATTTTGGGGGGTATGTCAAAAGTAAAAGAAAAGTCAAAGATGCTATAGGATTTTTACAGGATGAAAATGGTGAAATGGTAAGAAAGGATGTTGAGAAGGCCGAACTTTTTAATTCCTATTTTGCATCTGTTTTCTCTCAGAAAGAAAATGTAATATCAACTGATCTTCGCTGTCCTATTAAAGGAATAGAAAAATCCAAGTTATCTGTAAACAGAGAGATTGTGAGGGAATATTTAGCTAACATAAATGAGTTCAAGTCTCCAGGTCCAGAAGAATTACACCCCAGAGTACTGAAGGAGATCGTAGAAGAAATTTTAGAACCACTCTCCATATTCTTTGAAAATTCTTGGAGAACAGGAGAAGTCCCAGAAGACTGGAGAAGAGCAAATGTTGTTCCTATCTTCAAAAAGGGGAAGAAGGTGGACCCAGGGAACTATAGGCCGGTGAGTCTGACTTCTATACCAGGAAAGATCTTTGAACAAATTATTAAACAACATGTATGTAAATACCTGGATAACAATGAAGTGATTAACCAGAGTCAGCATGGGTTTGTAACTAACAAGTCATGTCAGACTAACTTAATTTCCTTCTATGACAGAATCACTGACTGGGTGGATCAGGGAAATGCTGTAGATATAGTATATCTTGACTTCAGCAAAGCATTTGACAAAGTATCTCACACCATCCTTATTGAAAAAATTACCAAGTATGCAATGGACAAGGCAACTGTTAGGTGGATTCATAACTGGCTTAGTGACCAGACTCAAAGAGTGGTCGTAAATGGCTTCACATCCAGTTGGATGAATGTCTCAAGTGGGGTACCACAGGGCTCTGTCCTGGGACCTGTATTGTTCAACATCTTTATCAATAATTTAGATGAAGGAATTGAGGGTAAACTGATTAAATTTGCTGATGACACAAAGCTAGGAGGGATAGCTAATACTAGAGAAGAGAGAGAGAGGATTCAAAAATACCTAAATAAACTGGAGCAGTGGGCTGTAACCAACAGAATGGTTTTTAACAGGGAAAAATGCAAAGTACTACATCTGGGCAATAAAAATGAAAAAAGCATATACAAAATGGGAGGAATAGAGCTAAGCAACAGTACATGTGAAAAATACTTAGGTATACTAATAGATCATAGACTGAACATGAGTCAACAGTATGATGCAGCAGCAAAAAAGGCAAATACAATTCTGGGATGTATTAACAGAAGCATACAGTCTAGATCACGTGAAGTCATTATTGGACTTTACTGCTCTTTGGTCAGACCTCATCTGGAATACTGCGTCCAGTTTTGGGCACCACATTTTAAAAAAGACATCGACAAACTGGATCAAGTTCAGAGAAGAGCGACCAGAATGGTGACCGGTCTGCAAACCATGTCCTATGAGGAACGGCTACAGGATTTGGGAATGTTTAACTTGCAAAAAAGAAGACTGAGAGACTTAATAGCTGTCTACAAATATCTCAAGGGCTGTCACATTGTAGAATGATCATCTTTATTCTCATTTACCCAAGGAAAGACTAGAAGCAATGGGATGAAACTGAATGGGTGGAGACACAGATTAGATATTAGAAAAAACTTTTTGACAGTTAGGGTGATCAATGAGTGGAACAGGCTACCACGAGATGTGGTGAGTTCCCCTTCAATGGACGTCTTCAAACAGAGGCTGGACAGATATCTGTCTGAGATGATTTAGTGAATCCTGCTTTGAGCAGGGGGTTGGACCAGATGACCCAGTTCGACTCGAACTGTTCGCCAATCTCAAATTCGAGCTGTTTTGGGCGGTGTTCGAGCCGTTCGGCGAACACGAACGATTTGAGAAAAATTCGGCTGTTCGAGGTTATGTTCGATAACTGTTCGTGCACCAAAATCATAACTGGATTTTTTCTCAGTAATGATGAAAATTAATGTTAATACGCAGTTTGAGTGTACAGCGGGGTGGGGATAGGGGCAGGGGATGGATCTCTGCAGGAATAATGAAGATCTCCATTTTTTTTTCTCTTTCCCGCATTTACAGTGGGGAGGTGCAATCTGTCAGCCTATCAGCAGCGCACACACGGAGTGAAGTGCTTTTTTTCACACAAGCAAGGGCATGTGTCATTGGCAGTGTATGTCACATGTCCTTGCCCTATAAGACCAAGCCATTTTCCCCGTCGCCACCATTTTCTCACTGCTGCAGCTGCGTGTTAGACGGCACCGCTGTTGCTGTGTGCGCTATACCTTGTTAATTTCAAGCCAATTTTCGCACAAATCTACAGATAGCTTGGGAGTAGGGAATAGTTGTGATTGCAGTCCTTTTAAGGACTAGGTTACAGCATTTCCTACGACTTTTATCAGGCAGGTCTGTGCTCTTAAATAGATAGATTGTGGGAGTAAAGACTAATTGTAATTGCAGTCCTTTTCAGGACTAGGTTACATCAGTTCCTATCAGTTTTTGCCAGGCAGGTCTGTGCCAGTGCTGTGCAAGTTTTTTTCACAGCATTTGGCTGAATCTAGCAAAGCTAATCCTTTTTGGCCTATTGCAGAGTGTGTTAGTCAGTGGAGTAGCCTATCTGTGTTGCAAGATATACCACCTGTGTATAGAATACCAATTTTTTTACTGCACCTAGTGAAGTAAAATCTTTTGGGCATAGCATCATTCTATTAGTCCATCTATACTAACCTCCATCAGGTTGCAAATTGAATATAATTTTTTTCTGCATCTAGCTCTGAAAAAATATTTGGGCTTCTAGCAGTGTGTGGGACTTGTTCTATTAGTCCATCTATACTGACCTCCATCAGGTTGCAAACTGAATATAATTTTTTTCTGCATCTAGCTCTGAAAAAATATTTGGCCTTCTAGCAGTGTGTGGGACTTGTTCTATTAGTCCATCTATACTGACCTCCATCACGCTGCAAATTCAAAATATTTTTTTGTCTGCATCTAGCTCTGAAAAAATATTTGGCCTTCTAGCAGTGTGTGGGACTTTCTCTATTAGTCCATCCATACTGACCTCCATCAGGTTGCAAACTGAATATATTTTTTTTCTGCATCTACCTCTGAAAAAATATTGGGCTTCTAGCTGTGTGTGGGACTTGTTCTATTAATCCATCTATACAGACCTCCATCAGGTTGCAAACTGAATATAATTGTTTTCTGCATCTACCTCTGAAAAAATATTTGGGCTTCTAGCTGTGTGTGGGACTTGTTCTATTAATCCATCTATACAGACCTCCATCAGGTTGCAAACTGAATATAATTTTTTTCTGCATCTACCTCTGAAAAAATAGTTGGGCTTCTAGCTGTGTGTGGGACTTGTTCTATTAGTCCATCTATACTGACCTCCATCAGGTTGCAAACTGAATATAATTTTTTTCTGCATCTAGCTCTGAAAAAATATTTGGCCTTCTAGCAGTGTGTGGGACTTTCTCTATTAGTCCATCTATACTGACCTCCATCAGGTTGCAAATTAAAAATAATTTTTATCTGCATCTAGCTCTGAAAAAATATTTGGCCTTCTAGCAGTGTGTGGGACTTTCTCTATTAGTCCATCTATACTGACCTCCATCAGGTTGCAAATTAAAAATAATTTTTTGTCTGCATCTAGCTCTGAAAAAATATTTGGCCTTCAAGCAGTGTGTGGGACTTTCTCTATTAGTTCATCTATACTGACCTCCATCAGGTTGCAAATTCAAAATAATTTTTTGTCTGCATCTAGCTCTGAAAAAATATTTGGCCTTCTAGCAGTGTGTGGGACTTTCTCTATTAGTCCATCTATACTGACCTCCATCAGGCTGCAAATTAAAAATAATTTTTATCTGCATCTACCTCTGAAAAAATATTTGGCCTTCTAGCTGTGTGTGGGACTTGTTCTATTAGTCCATCTATACTGACCTCCATCAGGTTGCAAACTGAATATAATTTTTTTCTGCATCTAGCTCTGAAAAAATATTTGGCTTTCTAGCAGTGTGTGGGACTTTCTCTATTAGTCCATCTATACTGACCTCCATCAGGTTGCAAATTCAAAATAATTTATATCTGCATCTAGCTCTGAAAAAATATTTGGCCTTCTAGCAGTGTGTGGGACTTTCTCTATTAGTCCATCTATACTGACCTCCATCAGGTTGCAAATAAAAAATAATTTTTTGTCTGCATCTAGCTCTGAAAAAATATTTGGCCTTCTAGCAGTGTGTGGGACTTTCTCTATTAGTCCATCTATACTGACCTCCATCAGGTTGCAAACTGAATATATTTTTTTTCTGCATCTACCTCTGAAAAAATATTTGGGCTTCTAGCTGTGTGTAGGACTTGTTCTATTAGTCCATCTATACTGACCTCCATCAGGTTGCAAACTGAATACAATTTTTTTCTGCATCTACCTCTGAAAAAATATTTGGGCTTCTAGCTGTGTGTGGGACTTGTTCTATTAGTCCATCTATACTGACCTCCATCAGGTTGCAAATTGAATATAATTTTTTTCTGCATCTAACCCAGCCAATAGTTTTGGCCTAATACCACAGTTTGGCCACTCAGCTCTGCTCGGTTCCCATCCATTGTTTTTTTGTGCAAACAACTCCAGAGTTGTGAATTAGTTAACCACCAAAATGAGTGGAAAAAGGCCTGCTGCTGGTGGAAAGGGGAATAGGCGTGTTGGGAAGGGGAAAAAAGGTTGTGTCCGTGGGGTAGGTGTTAAAGCAACAGTAACATCTGCAGAAGAAAGACCATCTTCCAGCCAAACTAAAATGTCTACTTCTTTTAGCGGACAATGTGATAAGATCCCTTTCTTACGGCCACGCCAATCGCTACAAATTCCAGATGAGGCACAAAAACAGCAGGTGCTTCAACGGATATCAAGTGCTCCTTTAAGTGGGCTCTCCTCCACATCAACTTCAACATCACAAATACTCCAGTCCTCAAAGGAGTCACCCCAATCGCACTTGCTTCCTCACAGGTCCCAAATCTCCAGCTGCCCGTCTGAGTATGAGGTAGAACAGATGGTTGAGTCTGCAGAGCTGTTTACTCATACTATAGCCTGGGAATCAGAGGTCGACTCCAGCGCTTCTGTGAATCCAGACAATGAAATGATCTGCACTGATGCCCAGAATCTTTATGAGTCGGGTCCAGGACCAGACGCAGAAGGTTCTGACCATAATGTAGACCCTCATTCCCAAACTGTACCTCCTGTTGGTGGAGACAATGAGGAAGACGATGATGAGACTCAAATACCTGATTGGAGCGACAACTTTAGTTTTTTGTCAGGGCAGGAACAGGTTGGCTCTGAGGACGACGGGTGTGATAACGCACAGGGTGATGATGATGAGGTTGGAGATCCCACTTACTGTCAACCCACAGTCAGCCAAGAGATGAGGTCAGCAGAGGAGGTGGAGGAAGATGCTAGTGACGACGAGGTCAGGTTGCGCCTTCCTGGACAGAGACGTAGTACTGGAAGCACGTCAACAACTGCATCCTCAAACACAACTCTGCCTCTCACCACAAGTCGTGGTGGCTCTTCAGGTCGCATGGGTGCTAAGCCTTGCATAGCCTGGGCATTTTTTCAGATCGATAAAGATGACCCAACTCGTGTTATCTGTAACATTTGTCAGAAAAAGCTAAGTAGAGGCCAAAAAATACATAGTTTGAGTACTTCATGCATGAACCGGCACATGGACATGAAGCATAAGTTGCAGTGGGAAGCTCAGTGTGCTACAATGCGGCATAGCCGGCCGGGCTAACCACCGTCTGCCATATCTTGTGCATCCGCGGCCTCTTCATCCTCTGTGACTGGGGGGACAGCAGTCACACCTGTTTTGGGGCGCAGACCTGCCACCTCTTTACCCGCAACAGCCAGCGTGATTGGCAGGTCATCATTTTCTTTGGAGGTGGTAACACCAGCTGGTGTTGAGCGCTGTCCGACATCGATAGCACCACCTTTGGATCAAGGCAACCTAACATGTCCGCCTGCATCTTCCTCACAGACCGGCAGTTTGCCGGGGACACCCTTATCAACCCCGTCTAAGCACAATAGCCAGCCCTCGGTCCCTCAGATGTGGACAAGTAAAAGACCATTTCCTCCTAGCCATGAGAAAGCTAAGAGGTTGAATTTCACCATCTGCAAGCTCTTGGCTACAGAAATGCTGCCTTTCCGCCTGGTGGACACAGAGGATTTTCGAGACCTTATGTCCGTCGCAGTGCCCCAGTACCAGATGCCCAGTCGGCACTACTTCTCAAAGAAAGGTGTGCCTGCGCTCCACCAGCATGTCGCACACAACATCACCGCTTCTTTGAGAAACTCTGTGTGTGACAGGGTGCATTTCACCACAGACACTTGGACGAGTAGGCATGGACAGGGGCGTTACATGTCGCTGACTGGGCACTGGGTAACTATGGTGACAGCAGGACAAGGGGCTGCTGTCCAAGTCTTGCCGTCCCCACGAGTTGTGCGTCAATCCTCTTTATGTCAAAGTTCCTCCACTGCTTCTGCCTCCTCAACCTCCTCTCGGTCTTCCACCTGCACCCAAAGCCTGTCTGGTCATGCCACAAGCTTTCTAACTGCGCAGAAGGGATCCTGCACACCTCCTTACTATGCTGGCAGTAGGGCTCAACGTCATCAGGCGGTTTTTACTTTGAAATGTCTGGGAAATGTGAGTCACACAACTGAGGAGTTGTGGTCAGCTCTGGAGAACCAATTTCATGAATGGTTGTCTCCACTGGACCTGAAACCAGGGAAGGCCGTGTGCGACAATGCTGCAAACCTGGGTGCGGCCCTTCGCCAGGGCAATGTCACACACGTGCCTTGTATGGCTCACGTGTTGAACCTGGTTGTCCAGCAATTTTTAGCCCACTATCCCAGACTAGATGGCCTTCTGCAGAGGGCACGGTCGCTGTGTGCTCACTTCCGCCGTTCGCATCCCGCAGCTCAGCGACTTACATCTCTACAGAAGTCGTTGGGCCTGCCACTTCACCGGCTAAAATGCGATGTGCCTACCCGGTGGAATTCAACTCTGCACATGTTGCAGCGACTGTGGCAGCACCGACAAGCCCTGGTGCAATACGTTCTGACGTATAGCCTGGGCCAACGAGATCCAGAGGTGGGGCAAATCACGCTGGAGGAGTGGTCTCAGATCAGGGACCTATGCACCCTTCTGCACAGTTTTGAAATGGCGACGAAGATGTTTAGTGCTGACGATGCCATTATCAGCATGACTATTCCGGTGATTTACATGCTGGAGCACATGTTAAACAGAATTCGGAGTCAGGTGGTGGCACAAGAGGAGGTGGAGGAAGTAGAGGAGGAGGAGTTGTATGCGGAAGGGCTAACATCTGCAAGGTCCAGATGGTCGGCAGCACCAAGGCGGCAGGCATGTGAGGGTGGGGGAGATGGTTTTACCAGGGCGCATGGTAGCAGCCAAACTAGTGAGGAAGGTGCAGGAGCCCAGGAAGAAGTGGAGGACGAACTGATGGAAGACTCATCAGATGAGGGAGACCTTGATCACATTTCTGTTGTGCGAGGTTGGGGGGAGAGGACAGAGGAAGGAAGCATGATTGTTACCTCACCACCAACACAACAGGGACTTGGTGCTCCTGGATGCGCAACACACATGAGTGCCTTCTTGCTGCACTACCTGCAACATGACCCTCGAATTGTGAGAATTAGAAATAATCCTGACTACTGGGTTGCCACACTGTTAGATCCCCGGTACAAAAGTAAATTTGCAGAAATTATTCCTGCCATAGAAAGGGATGCACGCATGCAGGAGTATCAGCAGAGACTGTTGCAGAATCTTACATGTGCTTTTCCACAAAACACCAGTGGTGCACGTAGTGAATCTCACAGTTCCAACTTGCCAACCGTGGGACCGTCAAGTGTTCAGCACTCAAACCGTAAAAGAACCACAGTATCTGCTGGTAACATCAATTTTGCGGAATCATTTCACCACTTTTTTAGCCCATCCTTTGCAAGGCCACAGGAGACAAGAAGTCTGACACATAGTCAACGCCTAGAGACGATGGTACAGGAGTATCTCCAAGTAAACATTGAAGCCATGACTGTGTCACTGGACCCTTGCTCTTTTTGGGCTTCCAATCTGGATAAATGGCCGGAGCTAGCCACTTACGCCTTGGAGATCTTGTCATGCCCCGCAGCCAGCGTTCTGTCTGAACGTGTGTTCAGCGCTGCTGGTGGTGTGCTGACAGATAAGCGCATGCGGCTCTCCACTGATAATGTAGACAGACTCACGTTCATAAAGATGAACAAATCATGGATCCGAAACGACTATTCTACCCCTGTGTCATCCTGGGGAGAGTAAAAGCTTGATGATTGGTTAAAATCACCCTACCAACCATTTTAAGCTTTCAAATTACTAATCATGTTTATCTGTATCTTGGCTGGAAAATAATTTGGGCTTTGTAGCAGTGTGCAGCACTGATTCTATTAGGCCATCTATAATAAGCTCCACCAGATTTAAAATTACTAATCATGTTTATCTGTATCTTGACTGGAAAATAATTTGGGCTTTGTAGCAGTGTGCAGCACTGATCCTATTAGGCCATCTGTACTAAGCTCCACCAGATTTAAAATTAATAATAATTTTTAGCTGCATCTAGCCCGGAAAATAATTTTGGGGCTCCGAGATGCGCAAGACACATAAGTGCCTTCTTGCTGCACTACCTGCAACATGACCCTCATATTGTCAGAATTCGAAGTAATCATGACTACTGGGTTGCCACACTCTTAGATCCCCCAAACTTTTCGATCAACCTTTTCATTTTAATAAAGACCAAAAAAATGGTCATTTTTGAAATTATAAGCATTAGCAGGTTATTAGAAACTGAAATCAAACAGTTTTCAACTCAAAACTTTATTCTAGGTGATGTTACATTTTTACATAGGACCCCTTGTTCGAAAGGAGCTTCTGAACTCTCTCGTCCATTGAATTTGTCAGGTTTTGGATGGTTTCTGCTTCAATTGTTTTGCATGAGGACAGAATACCCTCCCAGAGCTGTTGCTTAGATGTGAACTGCCTCCCGCCATCATAGACACTCCTTTTGATGATGCTCCAGAGGTTCTGAATGGGGTAGAGGTCAGGGGAGCATGGGGGTCACACCATAAGTTTGTCCCCTTTTATGTCCATATCAGCCAGAGATGCAGATGTTTTATGTGCAGCATGAGATGGTGCATTATCATGCAAAAAAATGATCTTGCTGTGAAATACACGGTTCTTCTTCTTGAACCATGGCAGGAAGTGCTGTTTGAGAAAATCCACATACATTATGGAGTTCATCTTTAGCGCCTTCAGGGATCCTAAAGGGGCCGACAATCTCTCTCCCCATGATTCCAGCCCAAAACATTACTCCACCTCCTCCTTGTTGGTGCTGTAGCCGTGTTTGCGTGGGGTGTCCATCAACCAGCCATCCTCCACTCCATCCATCTGGACCATCAAGCGCTGCACGGCACTCATCCGTGAACAAAACAGTTTTGAAATCAATCTTCATGTAATGTTTGGCCCACTGGAGCCGTTTCTGCTTGTGTGAAGTGGATAGAGGAGGTCGACAGGATGGCGTATGCACAGCTGCAAACCTCTGAAGGACCCTGCATCTTGTTGTTCGGGGGACGTTGGAGGCACCAGCAGCTTCAAAAACTTGTCTGCTGCTATGACAAGGCTTTTTTGCCGCTGCTCTTTTAACCTGACGTAATTGCCTGTAGGAAAGAGTCCTCAATTTGCCCTTATCAGCACGCACACGTGTGTACTGTGAATCAGCTACATACTTCTTGATTGCCAAGACACTTCATCCTGATCATCGCACAATGTTGATTGTAGTCATGCCTTGACCTAAACACTCCACAATTTGTTGCTTCTCAGCAGCCGACACATCCTTTTTCTTTCCCATTTTGGCAGAAAATGTAGGCTGCTTAATAATGTGAGACAGCCTTCTTAAGTAGTCTTGCCTTTCATTGGACACACCTGCCAAACTAATTAGCACAGATCTCTTTTCTTACTTTTGTGTATGTATTTTACTAATAAAGATTGAATATTGCTGAATCTATTTTGGTTTCTGACTAGTTTATCAGACTGTGGACCAAATAATATGATACCTAATTAGCACAGGTGTCTGCAATTGCTTACAGTGATATAAAGAGCCCTGACACACATCACCATCAATGAGTTTAACTGACAAACAAACAAATTCTTCCCTTATCACTCCTAAACACTTTTTGCATAATAATTTGGAACACAGTGTACATGTGCTTTTCCACAAAACACCAGTGGTTCACGTAGTGAATCTTACAGTTCTAACTTGCCAACCGTGGTCTGTATGGAGTTGTTCAATAAAGGGCCCAAAATTAAGATAACATAGATGGGAGAGGTCTCTATGAATAGGAATTCCTAAGTATTTGATACCCTGTGAGGGCCAGGCAAAGGGAAAGTTGGACTGGATGGAATCCTATATGGATTTGGGGAGGGAGACATCGAGGGCCTCAGACTTCGCTGCATTGATTTTAAAATTTGACCATGTAACAAAGTGATCTATTTCAGCCATAACAGCAGGGATGGATATATGTGATTGAGTGATATATACTAGGACATCATCAGCAAATAGAGAGCACTTGTACTCGGTGCCTCCCACCTCAATCCACCTAATATTGGGGTTATGGCGAATTGATGAGAGCAGGTGCTCCGTCACTAGGATGTATAAGAGAGGGGACAGAGGACATCCCTGTCTTGTCCCATTGGTGATTGTGAAAGGTGATGAAAATGTTCTGATGCACCCCCTGGGCCTTGGGACACCCGGAGCCGGACCCTTTTTGGTGGATGCTGGTGGTTGTAGTCTTCGTGGCGGCGACCCGGTTCCGTGACTCAGGGTGGTCAAACCAGTGGCGGAACTATTTATGTGGTTTTGATGTTTAAATGTCCGACTACGCCACCCGTGGATTGCGGTCAGAGTGAACCGCCGCTGCAGGGCAGACCGCTGAGGCTGGTGTTGTGGGTGCAGCAGAGCGTAGCATAACTCCCCACGGGAGGAGTATAGCCTCAGGGCAGTGTATGCGGAGGATGGGGGTGATGGTGCAGGGCAGCAGCAGTAACGACACGGAGTCAGTGATGCAGTCCAGGGCCTTTACTCACAGTTCTTATTATCCAGACCACGTCTGCAGGTAACGGCTGCCCATGTCGTACTGTGCTCACCAGGTGAGGGGCTCAGACAACTCCCAGATAACTTTGGAGCGCTTCACAGGACCCCCTTTGTGTGTCCTTTGTCTGGCCTTTCTTACCAACCCTTCTGTCCGGCTGCCTCGGGCCTCCTCTTGGTAAACTTGGCGCCAGTTTCCCTGACCCTATGTGGTGCCTTCCTAGCGGGTGTAGCGAGGGGCTGCGCCACATAAAATGTCACAGCCTCCGGTTTCTAGCTGAGGGTCGCTTCCTGCCTCCACTAGTTTCGGGGACCGGTCTCCCCCTTTGGCCTGACCACTCCACGCAGGTGGATTCGGGCGTGCGGTGGCGACTCGCCCGTCCGCACCCCTGGGATCCCTTCGTTCCTCGTTCCTGGAGCCTTCTCCGCTCCTCTTCCTTCCTTCTCCCTCTTCCAGGCCTGGGCCTCTGTTACTAGGCCCGCCTCCGGAGCAGAGCTCATGCAGAGCCCCTGCTCCCTGCCACTTCTGCTCAGACTTCTCTGCACTGAACTAAGATGGTGCCCACCTTTTATACTCCCTTCTTAATGCACCCAGGAACTGCTTCCTCCCTGCTCCTGCACTACAGGGTTCCCCTTCCTCAGTGTTCCCTCCCCCCACTCCAGCCAGGGACAGGGACTGTCGTGCCCATCTCAGAGGCATATTGGTCGCCCTGCCCCACGGCAATGTGGTGTAATGCATGCAGGTGTCGGGTCCTGATCCACACTCCATCCTTACCTGAAAGTGAGATATCACACCTCTGGGTGAGGTGCAATACCTCTGTAGCAACCGAGCCCTCAGGGTGCTACAGTTCCATTTATCTTCAGCCTAGGTGACGTATTGTGATACAGGGCCGTGATTTTGGCTATAAAAGGGTCCCCTAGACCCGTACCCTAAGCTTTTTAAGAGAATCATATATGGCGTGCCAGGAGACTCTATGGAATGCTTTCTCAGCATCCAACGAGAGTATCTAATTACAAATTTTTAACTGCATCTAGCCCAGGAAATACTTTGTGCCTAGTAGCAGTGTCTGCTAGTCAGCGGATTATCCCGGCTGTTAAGCAAGCTACACCACCTGTAGTTTGGACACTTAATTTTTTCAAAGGAAATGCTTCGGGACCACGGGATACTCAGTGAAGAGCATCAGGAGGCACCCCAAGGCATAGGGGCTGGGACTGGCAGTAGGATGCCTTGCGGTGGACAGCCGAGCTCGATCCTTATAAAAGCTTTTTAACTGCAGCAGCTTTAGTGGACGCTACTGGAGCTCGAATTACGCGGCTGCTGGCATGAGACTTGCCCTCCAATAGATCCTTGTAAATGGATTTAAAGTGTATTCATTCAAATTAGAGAGACAATTTAAATTAAAAAGCTTAGAGCTGCCTCCACCACAGGGGGGCTCGCTCGACCCACCAGCGAACAGGCACCAGTATTGGGAGAGGGGGGCTGGCCGTCAGGGTTCACCGCGGCTCTGGCACAAACCCGGCGACACGGAGGTGGCACGGGCAGGAGCGGACTGAACGTGTCGGCTTCTCACTTTTTGGATTTTAGAAGGGCATGACATGCCTATATCTGTGTCTCCCCCTCCTTTTACTCCTCCACCTCTTTTCTTTTCGCATGACTATATGTACTTGTCACTTTTCCATGTGTTAGTTGTGTCTTCTGAGCAGTTTGTCAGCTTTTGGACACCTTTGAAGGTGTTTTCTATGTGTTTCTATGTGTTTTTGTTTGCCTGCCATTGGTTTTAACGGTGTTCGAAGGTGTTCGACGAACAGTTCGACGAACACACGGGTGTTCGACGAACCGAACCGAACTCGAACACTACGGGGGTGGCTCAACACTACCCAGGAGGTCCCCTCCAACTCTACCATTCTTTGATTCTATGATTCTATGTGTTTCAATAAATTTTATACCATTGGGCGGCAAAGAAAAAATAATTACATTTTTGCCATTAAAATGTTGTTTTTGCCCCAGATTTTTCATTTTCACAAGAGGAAATAGGTTAAAATGACCCATCATTTGTTATACAATTTCTCCTGATTGCAGCATATGTGGCTGTACAGTACTGTTTGGTTACATGACAGGACTCGGGAGAAAAGGAGCACAATCTGACTTTTGAAGCACAGATTTTGCTAGAGTAGTTTGAGGATGCCATTTGCAAAGCCCCTAAGTGCCAGAACAATAGAAACATCCTCAAATGGCCCCAATTTGGAAATTACACCCCTCTGGGAATTCATCTATGGGTATAGTGATGAATTTGACTCCATAAGTGTTTTTCAGAAACAAGTACACAGTGGACATTGCAGAATGTAAATTGCAAATCTAACAATGAAGTGTCCAATACATTGTAATGCCCAATACATGGTAGTGCCCAGCTTGTGCTTTTGAAGATATTCACCCCATAAATTAAGTGGGTTCTCCTCACAAGAGTACTGACAAACATGTGGACACTATCTGCAGTTTAGGCATATATTGGGGTTCAGAAGAGAGGGGGGCATTTGGAAACTTACATTTCACTAGATTTCTATTGGGAGGGTGGGGGAGCCATGTCACATTTCCAGAGCCTTTGTGCTACCAGTAACGTGGAAACCCTCCATATTTCTGTTAGCAGGTGACAGACCTGAGTAGAGGCTTGTTTTTGTGGGTTGAGTTGAATGTTTAATTGGTGGCATTTTGGGGTACATAACACAGAATCATAGAATCATAGAATGGTAGAGTTGGAAGGGACCTCCTGGGTCATCTGGTCCAACCCCCTGCTCAAAGCAGGATTCACTAGATCATCTCAGACAGATGTCTGTCCAGCCTCTGTTTGAAGACGTCCATTGAAGGGGAACTCACCACCTCTCGTGGCAGCCTGTTCCACTCATTAATCACCCTAACTGTCAAAAAGTTTTTTCTAATATCTAATCTGTGTCTCCTCCCATTTAGTTTCATCCCATTGCTTCTAGTCTTTCCTTGTGCAAATGAGAATAAAGATGATCCTTCTACAATGTGACAGCCCTTGACATATTTGTAGACAGCTATTAAGTCTCCTCTCAGTCTTCTTTTTTGCAAGCTAAACATTCCCAAATCCTGCAACCGTTCCTCATAGGACATGGTTTGCAGACCAGTCACCATTCTGGTCGCTCTTCTCTGAACTTGCTCCAGTTTGTCTATGTCTTTTTTAAAATGTGGTGCCCAAAACTGTACACAGTATTCCAGATGAGGTCTGACCAAAGAGGAGTAAAGACCGATAATGACTTCACGTGATCTAGACTGTATGCTTCTGTTAATACATCCCAGAATTGTATTTGCCTTTTTTGCTGCTGCATCACACTGTTGACTCATGTTCAGTCTATGATCTATTAGTATACCTAAGTCTTTTTCACATGTACTGTTGCTTAGCTCTATTCCTCCCATTCTGTATATGCTTTTTTCATTTTTATTGCCCAGATGTAGTACTTTGCATTTTTCCCTGTTAAAAACCATTTTGTTGGTTGCTGCCCACTGCTCCAGTTTATTTAGGTCTTTTTGAATCCTCTCTCTCTCTTCTCTAGTATTAGCTATCCCTCCTAGCTTTGTGTCATCAGCAAATTTAATCAGTTTACCCTCAATTCCTTCATCTAAATCATTGATAAAGATGTTGAACAATACAGGTCCCAGGACGGAGCCCTGTGGTACCCCACTTGAGACATTCAAGCTGGATGTGAAGCCATTTACAACCACCCTTTGAGTCCGATCACTAAGCCAGTTATGAATCCACCTAACAGTTGCCTTGTCCATTCCATACTTGGTCATTTTTTCAATAAGGATGGTGTGAGATACTTTGTCAAATGCTTTGCTGAAGTCAAGATATACTATATCTACAGCATTTCCCTGATCCACCCAGTCAGTGATTCTGTCATAGAAGGAAATTAAGTTAGTCTGACATGACTTGTTAGTTACAAACCCATGCTGACTCTGGTTAATCACTTCATTCTTATCCATGTACTTACATACATGTTGTTTAATAATTTGTTCAAAGATCTTTCCTGGTATAGAAGTCAGACTCACCGGCCTCACATTTTGGATCAGTTCACATTTATCTTGTTCTCTAGGCTGCGCACTTACATTGGGGTTTCCATCTAAATATACAAAATGCAAGATTCAGATGAAACTTGATCCCCTCATTAATGAGGCAGCAGAGTTACTCTGAACTCTGTATCTGTCATAGACTGTTACATATGGAAGGGACCTCCAGGGTCATCGTGTCCAACCCCCTGCTCAATGCAAGATTCACTAAACCATCTCAGCCAGATGTCTGTCCAGCCTCTGTTTGAAGACTTCCATTGAAGGATAACTCACCACCTCTCGTGGAAGCCTGTTCCACCGATTGATCACCCTCACTGTCAAATTTTTTTTCTAATATCTAATCTGTATCTTCTCCCTTTCAGTTTCATTCCATTGCTTCTCGTATTTCCATGTGCATATGAGAATAAGAATGATCCCTCTACACTGTGACAGCCCTTCAGATATTTGTAAACAGCTAATAAGTCTCCTCTTAGTCTTTTTTGCAAACTAAACATTCCCAAATCCTCTAACCATTCCTCATAGGACATTGTTTGTAGACGGGTCACTATCCTGGTAGCTCTTCTCTCAACTTGCACCAGTTTTTCAATGTCTTTTTTAAAATGTGGTGCCCAGAACTGGACACAGTATTCCAGATGGGTCCTGACCAAGGAGGAGTAGAGAGGGATAATTACTTCACGTGATCTGCCTCTCTTTATACATCCCAGAACTGTGTTTATCTTTTTAGTGGTGCATAAAACTATGGCCAACAAGACCACCAGATCATTGGCCAAATTGTCTCCATCTGAATCATTATCAGGAATGTTCAGTTGGGGTTTTGTCTGAATCACGTATTTCAAAAAATGTGCACATAAAGCCCCATTTAAGTGAACAGCATAGAGCGTAGGATAAATGTGAGACCCGCCTTATTGTGATTTTTGGGATGCAGAATGAACAGATCAACACCAGTTCAAGAATTGGTTTTTTTCTTGTTTTTTTTTTTTTTTACTCCATTCACCATGTGGTACAAGTGATAAGATGACTTTATTTCTCGGATAAGTACGATTACAGCAATACTAGATTTATATAATTTTTTTAAGGTTTTGTTACACTTTCACATTAAAAGACTTTTTTTTTCATACATAAAAAAAAACACCACATTTTGAGAGCTATAATTTTTCTGCCGTCAAAGTCAAATGAGCCCTTCATTTTTCGAGGATGAGTTGAAGTTTTCATTAGTACCATTTTGGATGCTTAACATTTTTTGATTACTTTCAATTCTCTTTCAATTACTTTCAATTTCAATTTTCAATTACTTTCTACTTCCTGCCGACTCCAACTCAAAAATATTTCCCGGATCCGCACATTCCTCAACCACGAATCTGCAAAAGCAATAGTGCACGCTCTCATCATCTCCCACCTCGACTATTGCAACCTCCTGCTCTGTGGTCTCCCCTCCAACACTCTCACACCCCTCCAATCTATCCTAAACTCTGCTGCCTGACTAATCTACCTGTCCCCACGCTATTCCCTGGCCTCTCTCCTGTGTCACTCCCTTCACTGGCTCCCCACTGCCCAGAGAATCCAGTTGAAAACCCTAACCGTGGCATACAAAGCCATCCACAACCTGTCTCCTCCTTATATCTCTGACCTAGTCTCCCGGTACATACCTGCACGCAACCTCCGATCCTCACAAGATCTCCTTCTCTACTCCCCTCTTATCTCCTCTTCCCACAATTGCATACAAGATTTCTCACGTGCATTCCCCCTACTCTGCAACTCTCTACCCCAACACGTCAGACTCTCACCTACCATGGAAACCTTCAAAAGGAACCTGAAGACTCACCTCTTCCGACAAGCCTACGACCTGCAGTAACTATCGCTCCACCATTCTGCTACATGACCAGCTCTACCCTCACCTACTGTATCCTCACCTATCCCTTGTAGATTGTGAGCCCTCTCGGCAAGGTCCTCGTTCCTCTTGTACCAGTCGTCGTCACGTTTTGTTAAAGATCTTTGTAATAGTTCATGCATTTATACCCCCTTTTCACATATAAAGCGCCATGGAATAAATGGCGCTATAATAATAAATAATAATAATTCCAAGTTTTGGTGGCAGAAAGAGCAAAAGCAGCAATTCAAGATTTTTCTTTATTTTAATACTGTTCACCGTGTGGAAAATGTGATAAGACGGCTTTACTCTTTGGATCGGTATGATTACAGTGATACCACATTTACAGTTATATGAAAAAGTTTGGGCACCCCTATTAATCTTAAGCTTAATATTTTATAAAAATGGGTGTTTTTGCAACAGCTATTTCAGTTTGATATATGTAATAACTGTTGGACACAGTAATGTTTCTGCCTTGAAACGAGGTTTATTGTACTAACAGAAAATGTGCAATCTGCATTCAAACAAAATTTGACAGGTGCATAAGTATGGGCACCCTTATCATTTTCTTGTTTTAAATACTCCTACCTACTTTTTACTGACTTACTAAAGCACTATTTTTGGTTTTGTAACCTCATTGAGCTTTGAACTTCATAGCCAGGTGTATGCAATCATGAGAAAAGCTACTTAAAGTGGCCACTTGCAAGTTGTTCTCCTGTTTCAATCTCCTCTGAAGAGTGGCATCATGGGCTCCTCAAAACAACTGTCAAATGATCTGAAAACAAAGATTATTCAACATAGTTGTTCAGGGAAAGGATACAAAAAGCTGTCTCAGAGATTTAACCTGTCAGTTTCCACTGTGAGGAACATAGTAAGGAAATGGAAGAACACAGGGACAGTTCTTGTTAAGGCCAGAAGTGGCAGGCCAAGAAAAACATCAGAAAGGCAGAGAAGAGGAATGGTGAGATCAGTCAAGGACAATCCTCAGACCACCACCAGAGAGCTGCAGCATCAACTTGCTGAAGATGGTGTCACTGTGCATCGGTCAACTATGCAACGCACTTTGCACAAGGAGAAGCTGTATGGGAGAGTGATGCGAAAGAAGCCGTTTCTGCAAGCACGCCACAAACAGAGTCGGCTGAGGTATGCAAAAGCACATTTGGAGAAGCCAATTTCTTTTTGGAAGAAGGTCCTGTGGACTGATGAAACCAAGATTGAGTTGTTTGGTCATACAAAAAGGCGTTATGCATGGTGGCAAAAAAACACAGCATTCCAAGAAAAACACTTGCTACCCACAGTAAAATTTGGTGGAGGTTCCATCATGCTTTGGGGCTGTGTGGCCAATGCCGGCACCGGGAATCTTGTTAAAGTTGAGGGACGCATGGATTCCACTCAGTATCAGCAGATTCTTGACAATAATGTTCAAGAATCAGTGACAAAGTTGAAGTTACGCAGGGGATGTATCTTTCAGCAAGACAATGATCCAAAACACCGCTCCAAATCTACTCAGGCATTCATGCAGAGGAACAATTACAATGTTCTGGAATGGCCATCCCAGTCCCCAGACCTGAATATCATTGAACATCTGTGGGATCATTTGAAGAGGGCTGTCCATGCTCGGCGACCATCAAACTTAACTGAACTGGAATTGTTTTGTAAAGAGGAATGGTCAAAAATAACTTCATCCAGGATCCAGGAAATCATTAAAAGCTACAGGAAGCGACTAGAGGCTGTTATTTTTGAAAAAGGAGGATCTACTAAATATTAATGTCACTTTTCTGGTGAGGTGCCCATACTTATGCACCTGTCAAATTTTGTTGGAATGCAGATTGCACATTTTCTGTTAATACAATAAACCTCATTTCAAGGCAGAAACATTACTGTGTCCAACAGTTATTACATATATCAAACTGAAATAGCTGTTGCAAAAACACCAATTTTTATAAAACATTAAGCTTAAGATTAATAGGGGTGTCCAAACTTTTTCATATAACTGTATGTAGTTTTTTTTTTTTTTTTTGAGCTATTGTGTTTTTTATTTTTCCATTGGCGGCACTGAATGGGGGATTGTTTTTTGCAGGACAAGATAACGTTTTCAGGGGTTTCATCCCTATCCACATACGACTTCTTGATTCGTTTTATTAAACTTTTTGTTCGGCGGTATGATGCAAAAAACACAGTTTTTTTATTATTTTTTATGGTGCTGACTGTAGGTGTTAAATAGCATGACACTTTTATAGAGCAGGTTGTTCTGAATGTGGCAATACCGAAACTGGTGACTACTGCCGGCATGGAACCGTCACTGGGTGTTTACACACAGTGACAGTTAAAGTCAGTTACGGTTATTGTACATCATAATGTGGGAACTGACACCTGCTTTTGACATACTATACCTGTCATTAAGGGGTTAATTGATGTCTTTGTTTTTAGGTTTGAAAAATTAATTTACTTGCATAACAGGTCATTGTTATTTTAGCAGTTCTGTAGCACCGAATTCATTCAGTCGTTTGCCCTGGGTGTCTGGACTTGTACTTAATCTCTCTACAGTCGCTCCTAGCAGTTTGAAGAAATTAAAATAATTTTAAATAAATATGTACAATGAATGCAAGCGAGAGGGAAGCTGTCAGCAGACCGGAGACCCCCAAACTGCTGACAGAGCTATGTAGGTCTTGTGGAGTCTAGTTTACTTATATCACCAATCATAGTGCACTGAGAAAAACAAAAAACGAGGACACTTGAAGGTTTCAGAATTGTATAATGAACACTTTCCTGCTAATCTGCAATCAGCATGTGAGCTATTACATTTTAATTGTTTCTATGTAGCTTTTTCAATGGTTTAGATGACTCCCATCTGCTGACTGATTCGCTTTAAGCATGGATTTTAAAGAAACATTGAATTACTGCTAAACTATGTGGTAGTAAAAAACTGGGTGCTGACGTCTGTTCACGCCCGCATTATTTGCTCCACTTGAAGCTTGCATCACAAATTCTGTCATATTCGCTCAACAAAACTAGTGCTGCATGCAACACAATCAGACAACTCATCAGAACCACACGGGCTTCATGAGAAGTGAATATGGTCCGTTGGGTGCCATTGGGGTGGATTAAACGACTGTTCCAGCAGAGCATTAAGGCTACGTTCCCACAATGAGTTTTCAGTGAGTTTTTTGCACTTTGTATTTTTTTAAAAATGCAAGAAACCTATTTTACTTAATGGATGCAGAAACGGTGCAGAAAATCTGCATCAACAAAAACTCCCCAAAAACTCTTCATGGGTATGGAAAGTATTCAGACTCCTTTAAATTTGTCACTCTCTGTTTCATTGCAGCCATTTGGTAAATTCTAAAAAGTTCATTTTTTTTCTCATTAAAGTACACTCTGCACCCCATCTTGATTGAAAAAAAACTGAAATGTAGAAATGTTTGCAAATTTATTTAAAAAGAAAAAATAAAATATCACATGGTCATAAGTATTCAGACCCTTTGCTCAGACACTCATATTTAAGTCACATGCTGTCCATTTCCTTGTGATCCTCCTTGAGATGGTTCTACTCATTCATTTGAGTCCAGCTGTGTTTACTTAAACTGATAGGACTTGATTTGGAAAGGCACACACCTGTCTATATAAGACCTCACAGCTCACAGTGCATGTCAGACCAAATGAGAATCATGAGCTCAAAGGAACTGCCCAAGGAGCTCAGACACAGAATTGTGGCAAGGCACAGATCTGGCCAAGGTTACAAAAGAATTTCTGCATTACTCAAGGTTCCTAAGAGCACAGTGGCCTCCATAATCCTTAAATGGAAGAAGTTTGGAACCACCAGAAGGCTTCCTAGACCTGACTGTCCAGCCAAACAGCAATCGTGGGAGAAGAGCCTTGGTGAGAGAGGTAAAGAAGAACCCCAAGATCACTGTGGCTGATCTCCAGAGATGCAGTATGGAGATGGGAGAAAGTTCCACAAAGTCAACTATCACTGCAGCCCTCCATCAGTCGGGCCTTTATGGCAGAGTGGCCCGTTGGAAGCCTCTCCTCAGTGCAAGACATATGAAAGCCTGCATAGAGTTTGCTCAAAAACACATGAAGGACTCCCAGATTAAGAGAAATAAGATTCTCTGGCCTGATGAGACAAAGATAGAACTTTTTGGTGATAATTCTAAGTGGTATGTGTGGAGAAAACCAGGCACTGCTCATCACCTGCCCAATACAATCCCAACAGTGAAACATGGTGGTGGCAGCATCATGCTATGGGGGTGTTTTTCAGCAGCAGGGACAGGACGACTGGTTGCAATTGAAGGAAACATGAATGCTGCCAAGTACAGAGATATCCTGGATGAAAACCTTTTCCAGAGTGCTCTGGACCTCAGACTTGGCTGATACTTCACCTTCCAACAAGACAATGACCCTAAGCACACAGCTAAAATAACAAAGGAGTGGCTTCAGAACAACTCTGTGACCATTCTTGACTGGCCCAGCCAGAGCCCTGACCTAAACCCAATGGAGCATCTCTGGAGAGACCCGAAAATGGCTGTCCACCAACGTTCACCATCCAACCTGACGGAACTAGAGAGGATCGGCAAGGAAGAATGGCAGAAGATCCCCAAATCCAGATGTGAAAAACTTGAAGCATCATTCCCAAGAAATCTCATGGCTGTACTAGCTCAAAAGGGTGCTTCTACTCAATACTGAGCAAAGGGTCTGAATACTTTTGACCATGTGATATTTCAGTTTTTCTCTTTTAATAAATTTGCAAAAATTTCTACATTTCTGGGTTTTTTTCAGTCAAGATGGGGTGCAGAGTGTACTTTAATGAGAAAAAAAAAATAAGTTTTTAGAATTTACCAAATGGCTGCAATGAAACAAAGAGTGAAAAATTTAAAGGGGTCTGAATACTTTCCGTACCCACTGTACGTGAAAAGAGCCTTACTGATTTCACTCTATACATTGCAAACGGTGAAATGCACAATGAAAAAAACACAGAAATAATTGACATGCGGAAATACTTAAAAACTGCTCAACCGGTCAATTAAGTTGTGGAAAATCTCTGCAGTGTGTGGATGAGATTTTTAAAATCTCACCTACATTTTATGCATGAAAATCTACACCAACTGTGCACCATCATCACTGACCCTAAAACTTGCAGTGTGCAACAAACACAGAAAATTACTTGCTTAAATAATACCTTCAGATTTCTGGTACTTTGCCTCAAATTGTAAAGCATAGTGGCTGGGGCGGATTAAAAATAACCAAGGTCCCGAGCAATTTAGAAGGCATGAGCCTCCCCAGCACTTGATGTGTCACATGACATGTCACATGATTCTGTTTGAGAGATCATGTGATAGGTCACGTGTAGTGATGAGCGAGCAGGTTCTGTTAACCCTTTCGGCGAGCATTCGGGTGCTCGCCGAGTATCTTCAACATGCTTGGGTGTTATGTTTGAGTCACTCTGTGCGCATGATTTGAAACTGTTTGACAGCTTTAATACATGTGAGGAATGCCTAAGAAAAAGGCATTCCTCACATGTATTAAAGATGTCAAACAGCACAACTTGTTTCCTTCACAACACGGATAATTCTCCACACAGTTTCAATTCCTTCCTCTTTACTCACTTGCCCTGTACCTTCATCATTCCTTTCTACTCCACTGCAGCCCAGCTCAGTACTACAGTCCAGTTAGCAAAAGTCCTATTCTCAACACGTTGTTTCGTGTCTGCTTTCCCCTCTAGGGAACTATATTGCCAGTATGGCTGGTACTTATCTTCTCTGTCCCTGATGCTCTGGAACTCCCGCCCGGGCACTCTGTTCATCTTGCGTACTCTGTCCTATCTTGCCCCGTTACCTCTATGAATTAGAAACTCTGGACCATACTGCTAGGCGTCCTGTCGCATGACCCATCTCCAATTGATCACTCTATTCCTTTGGTCACTTCTCTTCCTCTTGCCGCTAGTGTCTTGCTCTTTCTCTCAGTCTCCTCTCACATTAGTTCCACCCATGTCATGCGAAACTGCTCCCAATAGATCCTAGGTCTGCTTTCTATGCACACTGGGTCTTTTCTAACATTCTGACAGGAAACTACCTCTGTTCCTTCAGCTTAGCCCGTCCCACTCTGGGCTAGTCCCAACCAATTACTTTTACTTTCCCTACTGGCAAACAACACACACATTATTAATACCATTATGATAATACATTTATTCTTCAAGGGGGAAACAAGGGCAATATGTCCATCTCCTTACAGCTCTACTGAGCATGTGCTGGTTTTTAATTCTTTTTGAATGCTCAGTAGATTCCTTTTACTGTGCACTGATCTTCTCAGTGCACAGTGACAGTGCGCTCTCTTGCCAGCTCTGATCAGAAGTCACAAGTCGGCAACAGAGCAAAAGGTCAGTGCACATTGTAAGGAGAGAATGAGCAAGCATAGTCCAGCACCATCCCTGCATTAAATGTCAGTTGTGAGAAATTGTGTCTGCTAAAACAACCTATTGAAGATCATTTATTCCTGCCTGTTCCAACAATTTGTACTTGCCAGATCCTAAGAAGCGGGCATTAGAAGCAGGGCCGGCATCAGCACTCGGCGTACCCGGGCAAGTGCCAGGGCCCTGGAAAATCAGAGGGGCCCACCGCCCACTCACTGTCGGGGCCCACCGCCCACTCACTGTCGGGGCCCACCGCCCACTCACTGTCGGGGCCCTGGCCGCTTCTTCGGCACCTGTTCAGTGACGCAGGCGCTGCTTGATTGCCGGCACTCCCCCCAGACACGGCCGCGCGCTGTGCGGCTGTGTCTGCTAGTAATGACGCGGCAGGGTCGACGGCACTGCACCTTTAATTGTGCTTGTGTGTCGCCCCAGCCGCGTCATTACTAGCAGACACAACCGCACAGCGCGCGGCCATGTCTGGGGGGAGTGCCGGCAATCAAACACCGTCGGAGGTCCTGCACAGATGGGGGGGAGCGGCCTGGACCCGGACCCGACCGCAAGTGGGCCCCTCTGATGGTCCAGGGCCATGATGTCTGTGACATGCTGGGGGTCCTGCACTGCCCCATACCTGAGGAGCTGCTGGACAGGACACTGGACCGGGGACAGGTGAGTGAGGCTTCCCCAATCCCCATATTAAAAATATTTGTAATGGGTCTGTGTGAGTGCATGTATGTGAATGTCAGTGTGTATGACTGTGTATATATATTTGTCTGTTTTATATATGTCTTTAAGAATTTGTGTAAAAATGTGTGTATGTCTGTATGTGTACATATCTGTGTACCGTGTGTGCGTGCATATGTCTGTGTACCGTGTGTGCGTGCATATGTCTGCGTACCGTGTGTGCGCATGTCTGCGTACCGTGTGTGCGCATGTCTGCGTACCGTGTGTGCGTGCGCATGTCTGCGTACCGTGTGTGCGTGCACATGTCTGCGTACCATGTGTGCGTGCGCATGTCTGCGTACCGTGTGTGCATTCGCATGTCTGCATACCGTGTGTGCGTGCATGTGTCTGCGTACCGTGTGTGCGCATGTCTGCATACCGTGTGTGCGTGCATACAGTGCCTACAAGTAGTATTCAACCCCCTGCAGATTTAGCTGGTTTGATAAGATGTAAATAAGTTAGAGCCTTCAAACTGCAAACGAGAGTAGGTTTTATGAACAGAAGCATAAATCTTACAAACCAAAAAGTTATGTTGCTCAGTTGAATTTTATTAAATTTTAAACATAAAAGTGTGGGTCAATTATTATACAACCCCTATGTTTAATATTTTGTGGAATAACCCTTGTTTGCAATTACAGCTAATAATCGTCTTTTATAAGACCTGATCAGGCCGGCACAGGTCTGTGGAGTTATCTTGGCCCACTCCTCCATGCTGTTAGAACCTTGCTCTTAGGTTTTTTCCTTTGCTGGTCACATGACTTCGTTGGCCTATTTAATCCTGCTCCGCCCTTCTGGCTTTGCTGGACTTCATTGTATAACTACTTTCTAGCTAGCCTGTGCTCTGTATCTAACTCTGTTAGTTTGCTTGGTCTACGGACCTCAGTGTTCTATATATTTTGTTTGTTTGTCTGTCTGCTACTATTTCTGTTAGGAGGTGTCCCATTTTCCTCCCAGTCCTTAGTACTTGTAGGGATTCCTTCCCCACATCTATAGGTCTCCGTACAGACTAGCTTAGGACTTAAGCAGGTCTGATCGCAGGATCAGGTTCCCTGTTACATCGTAGGGATTCAGCTGAGTTCTATCGTAGGGACAGATTTCCTCTCTTTCCTTAGCTCTGGTAGCAGAACATAACAGTAAGTCCAGCCTGCAAATTCTCTAAGGAAAGATTTTTCTGTTCCATCATGGTGTCGGTTCAGGATTTGGCTCATCGCCTGCAGGGACTCTCTCTGGAGGTGACCGAGCTCCGTCAGCACGTGAGTAACTGTCCTGGAGCACATTTCTTGGAGCCTAAGGTATGTTTGCCGGATTTATTTTTTGGTGAACACCGAGAATTTTTTTCATTTAAAAATGCTTGCTTATTGTATTTTCGTTTGAGACCCAAGTCCTCTGGGGATGAATCCCAGCGCATAGGGTTCATAATGTCACTTTTGCGCAAAGAGCCTCAGGAGTGGGCCTTTTCTTTGCAACCTAGTGATACATGCTTCAGATCAGTGGATAGTTTTTTTTCTGCTTTGGGACTATTATATGATGATCCTGACCGTGTCGCATCAGCTGAGACTGAGTTAAGACGTTTGAGACAGGGATCAGGTAATGTGGAAAAATATTGTACTCATTTCCGTCGTTGGTCTACTCAAACAGGGTGGAACGATTCTGCTCTGAAAAGTCTATTTCTTGCTGGGCTCAATGAAAGGGTTAAAGACCTGCTAATTGCTTATCCTACACCTGAAGATTTGCAACAGGCTATGCAATTAGCTATACGGGTGGATAGGAGACCGCGTGCAAGGGTTAATGAGAGCAAATCCTCTGCTATGTCAGTTTCTGGTTATGAGAATGTGTGTACTAACAGTGGTGAATCGATGGAGATTGGATCGGTGGCACCTCGCTCTCAAGAAAAAGACCGTCGATTTTCTGAAGGCTTGTGTTTCTATTGCGGAAAATCTGGTCATTTGATTAAAGGCTGTGAGCTTCGTATGAAGAAAGAAAAAAAAAATGGTCAGTCATGCCTGTATTGCCTGTTTAAATTCCAAGGGTGTATTTTTAGCTGCTTCCACGATTGCTCAGGAAAAATTAATGGAATTTCGGGTGTTTGTTGATTGTGGATCTACTCTGAATGTAATTGATGGGGGATTCTTGGAAAAACTCAATTTAAAACCCGAACCTTTATCATCCCCCATTGCTGTGGTTTCTGTGGATGGTTCCACTTTGAAGAATATTACTCTCAAGGTCTGTGAATTTCCTCTCACTATTAATGGTGTTCACCATGAGAAATTGGATTTGGTAGTTTTGAATAACTTGCCTTCTCCAGTAATATTGGGATTGCCCTGGTTAAAATTTCACAATCCTGTACTGGATTGGTCTACCAATGAAATTAAATCCTGGAGCCATAAATGTTATGACAAGTGTTGTAACGGGCTTATTGCAGCTTTGGATAGGGGAGAATTGCCTGTTCCTATTCAGGATTTTTGGAGAGTTTTTTCTGAGAAGGAATCGCAGGTTTTGCCTCCCCATAGAGACTATGATTGTTCTATTGAATTTGTCCCTGGAGCGACTCTTCCTAAAAGTCGTTTATTTAACCTTACTATTCCTGAGAGGAAGGCTTTGGATGAATATATACAGACAAGTTTGGCCGCCGGTCACATTAGGCCCTCTAAGTCTCCTGTGGCGGTTGGATTTTTTTTTGTAAAAAAAAAAGGACGGCGGTTTACGTCCTTGTCTGGATTTTCGTGAGATTAACAAAATTACTGTATGCAATCCTTACCCACTGCCATTGATTCCTGATCTGTTTAACCAGTTAATGGGGGCCAAGTGGTTCTCTAAAATTGACCTTAAGGGGGCATACAATCTGTTGCGCATGAAGGAGGGTGACGAATGGAAGACTGCTTTTAACACTCCTGTGGGTCATTTTGAGAATCTGGTTATGCCTTTTGGTCTTACTAATGCTCCTGCATTTTTTCAGAATCTTATTAATGACATCCTTAGACCTTTGATCGGCAAAAATGTGGTTGTGTATTTGGATGACATTTTGATTTATTCGCCGGATCTGGAGTCTCATTGGCGGAGCGTACGTGAGGTATTACAATTGTTAATGGACAATTAGCTTTTTGCTAAGCTGGAGAAATGTGAGTTCGCTGTACAGAGAATTAGTTTTTTGGGTTACATTATCTCCAGCGAAGGTTTTGAGATGGACCCGGTTAAAGTTCAAGCTGTACAGGAATGGCCTAGGCCTATTGGTTTGAAATCGATACAGAGGTTTTTAGGTTTCGCCAATTATTACAGAAAATTCATAAAAAATTTTTCTAGTATTGTCAAACCTCTTACCGATCTCACCAGGAAAGGTGCTGATGCGGTTCAGTGGTCTTCTGAGGCCATTGAAGCTTTTGTGTATCTCAAGGAGAGGTTCACCTCTGCTCCCATCCTTATGCAGCCTGATGTGACTAAGCCGTTTTTGGTTGAGGTTGATGCTTCTTCGGTGGGGGTTGGCGCAGTATTGTCTCAGGATAACGGGGATGGATTACATCCCTGTGCCTTTTTTTCAAAAAAATTTTCGGAGACTGAACTGAATTACGATATTGGTAATCGGGAATTATTGGCTATTAAACTCGCATTTGAACACTGGCGCCACTTCTTGGAAGGTGCGGAATTTCCCGTTCAGGTTCTTACGGATCATAAAAATCTGATATATCTTGATGCTGCCAAGCGCCTGAATGCCCGTCAGGCTAGGTGGGCACTGTTTTTCTCGCGGTTTAATTTCTCCGTTACTTACATCCCTGGTACTAAGAATGTTAAGGCGGATGCCTTGTCTCGCAGTTTTTCTCCCATAGTCGGTGCTGAGAAAGAGGAGAACATTTTACAAGAAGGTGTTGTGATAGCTGCTTTGGACTCCGTTTTGGAAGATGAGATTCTTAAAGCACAGGAGAATGCCCCATCTAACACTCCTCATGGGAGGTTGTTTGTGCCTGGGACCTTTAGGAGAGATTTGTTTGTTGAGTGTCACGAATCTCGGTTGGCAGGTCATCCCGGAATCTCTGAGACCAAGAGACTGGTGGGTCGCAGTTTTTGGTGGCCTGGATGGCAGAAGGAAGTTATTAAGTGGGTGCGTCAATGTACTATATGTGCTAGATCTAAGTCCTCACATACTCCTGCTGCGGGGTTGCTTTGTCCTTTGGAGGTTCCCAGTGCTCCTTGGACACATTTGGCTATGGACTTTATAACTGACCTTCCCCCCTCTGAGGGTTTTACTGTCATCTGGGTGGTCGTGGACCGTTTTAGCAAGATGTGTCACTTGGTTCCCTTCGTCAAACTGCCCTGCGCTAAAACTCTCGCTAAGGCCTTTGTCAAGGAAATTGTCAGACTTCATGGCGTTCCTACTGACATTGTTTCTGATAGGGGTCCTCAGTTCGTGGCTCGTTTTTGGCGTGCCTTTTGTGACAGGTTGGGAGTTCATCTGTCGTTCTCGTCCGGATATCATCCTGAATCTAATGGCCAGACAGAAAGGAAAAACCAGGATGTTGAGCAGTTCTTGCGTTGTTTTGTGGCAGACAATCAAGAGGGGTGGTCTGAGTTTCTGCCACTTGCTGAATTTGCTCTGAACAATCATACATCTTCTTCTGCTGGTTGTTCGCCTTTTTTTTGTTGTTCTGGGAGACATCCGTCGTTTGGGTCGTTCTCCAAGTTGGGATCTGCCGTGCCTGAGGAGGAGAATTTTTCCGGTGATTTGGAGAGAGTTTGGACGGATGTGCGTGGTAATCTTCAGGAGGCCAACAGAAAATCTAAAGACTACTTTGATAGGAAACGACAGGAGGTTTTGTTCGCTGTTGGTGACATGGTTTGGTTGTCCTCTAGGAATCTGCGGTTGAGGATTCCTTCTAAGAAATTGGGTCCCAAGTTTGTAGGGCCCTTTAAGGTGCTTCAGGTTGTCAACCAATCTGCTGTTAGGTTGGAGGTTCCTACCTCCTGGAGAATTAATCCGGTATTTCATGTCTCTCTGTTAAAAAAAGCTGTTGTGTCGGATGGTGACGCCTCTGCCTCTGTTCCTCCGGTGGTGGAGGACGGGGAATATGAAATTTCTCGCATCCTTAACTCTAGACGGTATAGAGGTAGTTTGCAGTATCTGGTGGCCTGGAAAGGTTTCGGACCCGAGGATAACTCTTGGGTGAGGTCAGATGATGTTTCCGCGCCCAGACTTATCAGAGCGTTTCACAGGAGATTTCCTGATAAGCCTGGTCCTAGGGGATCCGGAGGATCCTCTTAGAAGGGGGGGTACTGTTAGAACCTTGCTCTTAGGTTTTTTCCTTTGCTGGTCACATGACTTCGTTGGCCTATTTAATCCTGCTCCGCCCTTCTGGCTTTGCTGGACTTCATTGTATAACTACTTTCTAGCTAGCCTGTGCTCTGTATCTAACTCTGTTAGTTTGCTTGGTCTACGGACCTCAGTGTTCTATATATTTTGTTTGTTTGTCTGTCTGCTACTATTTCTGTTAGGAGGTGTCCCATTTTCCTCCCAGTCCTTAGTACTTGTAGGGATTCCTTCCCCACATCTATAGGTCTCCGTACAGACTAGCTTAGGACTTTAGCAGGTCTGATCGCAGGATCAGGTTCCCTGTTACATCGTAGGGATTCAGCTGAGTTCTATCGTAGGGACAGATTTCCTCTCTTTCCTTAGCTCTGGTAGCAGAACATAACACATGCAGATCTTCTCCAAGTTATCTAGGTTCTTTGGGTGTCTCATGTGGACTTTATTCTTGAGCTCCTTCCACAAGTTTTCAATTGGGTTAAGGTCAGGAAACTGACTAGGCCACTCCAACACCTTGACTTTTTCCCTCTTGAACCAGGCCTTGGTTTTCTTGGCTGTGTGCTTTGGGTCGTTGTCTTGTTGGAAGATGAAATTACGACCCATCTAAAGATCCTTGATGGAGGAGCGGAGGTTCTTGGCCAAAATCTCCAGGTAGGCCGTGCTATCCATCTTCCCATGGATGCGGACCAGATGGCCAGGCCACTTGGCAGAGAAACAGCCCCACAGCATGATGCTGCCACCACCATGCTTGACTGTAGGGATGGTATTCTTGGGGTCGTATGCAGTGCCATCCAGTCTCCAAACGTCACGTGTGTGGTTGGCACCAAAGATCTCGATCTTGGTCTCATCAGACCATAGAACCTTGAACCAGTCTGTCTCAGAGTCCTCCAAGTGATCATGAGCAAACTGTAGACGAGCCTTGACATGACGCTTTGAAAGTAAAGGTACCTTACGGGCTCGTCTGGAACGGAGACCATTGCGGTGGAGTACGTTACTTATGGTATTGACTGAAACCAATGTCCCCACTGCCATGAGATCTTCCCGGAGCTCCTTCCTTGTTGTCCTTGGGTTAGCCTTGACTCTTCGGACAAGCTTGGCCTCGGCACGGGAGGACACTTTCAAAGGCTGTCCTGGCCGTGGAAGGCTAACAGTAGTTCCATAAGCCTTCCACTTACGGATGATGCTCCCAACAGTGGAGACAGGTAGGCCCAACTCCTTGGAAAGGGTTTTGTACCCCTTGCCAGCCTTGTGACCCTCCACGATCTTGTCTCTGATGGCCTTGGAATGCTCCTTTGTCTTTCCCATGTTGACCATGTCTGAGTACTGTTCACAAGTTTGGGGAGGGTCTTAAATAGTCAGAAAAGGCTGGCAAAAGAGATCTTTAATCCACACATGTGAAGCTCATTATTCTTGATGCCTGAACTACTACTTAATACTTTTGGGGGACCAAACAGAATTCTTGTGGTTTGAGGGGTTGAATAATAAATGACACTCTGAATTAACTTTTAACATTTTTAAAAAAAACAAAAAACAAAAACAAGAACAAAATTTGCTGCAGTGCATTTCCTACTTCCAGGCTGATCTACAGTACAAATGTCACAATGCCAAGTTAATTCCGCATGTGTCAACCAGCTAAATCTGCAGGGGGTTGAATACTACTTGTAGGCACTGTATGTCTGCGTACCGTGTGTGCGCATGTCTGCGTACCGTGTGTGTGTGCGCATGTCTGCGTACCGCGTGTGCGTGCATGTGTCTGCGTACTGTGTGTGCGTGCGCATGTCTGCGTACCGTGTGTGTGCGCATGTCTGCATATGTGAAGGATGAGGTGGCAGGCTGGGCCCTGTGTACTATATATATATTTCTCCGCCGTATCTGTGCATCATGAATCGTGGCATGTGTTAAAAGGGCCCACTGAGACTCTTTCGCCCAGGGCCCAGAAAAACCTGGAGCCGGCCCTGATTAGAAGCACCTTATACAATGTGCTACCTGGGGGAAAAGAGTTGCATTTTACAAGTGTTGTAAATTCTTAGCAGCTTACTAATAATTTGTGCTTCATATGCCAATGTTCTGAAAGTTATTTTAGCTAATTGTGTACTGCTGTACTTGTCAGTATGAACCTTGTTATGCAATATGCAACAAAACGACACATACATGTATCATACTGCATACAGGTGAATCTCACTAAATTAGAATATCATCAAAAAGTTAATTTATTTCAGTTCTTCAATACAAAAAGTGAAACTCATATATTATATAGAGTCATTACAAACAGAGTGATCTATTTCAAGTGTTTATTTCTGTTAATGTTGATGATTATGGCTTACAGCCAATGAAAACACAAAGTCATTATCACAGTAAATTAAAATAATTAACAAGAACACCTGCAAAGGCTTCCTAAGCATTTAAAAAGGTCCCTTAGTCTGTTTCAGTATTTTTCACAATCATGGGGAAGACTGCTGACTTGACAGATGTCCAGAAGGCAGTCATTGACACACTCCACAGGGTCCCAGAGTTCCAATTTTCATTTAGAAATCAAGGTCCCAGAGTCTGGAGGAAGAGTGAAGAGGCCACAATCCAAGCTGCTTGAGGTCTAGTGTGAAGTTTCCACAATCAGTGATGGTTTGGGGAGCCATGTCATCTGGTGTATGTCCACTGTGTTTTATCAAGACCAAAGTCAGCGCAGCCGTCTACCAGGAAATTTTAGAAATTTTAGAGCACTTCTTGCTTCCCTCTACCGACAAGCTTTTTAGAGATGGAAATTTCATTCTCCAGCAGGACTTGGCTCCTGTCCACACTGCCAAAAGTACCAATACCAGGTTTACAAACAACAGTATCACTGTGCTTGATTGGCCAGCAAACTCACCTGACCTTAACCCCATACAGAATCTATGGGGTATTGTCAAGAGGAAGATGAGAGACACCAGACCCAAAAAGGCAGACGAGCTGAAGGCTGCTATCAAAGCAACCTGGGCTTCCATAACACCTCAGCAGTGCCACAGGCTGATTGCCTCCATGCCACGCTGCATTGATGCAGTAATTGATGCAAAAGGTGCCCCGACCAAGTATTGAGTGCATTTACTGAACATACATTTCAGTAGGCCAACATTTCGGATTTTAAAAACAGTTTTCAAGCTGTTGTTATAAAATATTCTAATTTACTGAGATAATGACTTTTGTGTTTTCATTGGCTGTAAGCCATAATCACCAACGTTAACAGAAATAAACACTTGAAATAGATCACTCTGTTTGTAATAACTCTATATAATATAGGAGTTTCACTTTTTGTATTGAACTGAAATAAATTAACTTTTTGATGATATTCTAATTTAGTGAGAAGCACCTGTACATTCTGTATTACAAGTTTTCTGCAGGTGTTCCAAATGTTCTACTCTGCATATATGCTTGGAATAATCTACCAGGCCAGAAAGATGGTGAAGCCTGCAGAACATGTTAGTTCCAAGGATGATCTCTAGTTTGCTTATGATATTGGACATCTTCTGTACAGACTAGTGATTCCAAAATCTATTACTGATGGAGAATCTGTCACCAAGTTTTTGCTATACTATCTGATACAGTGAAGGAAATAATTATTTGATCCCTTGCTGTTTTTGTAAGTTTGCCCACTGACAAAGACATGAACAGTCTATAATTTTAAGGGTAGGTTCATTTTAACATTGAGAGATAGAATATCCCCAAAAATAGTGAGAAATAAGTATTTGATCCCTCTGGCAAACAACACTTAATACTTGGTGGCAAAACCCTTGTTGGCAAGCACAGCAGTCAGACGTTTTTTGTAGTTGATGATGAGGGTTGCACACATGTCAGGAGGAATTTTGGTCAACTCCTCTTTGCAGATCATCTCTAAATCATTCAGATTTTGAGACTGTCGCTTGGCACCTCAGAGCTTCAACCTCCTCCACAAATTTTCTATGGGATTAAGGTCTTGAGCCTGGCTAGGCCACTCCATGACCTTACTGTGCTTCTTTTTGAGCCACTCCCTTGTTGCCTTGGTTGTATGTTTTGGGTCATTGTCTTGCTGGAAGACCCAGCCACGACCCGTTTTTAATGTCCTGGCGGAGGGAAGGAGGTTGTCACTCAGGATTTTACGGTACATGGCTCCATCCATTCTCCCATTGATTCGGTGAAGTAGTCCTGTGCCCTTAGCAGAAAAACACCCACAAAACATAATGTTTCCACCTCCATGCATGACAGTGGGGACAGTGTTCTTTGGGTCATAGGCAGCATTTCTCTTCCTCCAAACACGGCAAGTTGAGTAAATGCCAAAGAGCTCAATTTTTGTCTCATCTGACCACAGCGCCTTCTCCCAATAACTCACAGAATCATCCAGGTGTTCATTGGCAAACTTCAGATGGGTCTGCACATGTGCTTTCTTGAGCAGGGGGACTTTGCGGGCACTGCAGGATTTTATACCTTTAAGGCGTAATGTGGTACCAATGTTTTTCTTGGTGACTGTGGTCCCAGCTGCCTTGAGATCATTAACAAGTTCCACCTGTGTAGTTTTAGGCTGATCTCTGACCTTCCTCATGATCAAGGATACCCCACAAGATGAGATTTTGCATGGTGCTCCAGATCGATGTCGGTTAACAGTCATTTTGTATTTCTTCCATTTTCTTACTATTGCACCAACAGTTGTTTCCTTCTCACCCAGCGTCTTACTTATGGTTTTGTATCCGATTCCAGCTTTGTGCAAGTCTATGATCTTATCCCTCACATCCTTAGAAAGCTCTTTGGTCTTGCCCATGTTGTAGAGGTTAGAGTCTGACTAATTAATTGAGTCTGTGGACAGGAGTCTTTTATACAGGTGACTATGTAAGACATCTGTCTTTAATGCAGGTAATGAGTTGATTAGGAGCGTCCAACTGGTCTGTAGGAGCCAGAACTCATAATGGTTTGTAGGGGATCAAATACTTATTTCTCAATGTAAAATGCAAATAAATTTATCTAATTTATACAATGTGATTTTCTTGTTTTTTTTGGGGGGGGATATTCTACCTCTCAATGTTAAAATTAACCTACCCTTAAAATTATAGCCTGTTCATGTCTTTGCCAGTGGGCAAACTTACAAAAACAGCAAGGGATCAAATAATTATTTCCTTCACTGTATCAGTGTGATGTAGGGACAGATACCCTGATTTGATTGATGTATCACTTACTTGCATGTTGTATGTTTTATAAAACCACTGTTTTCTCTGTTGCAGATCTACCAGTTCTGTGAATGCTGAGCTCTATGTAACCCTACCCACATCTATGATTGGCAGCTTACACTATGCATGGGCCAAAAACTACCAATCAGTGTTGGGAGTAGGGTTATATTAAGTTAGTGTATACGGCGGACTACATGGCGGATGGCAAGAGGTTTACTAGTCTTCTTGTGATCTCCTGCTGATAAAATTAAATTTTTACCAAAACTACCATTAAACCCAAGAAAAAAACAAAAAAACTAAACAAAAATGAGCATATACCCTAGAGAAAGTAAATAGTAATAGTATATGTAAATAATATGGGTTACTTCGTTAACACTATTTTATTCAAAAAAGCATAAACGCCATCCTACCACGACAAGGTGTACCCATCGGGATTGATCCTAACTAGTGATGAGCAAGCCTGCTCGTTTAACCCTTTTGCCGAGCATGCTCAGGTGCTTTTTCGAGTATCTTCGGCGTGCTCGTATATTAAGTTCGAGTCCCTGCGTCTGCATGATTTATGGCTGTAAGACAGCCTCAACACATGCAGAGATTGCCTGTTTGTTAAGGAATCCTCACATGTGTTGAGACTGACTAACAGTCATAAATCATGCAGACGCAGGGACTCGAACTTAATATACGAGCACGCCAAAGATACTTGGAAAGCACCCGAGTGGGCTCGGCGAAAGGGTTACACGAGCACGCTTGCTCATCACTAGTCCTACCCAGTCTCTAGTGTGTCAAACGACATCAATGTGCATAAGGGAAGAGCGTGACAGTGCTTGACTGAGATACCCATCCATGGGAAGGTATACAGAAGAAATGCTTAGCTCAGAAAGGGAAGCCACACCCCCCGTTTGTACAAAATACAAGAGATTACAGCAAAACCAAAAACTGAGCTGGACTATAACATAGCATGTGGAAGAAGATGCTCTGGTCAGATGAGATCAAAGTAGAACTTTTTTGGCTAAAAGCAAAACGCTATGTATGGCGAAAAAATAACACTGCATATCACCTTAAAAACACTATCCCCACTCTCGAACATGGTGATGGCAGCATCATGCTGTCGGGATGCTTTTTTTCAGTAGGGACAGGGAAGCTGGTCAGAGTTGATGGAAAAATAGATTGTGCTAAATACAGGGCAATCCTGGAGGAAAGCCTGTTAGAGGCTGCAAAAGCAGTGGCGTACCGCCAATGGCGGCAGACCACGCGACTGCTATGGGGCCCGTGAGCCATGGGGGCCCCATAGCAGTCCAGGGGTGGACATACCGCCGCCGGTGCAGCTGCGCCGGATCCCCACCATGCAGCTGCACCAAGGGGCCCGCAAGGTGCAGCTGCTCCCTGCACGCAGCGGTCAGGGAGCGATCCCTACAGCTCCGCTGCAGTCAGGAGGAGAATAGCAGCGGAGCTGGAGGGTTCGTCCTCTGCTTCCTCCCTAATCCAGGCGCGCGCAGCTTGATGACGTCATCATGCAGCGCGCGCCTGGGTCAGGAAGAAAGCTGCCGGCAACCAGGAGGATGCTGCTGAGGTAAGTTGTTTTTGTTTTGTTTTTTTACTGAAATGCTGGGGAGGGGAGGTGGGGGGAGAGCAATGGTGGGGCTGGGGAGAGGAATGATGGGACTGGGGAGAGGAATAATGGGGCTGGGGAGAGCAATAATGGGGCTGGGGAGAGGAATGATGGGGCTGGGAAGAGCAATAATGGGGCTGATAGGGCTGGGGAGAGCAATGATGGGGATGGTGGGGAAGGGGAGAGAAATGACATGTTGATGGAAGAGAGCAATGATGGGGGTGCTGGGAGAGAGCTATGATGGGGGTGCTGGGACAGAGCAATGGTTGGGGGCTGGGAGAGAGCAATGATGCAGGTGCTGGGACAGAGTAATGATGGGGTGCTGAGAGGAAATGATGGGGGTGCTGGGAGAGCGCAATGATGGGGGTGCTGGGAGAGAGCAATGATGAAGGGGCTGGGACAAAGCAATGATGGGGGGCTGGGAGAGAGCAATGATGGAGGTGCTGGGACAGAGCAATGATGGGGGTGCTGGGACAGAGCAATGATGAGGGTGGTGGGACAGAGCAATGATGTGAGTGCTGAGAGAGAGCAATGATGTGGGTGCTGGGAGAGAGCAACGATGAGGGTGCTGGGACAGAGCAATGACGGGGGTGCTGGGAGAGAGCAATGATGCGGGTGCTGAGAGAGAGCAATGATGGAGGTGGTGGGAGAGAGCAATGATGGGGGTGCTGGGAGAGAGCAATTATGGGGGTTTCACTTTGCTTGTACTGTGAAGCCTTGTATGTTTTCCGTGTGCACATAGCCTTACAGTTAATTGGGGAGAGCCACAGAGACTGAATAATTTATATTATTGGCCGGTGGAGATTTTAGTTAATAGGGGGCACAGTGCTGCTTATCACTTTATATTTTGATTACTAAGTGGCTAATAGTATATTAATGGGGGGGGGGGTACATATCTGTATTCAGGGACGCAGTTTGGGGGAGACACATGTATGCATACAATATATGACCTTGTTATTTTCTAGGCTGGAGATCATCGTGACAAGACGAGTCGTGGCTGGGAGATGTCGACATGATGGTCTGACCAGATGGAGAAGAAGCAGCAGAAACCGGCTCTGATCAGATGAGACATCAGCGGTAAGTGCCTGGATGTAAATATTATTCTGTGTGACTTGGAGTGATAATGTTATCTGTAAAATCCCTTAGGCCACATTCTCACATTTGTGTGAAATGTCCGTGTGCTGCCAGATCTTTTTATCGGATGGTCCACGGACTCGTACAGTTTTATAGATCCATTCACACATCCATGAAAATCACGGATCTGAGAATGAGATCCAAGAGGGTCAGAGAATGTCCTGTTCTGATCCGATTTTGAGGATTAGAATAGGACATGCTCAATGCGTCAGTAAAACAGGGCAGCACACCGACACTGCACACAGATGCAGGAATGTAGCCTTATTATGTATAGCACAGTCCCTTAGTATATAGTGTACTCACTTATTATGTATAGCGCCATCCTTAGTTATATCGTTTCCTCTTTTATTATGTATAACACCCTCCCTTATTATGTACCATCCTCTCTAGCGGCTCACAGTTGGGGGATCATACTGTGTTGGGGTCACCATACTTTACCCTGGGAGTTGAGGTGGGGTACAGTAGGGTCATTATACTGTGCATGTGGAGGAATTCACCATGGGGGCTTCATACTGTGTTTGGGGGGCCCTTTTATTGGCATCACACTTTATGGGGCAATGAAAGAGAGATCTAGGACGTCAGCAGGAAGAAAATTACTATGTAAAGGATGGAAAGTTGTGAGATCTGATCTTTGGTGACCCCAACTATTATTTAATTTTTTTTTTTTTGGGGGGGGGGGGGCAATTAGAGCTTCTGCTATGGGGCCCCATGATTCCTATGTACTTCCCTGTGCAAAAGACTTTAGACTGGGGCATAGGTTTACCTTCCTGCAGGATAACAAGCTTAAACATCCTGCCAGAGCTACAATGGAATGGTTTAGATCAAAGCATATTCATGTGTTTGAATGGTCCAATCAAAGTCCAGACCTAAATCCCTTTGAGAATCTGTGGCAAGAATTGAAAATTGCTGTTCACAGACACCTCCATCCAATCTCACTGAACTAGTTTGCAAAGAAGAATGGGCAAAAATGCCAGCCTCTAGATGTGCAAAGCTGGTAGAGACATATCCCAAAAGACTTGCACCACTAATTGCAGTGAAAGGCATGAGCACAGGCAAAGAACTCCACAAATCTTGACCAGGATACACAGTTGTGCTTAAAAGTTTACATACCCCAGCAGAATTTTTGCTTTCTTGGCCTTGTTTCAGAGAATATGAATGAGAACGAAAAAACTTTTTCTCCACTCATGGTTATTGGTTGGGTGAAGCCATTTATTGTCAAACAACTGTGTTTTCTCTTTTTAAATCTTAATGACAACCAAAAACATCCAAATGACCCTAATCAAAAGTTCACATACCCCAGTTCTTAATACCGTGTATTGCCCCCTCTAACATCAATGACAGCTTGAAGTCTTTTGTGGTAGTTGTGGATGAGGTTCTTTATTTTCTCAGATGGTAAGGCTGCCCATTCATCTTGGCAAAAAAACTCCAGTTCCTGAAAATTCCTGGGCTGTCTAGCATGAACTGCGCCCTTGAGATCTCTCTAGAGTGGCTCAATGATATTGAGGTCAGGAGACTGAGATGGCCACTCCAGAACATTCACTTTGTTCTGCTGTAGCCAATGACAGGTCGACTTGGCATTGTGTTTTGGATCGTTGTCATGTTGGAAAGTCCAAGTACGTCCCATGCGCAGCTTCCGGGCTGATGAGTGCAAATTTGCCTCCAGTATTTGCTGATAATGTGCTGCATTCATCTTTCCTTCAACTTTTACCAAGTTTCCTGTGCCTTTTTAGCTAACAAATCCCCAAAACATCAGCGATCCACCTCCATGCTTTACAGTAGGAATGGTGTTCCTTTCATCATAGGCCTTGTTGACCTCTCTCCAAATGTAATGTTTATGGTTGTGGCCAAAAAGTTCAATTTTGGTCTCATCACTCCAAATTACCTTGTTCCAGAATTTTGAGGCTTGTCTCTGTGCTGTTTGGCATATTGTAGCTGAGATACTTTGTGGCATTTGCGCAGTAATGACGCCTCGACCATGCAGCCCATTTTTCTTCCAGTGCCTCCTTATTGTGCATCTTGAAACAGCCACACCGCTAGTTTTCAGAGAGTCTGGAATTTCAGCTGATGTTATTTGTGGGTTTTTCTTAGCATCACAAACAATTTTCCTAGCTGTTGCAGACAAAATTGTTGTTGGTCTACCTGTCCGTGGTTTGGTTTTTACAGAGCCCCTGATTTTCCATTTGTTAATCACAGTTTGAATGCTGCTGACTGGCATTATCAATTCCTTGGATATCTTTTTGTATCCCTTTCCTGTGTTATACAGTTCAACTACCTTTTCCCGTAGATCCGTTAACAATTCTTTTGCTTTCCCCATGACTCACAATCCCCAAAATGTCAGTGGCTGGATGTTTCTGTTTCTGAAAGATGCAAGAGTCTGTCTGGATCTCAAAAACTCACTCAACTTTTATGCACACACACTGATTACAAGCAAACAGGTCACAGGTGAGGATGTTACCTTTAGTAGCCATTCAAGTCAAATTCTGTGCATGTTATCAGGCCAAAATCACCAGGATATGTGAACTTTTGATCAGGGTCATTTGGATGTTTTTGGTTGTCATTAAGATTTAAAAAGAGAAAACACAGTAGTTTGACAATAAATGGCTTCACCCAACCAATAACCATGAGTGGAGAAAAAGTTTTTTTGTTATCATTCATATTGTCTGAAACAAGGCCAAGAAAGCAAAAATTCTGCTGGGGTATGTAAACTTTTGAGCACAACTGTATATCCTGGTCAAGATTTGTGGAGTTCTTTGCCTGTGCTCATGCCAATCATCTATAATCAGGGTGAAATACATTTCTCAGCCATATTGTAGACATTACAACTCTTGGTAATGTTAGCTTTTGGGGGGAATTCCTGACAAAACTCCAGGGAATACTAGTAAGGAAGCATTGGTGTAGTCAAAGTTCCTGTTGTCACATGAAAGATGTGTGGTCCATCTCTGAAAAATTCAATCGGAATAGCGTCCTGCTTCTATGGCAAATATGTTCCTTGTCATATACATAAAGTAATTTTTGTCATAGGTAAAACCAGATTCCACTATCACTTGACAAATAAAAGGCACAATTGGCAAAAATTGAAAAACACAAAGTTTCATTATCGGTGGGGAAATAACTGTTTATTGCCAATAACCCTATGAACAAAGAAAATGTAGCATTCAGGATCCAGCCTCGATCATTTTCAGATGCCTTGGTGGTATTTACAGATATCAGTATTAAATGACCCTAAAAGTCAGGCACAATAGTAATATACATAAATAAAGCCGTTATTATCCCAACTTGTTCAAGAGATTATTTCTACAATCAAGAAATCTGCAAGACAAATAGCAAGTTCATATTAGTCAAAATGCTTTATCTGCCGGAGATGGCCTTGCATTGCCGAGGTGATTTCCGAGGTACATTTTATACTTTCTTGCCACGTCTTAAACTTAATGTGTTAGCATTAATGCAATTGAGAATGCACTTAATTCTCTAGCACTGACTACACAGCATTAACAAGCAGCTCAATAAAGCAAACTGTAGGGAAAATAGCACGTTTGCATATTAACGGGCAATTTCTGCGCTCAGCACACTGGCACATAATAGGACATGTTGGCAGCCTGTGAAACTAAACCTTGCTGGCTGCTGTATACTGGCCTATATTTGACATGCAGTGTGGATGAAGACTGTTAATGTCCCAATTTTGTGGACATTAGTAAATGAAAGCGATTTTGTGTTTTAGTGGGAGTGTTATTTCCTGGGGATTTAGTAATGCTATTTATAGTTGTGTCCCTCCAGCAAAACGCATAATTCACCATATTTTCTCCCAGAAGGAATCAAAGCAACTCAAGGCTTCATCTATGCATGCTTAAGCTAACCATCAAGTATCTGAGAAGATAATTATTTCAATTGCTGTCACTTTCGCAATGTTTATAGCATGGATTACTAAAAAAAATAATTTTCTAAAAGGCACAGAGTTCTAAAGCAGAGTTTCCAAAACCCCGTCCTTACGGCCCCAACACATCAAGTTTTCAGGATTTCCTTAGTATTGTATTGAGAGAACCTGTGGCAATTTCTGATGCCTTAATAATAATGCCATCACCTGTGCAATATTAAGGAAATCCTGAAAAAATGATGTGTTGGGGGCCATGAGAATGGGAGTTTGGGAAACACTGTTCTAAAGCATGTGTGACATTGCTCTATCCATTCTCTATGATATCACTGGGGAAAGAGCACCATCGGCTAACTATGGCAGCCCATACAGAACAAATACAGTGGTAGCATACATGCTTTACTGAACCCTGTTCTCTGGACCAATGATAAGTAGCTTTCAATGTTGATAATATCTACTTAATAAGATTGGGCAGCAATACCAGACAAAAGCCATGAAGGACAATTGTGACAGTCTCTGAAAAAAAACAAAAACAAACCCTTATTACTAATCCTATCCAACCCTTTTAGGGTGATTTAACCATAAAGTTTTTCTTGCTGTGTTTTTCTTTTTTTTTTAAATGACAGCTATATATTAGCTGTACGCCAAAATGTAAATATTAAATATACTACAAAAACGGTATTTTCCATTTGGCCTCTATAAGACTTTAAAGGCTATGTTCACCTTTGCTTCCTAAATGCAAAGTTAAGCAGCTTTCTAAATAATTTTCATTAAAAAATTTTTTAGCATCTTGATGCTCCAGAGTGTCTGTAAATCCTTTTTCTAGCTGAGTGTTTTTTCAAAAATGTTTCAAATCCATCAGAGCTCCTGCTCCTGGCTCTGACAGCTCTGTGCTCCTGCTTCCCTTCACCCAGTGTTAGAGATAGCAAGAGGGAGGGAGCTTTGCACAGATCTGCAGTGAGGAGGGAAGGGAGAATTTTAGGGTTGGCAGAGAAAACATACTATAGAAAAGGAGGAAAGCACATGGAAAGGAAATAAGTGGAGTATTGGAGGTGTGCTGATAGATGAAAGCAAGAGAAGAAAGCAGCATCCTGGATACACACAGAGTTCACATCCAGCCTATGTTATTGGGAGAGACACTCCTACAAGAGAAAAATCTGAAGCTTGGATCAGACAGTAAACTGCATATCAGGGGGTCTGAAAATAAGTTAAGGAATGAAGATTGTATGGTCGTAAAAATTGTTTGCGAATTTAGCCTTAACATATATTCAATTTGTCTGACTTAATCTATGAATAGAATTGAAAAAACACATGTAAAGGCATGGTGCTCCAGCATCTCTTCCAGTGGCAGAAATACTGTATGTGTAGCTGAAATTTGCACAAAAGGTAAAAAGAGCCTCCCACCATCTTCAAAATGACAACGCTTCCTAATGTCTGTCGGACCATCACAATAAAGTTACACATCTCTTGCATGAAAAGTGTTGTGACCTTTGCCTCACGGTCAACACAGCCATTTCCAGGGTGGTATTTCAGCTATTAAGCAGAGCTAAAAGGACATTATTATCAATAATCTTCTTGCATTCATTTGCCTTTTCACCCGTATTCATTGCTGTGAACCTCATTTATCCATGTATAACCTCACTTACTTACCATTTGTGTTTCCTACCATTTTTGTATATATATTCAGTTCTTTAATTACTTCGGGTATTTATTTTAAAAAAAAAGTTTAATTAATGTAATAGCGATATTTTGCTTAAAGGGAATCTGTCAGTAGGATCAACCCTCCTCAGCCATCTATATGGGCATGTAGATCATAGGAAGCTGAAAAAAATGATACCTCAATATCTGCAATTGGATGTCCTATTCCAGAGAAATTTGGAATTTCTTATATGTAAATGAGCTGTTCAGGACTATGGGCCGAATACAGATCTGCATGAGATTTTGACTCCAGAGATTATTATAAATGAAACGAGGCGTTACCAGTATGAGACATGTAACTAACACAGGACAGGAGAACTGGAATTTGCCTTCTTACAAACACATTTGCTGCAGCTCTCACAGCTCTGCTGTATTGCAACACTGACTGCCTATGAAATGGAAGCTGAGAGGAATCTGGAGATGTGTTTAATGTGTATCAGTTGCAATCTGCAGTGAGATCAGGAGAGCAGAGATTACATGTTTCACACTGGAAACTCGTCTTTTTACTTAAAATAAGCTCTGGAGGAAGATTTTCATGCAGATCAGTGTCCGGCCCATAGTCCTTAACAGCTCGTATACATATAAGAAAAATGTGGATCGCAGGTATCAAGGTATCATCTTATTCAGCTTCCTATGACCTGCATGCCCATAAAGATGGCTTAGGAGGGTTTATCTTACTAACAGATTCCCTTTAATTCTTCTCTGTATCCCGGTATAAAGGTTTCTCCAGTGACAGAAGGACCAATATTGTGTGAATTTAGCTGTCAGACCCCTCTGAAGCAAAAGACATGTGTCTATGAATTGACAACTGGTTGTTACTAATCTTCATTTAAATGGCACTGTCATGTGGTAACTTGTAATGTGCAGTTGCCAATTGAATGCATATAACTATATGAGGAATTACAAAGAAAAGACACGATGCAGGGCGGCAAGAAAAGATTATTCAGAATTACTATTTAATGAAGAATTACATTGTTTAGTCAATTTGAGAGTTGATGGGTTAATTACCCCTTGTCAACCCTTCCCAACTTATTTTTGGCCTTTTTCTCCTCATTACTTTTATACCCATCTCTTCTACACTGTAGTTCCAAATGTAGAGCCTGGCATGTAACTGCAGGATAGACCAACAGCTGCTTAACAGTACTCGCAGTTTTCAATCTACTACTTCCTTCTACAGAGGCAGTACTTATGGAGAGATAGTCTAGAATTACAGGTGCTGCTCCTTCACCTCAGCCTTTGTTTAGGTAAAGTGGTCTTTTTAAATTTAAGATTTCTTACACTAAAAAAATCACTCTAAAGTGCGGGCCACTAGTTGTCTCCTTTCGGTATAACTTGCTGTTCACTGCCTGTTGTCAAGTGTAATCCGGCTCTAGCAGCAGAGATGTAGAGATGGATTACAGGAAGTGGTGGCGGGTCTTTGTCTCTCTGCTCCTCCTGTCAGTTACACTGCATACAGCATAACTGAGGGTCAGACTTTCAGTTTCGGAAAGTCAAGCCATTGGACAACGTGAGATGTGATGCATGCTGGGAAATAAGGGAAAGGAATTTGCAGTGGCTATATAGCTGGCAAAATGCTGTTGAAGAGGAACTGCTACTCAACAAGAGTGAACGGCAAATTACAGAGAATCATGACAGTTTTTGGAGATACAGGTGCTTCTCACAAAATTAGAATATCATCAAAAAGTTAATTAATTTCAGTTCTTCAATAGAAAAAGTGAAGCTCATAATATATAGAGTCATTACAAACAGAGGGATCTATTTCAAGTGTTAATTTCTGTTAATGTTGATCATTATGGCTTACAGTCAATGAAAACACAAAAGTCATTATCTCAGTAAATTAGAATAATTTAAAAAAAAAACACCTGCAAAGGCTTCCTACGCGCTTAAAGAGGTCCCTTAGTCTGTTTCAGTAGGCTCCACAATCATGGGGAAGACTGCTGACTTGACAGATATCCAGAAGGCAGTCATTGACACACTCCACAAGGAGGGTAAGCCACAAAAGGTCATTGCTAAAGAAGCTGCCTGTTCACAGAGTGCTGTATCCAAGCGATTAATGGAAAGTTGAGAGGAAGGAAAAAGTGTGGCAGAAAAAGGTGCACAAGCAACCGGGATAACCGCAGCCTTGAAAGGATTGTTAAGAAAATGCCATTTAAAAATTTGGGGGAGATTCACAAGGAGTGGACTGGAGTCATAGCTTCAAGAGCCACTGCACACAGACGTATCCAGGACATGGACTACAAGTGTCTCATTCCTTGTGTCAAGCCACTCATGACCAATAGACAACACCAGAAGCGTCTTACCTGGGTCAAGGAGAAAAAGACCTGGACTGTTGCTCAGTGGTCCAAGGTGTTGTTTTCAGATGAAAGTAAATTTTGCATTTCATTTGGAAATCAAGGTCCCAGAGTCTGAAGTAAGAGTGGAGAGGCCACAATCCAAGCTGCTTGAGGTCTAGTGTGAAGTTTCCACAATCAGTGATGGTTTGGGGAGCCATGTCATCTGCTGGTGTAGGTCCACTGTGTTTTATCAAAACCAAAGTCAGCGTAGCCGTCTAGTAGGAAATTTTAGAGCACTTCATGCTTCCCTCTGCCGACAAGCTTATTGGAGATGGAAATTTCATTCTCCAGCAGGACTTGGCACCTGTCCACACTGCCAAAAGTACCAATACCTGGTTTAAAAGCAACAGTATCACTGTGCTGGATTGGCCAGCAAACTCGCCTGACCTTAACCCCATAGAGAATCTATGGGGTATTGTCAAGAGGAAGATGAGAGACACCAGACCCAACAATGCAGACGAGCTGAAGGCTGCTATCAAAGCAACCTGGGCTTCCATAACACCTCAGCAGTGCCACAGGCTGATCGCCTCCATGCCACGCCGCATTGATGCAAAAGGAGCCCTGACCAAGTATTGAGTGCATTTACTGAACATACATTTCAGTAGGCCAACATTTCAGATTTTAAAAACATTTTTCAACTGTTGTTCTAAAGTATTCTAATTTGCTGAGATAATGACTTTTGTGTTTTCATTGGCTGTAAGCCATAATCATCAACATTAACAGAAATAAACACTTGAAATAGATCACTCTGTTTGTAATGACTTTATATAATATATGAGTTTCACTTTTTGTACTGAAGAACTGAAATAAATTAACTTTTTGATGATATTCTAATTTAGTGAGAAGCACCTGTATGCACCAAAAGCAGGCTTCAGGTTTTGCATGAAAGGACAGATGAGCCTTAGGTCTACATGTATAACATTTTTAGAAGAAACGTCTGGCATGATATGCTCCTTGTATCAATAAGTCACATTCCATTCTCCTTAACCCCCTTTAATTGAGTACAATGCTCCAATAACATTTTATTTTAATACAGAATACATGAAATAGTCTTAATCTCCTTTATTAGTTGTACACATACTTCTGTTGGCAATATTAACATAAGTTTTCTTAGGTACCATCTTACTAGTAAACACTGCTTTTCCAAGCTTGGCTAGGCAACCAGTGGCTCCCCATTTTCAGTAGACCTGTCAGTCTGTGCAAGCACTGCCATCCAGTAGACATATCATATAGTGGTAAATATACATGTAAGGCAATAATGACAATGGCTATATTCTCTGTAACGTCTATTGTTATTTTGTGCTCTGATTAGCAGCTTGCATAAATGACAGGCTCTGGCACATCCAGCTGCTCATACGTAACAAAACTACAATATTCCCTACGTATATTAGAGTACGTGAAGGGTGTTCCTCATTTTACAAAGTATAAAAACAAAAACTTAAGACATAACGGTTAAATATCTAACGGGCTAACAATGGTGAAATCTGAATCTTTGCTGTTGCTGCTGCTGTCATCATCTGGGCTGGAGCTAAGTATACTTGAAGGTGTGTTTCCACCCATGAGGGGGTCAGAGAAGGTCAGTGCATGCGGTGAAGGTTCTTTCTTCTGGTCTATAGCTTTGTGTTTCTGCAATGTATCTTTTGGCTGTAAGTCTTGGTCATAGCCAATGTTGTCTTCTTCCTTCCGGATCAGAATATAGTCTTCTGTGTGCCGAGACTCTGTGTTTTCAGACAAGTCATCTTCAACCTAAGAGAAATATGCAATTATGGTTAACAAGCTGTACAGTTTTGCAGATTTTATCCATTATTTTATTCTCCGCTTTCCAAATTATTATGCCAATTGGATTTAAGTGCCATAAAGATTTAATTTTTCGTTTTTCAAATAAACTTCATGGATGGTATTGTGTCTCAGGGCTCTTTGGATCACTGAAATCAATCTCAAACACTTGTGATAATTAGTTTACCAGGTGAGCCCAATTAAAGCAAAACTACTTAAAAAAAACATTCCACATTATTAAGCAGGCCACAGGATTCAAGCAATATGGGAAATAAAAATAAGCTCTCTTTTGCTGAAAAGCATCAAATAATGCAATGCCTAAGACAAAGTTTGAAAAGATTAGATATTTCACAAAAACTTAAGTGTGATCATCGTACTTTGAAAATATTTGAGGCTGATACAGAGCTGGGTTCATGCAGATAGAGGCATAATGAGGAAGGTTTCTGCCAGACAAATTCATCGGATTAAGAAAACAACTGTTAAAATACCATTACAAAGCAGCAAAAAGGTACTTGAAGCTGCTGATGCCTCTTGAATTCCACAAACCTCAAGGTGTAGGATCTTCTACAGCAGTGTTTCCCAAACCCCATCCTCACGGCCCCCCACAGGTCATGTTTTCAGGATCTCCTTAGTACTGCACAGGTGAGAGAATTCCTGATGCCTTGATGATACTTCAATCACCTGTGTAATACTAAGGAGTTCCTGAAAACATGACCTGTGGGGGGCCGTGAGGATGGGGTTTGGGAAACACTGCTCTAGAGGCTTGCAGGTGCACATAAGCCTACTATTCGTCCACCCCTAAATAATGCTAACAAGTGATTGCAGTGGGCCCAGACATACATGAAGACTAATTTGAAAACAGTCTTGTTTACTGATGAGTGCCATGCAATCCTGGATGGTCCAGATGGATGGAGTAGTGGATGGTGGGTGGATGGTTATCATGTTCTAATAAGGCTGCAATGTCAGAAAAAAGGTGGTAGACTCATGTTTTGGGCAGGATTCATGAGGAGAGAGCTGGTACATTCCTTCAGGGTCTCAGAAGGTATGAAAATGACCTCAGCAAAGTATATAGAGTTGCTAAATGACAACTTTCTTCCATGGTAAAAAAAACAAACCATGCCACCCATAGCAAAATCATCTTCATTCATGACAATGCACAATATCATGCTGCAAAGAATACCTCTGAGTGATTGGCTGATTGAGCATAAAAGGAGAGAAACTGATGGAGTGGCCACCATTCTCCCCTAACATCAACCCTATTTAGAACCTTTTCAGTATCCTCTAGCAAAAGATCTATGAAGCTGGAGGCAGTTTACATCAAAACTGCAGCTCTGGGAGGCTATTCCGACAGCCTGCAAAGAGATTCAAGCAGAAACTAACCAAAAACTTACAAGTTTCAACAGGTGCAAGAACTGTGAAGGTGATATCAAAGAAGAGGTTCTATGTTAATATGCAACTTCGCCTGTTAAGACGTTCCTAATTGAAAAAGCTTTTGATTTCAGCAAATGTGACCTGTTAATGCTGCAAATTCAACAAATTACCATTTTCAGTTCTTTACAACCTAAAAAATGTTTGGAAACTGTGCATAATAATTTGGAACAGTGCATTTTGAGGTTTTTTTTTAGCTTTGAACAAAAATACTGTTATCACTGGGAGGTTTATCCAATAAAATTTGATTTATACTCTAATGGTTGATGATTTGAACATTATACTGACTCATTTGCATTGACCATTTAGAAAAAATCAGAGAAAAATAGCATTTGCATAATAATTTGAAACGCAGTGTAAAAAAAAGTCTTGCAAAGTTTCACCTCACTTTCACAGTGTTAGATGGTGTAAGATGGCCGCTGGACAGGTCCTTGAGGGGAGATATGTATCATCGAGGTTGATAGCTTCGGTGATGTAAACCCGGGAAAGCATGCTCCAGCACACGTAGTGCTGAGAGGGTTAATAGGGCGTATCAGGGCCAGTTTTTACGAGCAGTCATAAGAGATGGGAGGTAATGGCTGCTCACATAGCCCCACCCCAGCGTGTGGTTTTAGTAAATAAAATGGAGACCAAGTGTCTCATTCAGTATCTGTGGCTGGAGGTGTGGAGACCCCCAGCGTGTTTGTGCTAAAGGACATTGACGTGAATGGGGGAACACGCCATATTGTATGGACTGTTTATGTTGTTTGTTACTCTGTGCCGGACAAGGCTGTGTTTCGTTTACTTCTAAGAGTGCGGTTTATGAAGTTGCAATAAACCTGCCTTGGACATTTTAAAGAAACCACTTCCTGTGCCTACCTCAAAAGCAGCTGAGTGAGTACAAACCCTACAATTGGTGCTAGAAGCATGGGCACGAATCCCAAGGAGCAGTGTGACTGCTACAGGAAACCATTTATATCCTGAGTGAAGACCATCAGCCAGCAAGGAACGTCTGGCAGCATGGAGGAGCTGATAAAGCAACTGGTGCAGCAGCACAAGCAGCAGATGCAACAGCACAAGCAGCAGATGGAGCTCCTAGCCGAGGTGATCCATGGCAGGGCAACCGTCCCACCCCCAAGTCCAGGTGATGACTGACACGTCAGGAAGACAGTAAGAAGAGCCTGACAAAAGATGACCCCGGGGGAGGACATCGAGGCGTTCCTGACTGTATTTGAAAGGGTGGCGGAATGGGAGGAATTGACTCCAGAGCAGTGGGCGGAGGTTCTGGCGCCATATTTAACAGGTGAGCTGAAGAAGGTCTATTTTGACTTGGCCTTGCAGGATGCAGAGGAGAATTCCAAATTGAAAACTGAGATCTTGGAGCACTTGGGAGTGACTCTGACTGTCACGGTGCAACGGGTGCACCAATGGGCCTATTGCAATGACAAACCTTCCTGGTCCCAGATGTTCGACCTCCTACGCCTGGTCCAAAAGTGGTTGGAACCTGAATCTTCCTCCCCAGCACAGATGGTGGAGAAAGTGGTCACGGACAGGTTTATACACTCCCTTCCGAGGTCGGTGCAATCCTGGGCTGCCCAGGGAGATCCCTGTAATGCTGATGACCTGGTGGGGTTGGTGGAAAGGTACCAGGCAGTATAGAGTTCCTTGGGGAAGCAACGGGTCGTAGCGCCTCCATACTGGGGTTCCCAAAGGGGGGCGGACACCCAAAAGAGGGGCACTAGAGCCACATCTGGGGGGCGTCTTAGAGCCCAGGAGGGGTCAGAGTTGCTGCAAAGGCCCCATCTAATGTCGTAATTTGTTGGAGGTGTCATACCACAGGTCACATTGCCGTCCGTTGCCCCATGACCAATAAGCCAATGAACTGCAGCGTAGGACGGCAGTGCTCGTATTTTTCATATCCTGCCTGCAGTGCCGTTCCTCAACCAGGCGAGGGTCCGCAAGCATGCCCCGTGTCAGTGAATGGAGTGCAAATGACTAGTTTGTTGGACTCTGGGAGTTTGGTAACCCTAGTGAGGGCCATAATTCCTCAATGGCTGATTCCGGGGAGAAATGTCGGTGTCCGTTGTAACCACGGGGACTCCTAAGGACTACCCTGTGGCCCGAGTGGTCACAGACGCAAACTGTGGCACCGAATCTCATGAGGTGGGCGTAGTCAAGGACCTGTTGCACCCTGTTATATTAGGGTGGGACTTTGCCTTGTTTTAGGACTTGTAGGAGAAAGGAAGGATGCTGACTTGTTCAGACAACAACCAAGTCACAGCTGATGGGTTTCCTTTTTGTGTGCTTGTCGGGGATGAAGATGAGGCAGCATCCTCGGAGGCCAACATTCCTGAGCTGAAGGTATCGGGGGGAAAACTTTGGAACCGCCAAGCTCAGAGACTTAACTATAAAAGGGGCGTTTGATAATGTCACTGTTCTGAATGGTGTCGCTCAAGGGCCGGGGGCTGACACCCGATATCCGTACTTTGCCGTAAATGGGGAGTTACTATATCGAGTCACCAAGCTCAGAGGAGAGGTAATAGAGCAGTTACTAGTGTCAGGGTTGTACAGACGCAGGGTGTTGGATATGGCCCATGGACATGTCTTGGTGGTCTTCTGGGGGTAGAAAAAACTCGGGAAAGGATCCTCCAGAGGTTCTACTGGCCCGGGTGTCAATGAGAGATCATGAATTATTGTAGGTCCTGTCCCACCTGTTAGCTGACCTCCCCGGTGGCTCAGTTCCGTAGACCTTTAGTGCCACTGCCTATCATTGAGGTCCCGTTCGATCGCATCGCTATGGATCTAATGGGACCCATGGTCAAGTCCGCCAGGGGACATCAGTATATCCTGGTGGTACTGGACTATGCTATCCAGTATCCGGAGGCTGTACCACTACAAAACTCCTTTGAGTGTATAGCCCGCGAGTTGGTTCATTTCTTTTCCAGGACAGAGTTGCCTAAAGAGAGCCTAACGGACCAAGGGACTCCATTTATGTCAAAAGTGAGAGCATTGTGCAGGATCCTGCAAATCACACAGCTCAGGACCTCAGTCTACCACCTACAGACAGATGGCTTGGTAGACATATTTAATAAAACCTTGAAGGCCATGTTGAAGAAGGTCGTAAAGAAAGACGGCCGGGACTGGGACTGTCTACAGCCGTACCTTCGATTCTCCATCAGAGAAGTCCCACAGGCCTCTACTGGATTCTCCCCTTTTGAGCTGTTGTATGGCCGACACCCCTCCCGGACTCCTGGATGTAGCATAGGAGACCTGGGAGGCGGAGTCTACACTCTACAGGAGGGTAATCGAACATGTGGCCCAGATGCAAGAGAGGATTGCAGAGGTGACGCCCATTGTGAAAGAACACCTCCTCAAAGCACAAGAGGCACAGTCGAGGGGGCAGAATAGGTTGGCAAGGGTGAGACACTTCAACCCTGGGGATCGGGTACTGGTGCTGGTATCTACGGTGGATAGTAAATTCCTGGCTAAATGGAAGGGCCCGTATGAAGTACCGTATTTTTCGGACTATAAGACGCACCGGACCATAAGACGCACCTAGGTTTTAGAGGAGGAAAATAAAAATAAAAATTTAAGCGAAAAATGTGGTCATGATGCCTTGTTAAGGGGGAGGGGGTCTCCTGCTGACACTGTTATAGGGGTAATGTTCCCCAATTCTGTTAATATCCCCCATCCTGGTATATATGGCCCCCTCCTTCCTATTATACATGGCCCTCATCCCCATCCTGACATGCATGGCACTCCAATTCCCCATCCTGGCATGCATGGTCCCTCTCATCTCTCTTCCTGGTATGTATGGCACCCTTCATCCTGGTATGTATGGCCTCCCCTCACCCCCATCCTGGTATGTATGGCACCTTCATTCCTCTTCCTGGTATGTATGGCACTCTTCATCCCTGTATGTATGGCACCCTTCATCCCTGTATGTATGGCACCCTTCATCCCTGTATGTATGGCCCCCCTCATGCATCATCACTGTATGTATAGCCCCCCTCAGCATTTTAGCTGCTGCCTCATGTGCCCCGCTACTCCGCCACTTTTGCTTCCCCCATATCCCCACCACCCACAGCCACAGTATTTATGAAAATATCGGACTATAAGATGCACCCCCCACTTTCCTCCAAAATTTTGGAGGAAAAAAGTGCGTCTTATAGTCCGAAAAATACGGTAGTTGAAAAGATGGGTGACAGCAACTATAAAGCCCACCAACCAGGGTAAAGGAAGCCCTACCAGGTGTACCACATCAACTTGATTAAGCCATGGCAAGATAGGGAGCCTGTGGAAGCTCCATGTTTGGTGGCTAAGTCTGAAGCAGACATGAGAGAAGTCAAGGTGGCAAAATCACTGTCAGGTGCCCAAAAGCAAAAGTGCCGAGAGTTTCTACATCGGAACAAAGACCTGTTCTCCGAACTACCAGGTTGTACCCAGATCATGGAGCATGAGGTTCTTACGGAGCCTCATGTCCGGGTAAAGCTGAAGCAGTATCGGATTCCCAAAGCCCGCCGAGAGGTGATCTCGAAAGAGGTGAAGCGGATACTAAGTCTGGGAATAATTGTAGAGTCCAAGAGTGGCTGGTCCAGTCCCATAGTCTTAGTGCCAAAACTAGATGGAGAATGGCGGTTTTGCAATGATTATAGGAAACTAAATGAGGTCTCTAAGTTCGGTTCATACCCAATGCACAGGGTAGACGAACTGATTGAGAGGCTAGGGCCGGCCAGGTACATTACTACCCTTGACCTCACAAAAGGGTATTGGCAAATTCCTATATGCCAAGATGCCAAGGAGAATACGGCCTTTTCAACACCAGATGGTTGTTTCCAGTAAAAAAAAGATGCCGATTGGGTTGCAAGGAGCTCCAGCCACCTTCCAAACAGCCATGGACCAGATCCTATCTCTCTACAAGAAATACACAGCAGCCTACCTGGATGATATCATGATATAGCATGATCCACAGCCAGGAATGGGGAAGCCATCTGAGCAAAGTCCAGGCGATTTTGATGCTCTATGGAAGTTGGGGTTTTCCATCAACCCGAAGAAATGTGCCATGGGCATGGAGGAAGCCAAATATTTGGGTTATGTAGGAGGCAGAGGCGAGATAAAGCCCCAAATAAATAAAGTTGACATGATCCAGGGTTGCTTACAACCTCTCTCAAAAAAGCAGGTCAGAGCGTTCCTGGGCATCGTTGCTACTACCGCCGGTTCATGCCTAACTTCGCCATGATAGCCGCCCCTTTGACAGACCTCCTTAAAGGGACAAAATCGGCTATGACTAAGTGGTCTCCAGAAGCTGAGACGGCCTTCCAGGAACTAAAGCAGGCCCTGTGTAAACAGCGTTGGTGGCACCGGATTTCTCTAAAGAGTTTGTGGTCCAAATGGATGCGTCAGATACTGGGCTGGGTGTTTTCCTATCACAAGAGATGAACGGGGAAGAGCACTCCATAATGTATTTGAGCCGAAAGCTGACATGTTGTGAGAAGAATTACTCCATAATGGAGAAGGAATGTTTGGCCATCAAGTGGGCGTTGGACACTCTAAGATGAGTGAGAAGAAGGGGAACAATGCCAGAGTGACCAGGTGGTTCCTAGCCCTTCAGGATTTTAGCTTCCATGTAGAGCATAGGCCCAGGAGACTGCATGGCAATGCTGATGCATTGTCAAGGGTTCACTGTTTGTTAGTAAAAGGTGCCAAGCCCCCCGGCTTTGGACAGAGGGGGGGTATGTAAGATGTCCGCTGGACAGGTCCTTGAGGGGACATATGGATCATCGAGGTTAATAGCTTCGGTGCTGTAAACCCGGGAAAGCATGCTCTAGTACACGTAGTGCTGAGAGAGTTAATAGGGCGTATCAGGGCCGGTTTTTATAAACAGTCATAAGAGATGGGAGAGAATGGTTGCTCACATATCCCCACCCCAGGGCATGGTTTTGGTAAATAAAATGGAGACCGAGTGTCTCATTCAGTGTCTGTGGCTGGAGGTGTAGAGACCTCAAGCGTGTTTGTGCTAAAGGACACTGACCGTGAGTGGGCGAACCCGCCATATTGTATGGACTGTTTATTTTCTGTTTTGTTACTCTGTGCTGGACAAGGCTGAGTTTCGTTTACTTCTAAGAGTGCGGTTTATGAATTTGCAATAAACCTGCCTTGGACATTTTAAAGAAACCCCTTCCTGTGCCTACCTCAAAAGCAGCTGGGTGAGTACAAACCCTACACTGGGTATAGACCATCTCTCTCCAACAGCCCTATGTCAGCATGGTTAAAATCCATGATAGGTAAGTCCATGTACAGTCATGGCCAAAAGTATTGAGAATGAGACAAATAGTAATTTTTCCAAAGTTTACTGCTTCATTTTTTGTAATGGCAATTTGCATATACTCCTGAATGTCAAAGAGTGATCAGCTTAACAGCAATTACTGAACTTGCAAAGTCAATATTTGCCCAGAAAATGAACTTTAACCCCCAAAACACATTTCAACATCATTGCAGTCCTGCCTTAAAAGGAGCAGCGAACATCGTTTTAGTGATTGATCCATTAACACAGGTGTGTGTGTTGATGAGGACAGGGCTGGCGATCAATCAGTCATGATTAAGTAAGAATGACATCACTGGACACTTTAAAAGGAGGCTGGTTCTTGGTATCATTGTTTCTCTTCAGTTAACCATGGTTATCTCTAAAGAAACACGTGCAGCCATCATTGCACTGCACAAAAATGGCCTAACAGGGATGAGTATCGCAGCTACAAAGATTGCACCTCAGTCAACAATCTATCGCATCATCAAGAACTTCAAGGAGAGCGCTTCCATTGTTGTCAAAAAGGCTCCAGCGCGCCCAAGAAAGACCAGCAAGCGCCAGGACCGTATCTTAAAACTGTTTCAGCTGCGGGATCGGACTACCAGCAGTGCCAAGCTTGCTCAGGAATGGCAGCAGGCTGGTGTGAGTGCTTCTGCAGGCACTGTGAGGCAGAGACTCTTTGAGCAATGGCTGGTTTCAAGAAGGGTAGCGAAGAAGCCACTTCTCTCCAGAAAAAACATCAGGGACCGACTGATATTCTGCAAAAGGCACAGGGAGTGGACTGCTGAGGACTGGGGCAAAGTCATTTTCTCTGATTTCCCCTTTTCGATTGTTTGGGACATCTGGAAAACAGCTTATTCGGAGAAGAAGAGGTGAGCGCTACCACCAGTCTTGTCTCATGCCAACTGTAAAGCATCCTGAAACCATTTATGTGTGGGGTTGCTTCTCAGCCAAGGGAATCGGCTCACTCACAGTCTTGCCTAAAAACACAGCCATGAATAAAGAATGGTACCAGAATGTCCTCCAAGAGCAACTTTTCCCAACCGTCCAAGAGCAGTTTGGCGCCCAACAATGCCTTTTCCAGCATGATGGAGCACCTTGCCATAAAGCAAAGGTGATAACTAAATGGCTCATGGAACAAAACATAAAGATTTTGGGTCCATGGCCTGGAAACTCCCCAGATCTTAATACCATTGAGAACTTGTGGTCAATCATCAAGAGACGGGTGGACAAACAAAAACCAACAAATTCTGGCAAAATGCAAGCATTGATTATGCAAGAATGGACTGCTATCAGTCAGGATTTGGTCCAAAAGTTGATTGAGAGCATGCCAGGGAGAATTACAGAGGTGTTGAAGAAGAAGGGGCAGCACTGCAAATATTGACTTGCTGCATTAACTCATTCTAACTGTCAATATAACCTATTGGTACTCATAATATGATTGCAATTATATTTCTGTATGTGATATAAACATCAGACAAACACTAATAAAAACCAGAGGCCAGCAGATCATGTGAAAATATAATTTTGGTGTCATTCTCAAAACTTTTGGCCATGACTGTACTGATAGATCACAAAATGAGCAACGATGCTAGTCCATTATTCATAAAAATAGAATTTGCGTAATAATTTGGAAAGAGGTGTAAAAAAGGTGAATGTTCTTCTATTGCACTAAAAAGTTAGACTGAGAAAAGCTGCCTTGGTGCGCGTAATGGGCACAGATTTTACAATATCTCTACTTGGTTGTATAGATACTTTTAACGGTATACAATTTAAAAACAAAAAAGCATAAATTGAACCCAGTCCCCAGCTGGGTCCGGCCCTGGTTACAGCATACAAAGCTGCATTCACCATTCTTCTACACGCCATTAGACAAGGTCAATAAGTTTGTTGTCCTAACCTCCTAGCTGAACTCCTAAAATGCAGTAGGTCAAACAGCTTTATCTAGTGTATATCTCATTACTGTACAGTGCCCGGGCAAATAACCAAAGAAAGCTCAGTGCCAGTATCAAGCCACCAATGAATGCTGGGAGATTTCAGCTCAAAAGCCTACAGAATATGGAATGCTAGTCTGAACTAGGCTCAGGTTGACCAAGCCTGCGATTTACAGCCTTCAGTAGGCCAAACATTGATCCCTGCGGCTAATATCTATTAATGCAACCTCACAGTACATGTCTTATTAATTTCATGACATGCAAGGAAAATATCCAACTGAAGAACACATTTTACAACAATGTGTTCTAACTAAAGCCATACTGAGCTGTTTTTTATACTCCAACCAGCATATTGTTATAACATATGCTAGTGTTTACTGGCCACTGTCCAGTTGTTTAATGATGGCTGTGATCCAAGGGTAGATGGAGGACTTGCCCAAAGCATCTGGAAACACACATCTCTAGGAATCAACAAAAACTCCGATGAGGTTGAGCGGAAAAATAGAAACCTACAGACAAATGGATCCAAATAGTATGATTTGATATGTGTTGTTATGACACAGACTTGTCAGGGGTCAAATACCGAGCTCATGTCAGATTTAGGAAACATACAGTGACATGAAGCATGTTCCAACCAGTCTTCTCAGTTGCTGACTAAATGAATAATGACAGAACATACGAGCAGTAGCTCCCTCACATAATGACCTTACACATGATGCCATATGTCTTTTTGACATGATCTGGTAACGAAATCAAGTACAGGAATAATATTTGGAAGCATAGTGTGTTATGATATTTAGAAAGTCAACTACTAAGCATTAAATGGACCTCATACAGGTGGATTTCCTGTTTGGGACCCTAAGATCTAGAGCAGAGAGCCCCTAACAAGCAGTGGCACATGTAATACTAAATAAGAGGCAGATAGTGTTTTTCATAAGGTATCTGATTTTGCTGAGAGTCTCCGAAGTCACCTCTTATATTACAGGCTCTATCTGGGCCAATAAACTTTCTAATCTATCAATGTATAATCAATCAAGCTAGCTAAAAATACAGCACCTCCCTTCAAATAAAGTAGAATTTTTTTGAGAAAAATATTTTTCTATACCAGGTCAGGACATTTTGGCTCTAACATCGAGTCTTTCTCATGTCACCGTTAGAGCTGAAACGTCATATACCTTTTTTTGCCACTTTATTTGAATGGAAGCCGCTTATTTTTTGCATCGAATTTACTTTACTGTTGTCTAAAGCCTCGGTATTGCATTACCTGATGTGATTGTGGCAGTTTATGGGTCAAGAAGTCCCGCATCTCTCCCTCTTTCATCTGCATGCTGGAGCAGTAATGATCATCAGTGATGGTAATCTCCTCATTCTCTTCAGCCTCCAGATGACTTTGGTTGAATCGTAGCGATCCTTTCAAAATATCCTTTATCTGAAAATACCAATATTCTGAATGAGTTGCATCCTGAATTGTCTACCCAAGTGAGCTTAGTGTTAAAATGTAATAAAATAAGAATATTGAATATTAATTTAATAAGAATATTCAAATAAATAAGATATTGATTGAACAACTGGTCCAGCTTGGAAATATAATTCTACTTTATTAAAGTATGTCAGTAATACATAAAATAATTTGTGATCCATGTAGAGACATTTTTCGGTAAATATATTGTTACTGATAAGTCAAATGTGTTGATTCTTTTTTAAATCAACAATTGTTTTGACATTGCACTACATATAAATTGGTGTAAATCTGACAAGCTTAAAGAGCAACTACATTTTTCTATTTAATTATTGATCAACTTTTGTAAAGTTATGAATCTTTGTTATATACTTCATTACTTTATTTTGCTTCCTTGAAAGTGTCTTATCGGCCTTATTTATGTTGTCTTAGGAGCTTATTTGAATTGCAGGTCTAGCAAAGATCCTTTCTCCTGTGTGAGCTTCTCTGCACCCCCCCCCCCCCATGCTCAAACACCAATTACAAACACTATCCTAGTCTGAGCATAGGGGAGGGGAGCAGAGAAGCTCACACAGGAGAAGAGATCATTGCTAGACCCACAGTTTAAAGAGGTTGTCCACTACATCAAACATTGATGACCTGTCCTAAGGATAGGTCATCAATGATATTCGGTGGGGTCCGACACCCAGCACCCCTGCCGTTCAGCTGTTCTCGGTGTTGGTGGTCGCCGGCTGGAATTGCTCGGTTGTGGAGCTGTTTCTATTCAAATCAATAGGAGGCGGATGTGCAGTACTCGGCTACGGCCACTATCAGGAGTCGGAGCAGCTCCGAAATTGAGCTTCTCTGGCCAGCGGTGGCCGCCGACACCAAGAATAGCTGATTGGCGGGGGTGCCGGGTGTTGGACCCATACCTGACACATCTGCAGGTTCCTCTCAGCGCCAGCCTCCAACTCACATGCAGACAGGGTTGCAATATAGCAGAGCTCAGAGAGCTGAAAAAATGTGTTTGCAAGAAGAATAATTTAATTTATCCTGTTTGGTGTTAGTTACTTGTCTCACACTGGTGACTCCCCTTAATGTAAAATAATCTCAGGAGGCAGGAGTTATCTTCCAGACAACATCCTCCCCAGAGCCTGGAAGAGGTCGTTTACATATAAGAAAAACATGGATTTCTCTGGAAGAAGACATCGGATCTTAGAGACCAAGGTATAATTTTATTCAGCTCCCTATGACATGCGTGCCCATATGGCTTAGGAGGGTTGATCCTACTGACAGATTCCCTTTAAAGTGAACCTGGCAGCAGAATAATACTGCACAAGCACTAACCACCAGCATCATGTATCAGACCCTGATGTCATTTCAGCCTTATATGTTTAACTCTGAAAGGCTGCAGCTCTTCAGAGAAAACATACATTGAAAAGCCGCCTGTAAACCATGCCACTTGGGTGACTAGTCCGAAATTCCGGTCGCTCAAAGCTGCCAGGGCTGACTCTCAAAAGGATGAATGGATCGGGCAGTGCTCCATCTTCTGAGCCCTGGTTCTCAGAAACGGTGAGGGTCCCAGCAATTGGGATGTTATCCCCTATCTAATGGTTAGGGCATAACTTTCAAACTTGAGAATACCTCTATAATATTACTAAATTTGTAATACACGACTGTTTGAGGTTATAAGACAAGGCTAGATCCAATAGAATGTATAGAAAAGATTACACTCAGTCTTTATTCACTCACAATTACAATGGTTGTCCACATTAAAATAACCCCTATCTGCCCTGCTGATAAAATGGTCAGACAGGAAGAATCATGGCTGTAAAGAGACTGAGGTTCAGAGAGAATAATAATAATAATAATAATAATAATGATCTAATATAATGCTATGAAATGTAGCAATACACACCTGTTTCAGCACTGCTAGAGACACCTGGATTTTGTCTTCTCTTTCCAGCTTTTCTTGTAAGACGACATCCTGAATATATCCTGTTATAGATCAGACAGAATTGAAAAATCAGAATGGAAGTTCTATATCCTATCTCCCATCATGCTGCCTTTATTTGTGAGAAACCTAGTAGCAGCTCAGGTAAGTAGTTAAACACTTTACCAGTAAAATCAATGTGATAATTACTGATAAAAATACAGTAGAAAAGCCAATAAATGATAAGACACGTACTGTAGTTACAACGTGTAAAGAAACTAATGGTTCACCAAACATCTTCATCAGGGACTGACATGGAGAATAAAGTAACTAAAAACAAAGTACTGATTCATGAGAAACCACTGACTTGATTTCAGGAACTTAATATGAATCATAAGAAATGAGGCACAAGACCAGTAAACACCAGATTACAGAATCTGACAGCAAAGTCAATTTGTTTCTGAGTATTTTTAGTTACTAAACTACAGTATTAGTGGACTGAGCCTGTTTCAAATGTTTTATGAAGCACAAGATGCCAAGCGTACAGTTCAGCTCTAAGGGTGCGTTCCCACGTTCAGGATTTGCTGCGGTTTTGAAGCTGCGTATTTATGCAGCATTAAAAACCGCAGCGTCCAGATGTTACAGCATAGTGAATGGGATTTCTAGAAATCCCATGTCCACTACGCGTCTCTGTGCAACTGCGGAAGTGGTGCGGCTGCTCTGCAGCGTCGGGGCTGCAGCGGCTCTTTATCGTGGGAACAGAGCCTTAGGATATTAGCAACCACACATATTTATTTCAATAGGATAAGCAGGTCTGGCACCAATTACACTGGTCTACAGCCAAATTGGTTCAGCCATACAAACAGTTAAACATAAAAGGAACCTGTCAGTCAATTCATGCTGCCCAAACCACAGGCAGTATTGCCTGGTTGCACAATTGCAGCCTGATATGTTTTTCACTGAAATATGGTGACATTTCAGAGAAAACATAGTTTGGAATCCAGCAAGGGACCATAGGCAGAGAGAAGACAGCGCCGCCCCGACCGGCTTTGCTCTATTGATTGAATGGTCTCTTCCATGGGTGTACCTAGCGAGACCTGTCATACTCTAGTGGCACCAGGAAAAGCCGTCCGGGAGTGGTCCAGGACTAATCTCATCTCTGCCTTTGGTCCCCAGCCGGCTCTTCAAAATATACTTGGCTACAGTATATAATGCAGTCAGACTCTCAGTCATGCTGCCAAGGTTTGGACAACATGAATTAAGTGACAGAGTCCCTTTTATTTTAGGATGCTGAAAACAAAAATGATGCTTAAAATTTAAGGGAAAATTACCTGTTCATTATTGCATCATCAATATCGCATCATCTCAGAGAGACCAATAGAAACCTTAAAGGGAATCTGTCAGCAGATTTTTCCTACCTCATCTAAGAGCAGCATAATGTAGGAAAAGAGACCCTGATTCCAAAGATGAATCACTTAGATTACTGGGTGCAGCGGTTTTGACACAATCAAAGCTTTTACATATAGAATGCAGCAGAGCTGAGAAAGCTAACCCCGCCCACACCAGGCTCTCTGTGTACAAAGTCCAGAGTCAGTGAGCTGCTTATCACAGGGGGCGTGGTCGGACAAGTGTAGTGCATGCTAATCACAGGTGATAAAACCTTCACTATAAGTAAATAACACACAGAGTAATAAATGACACATCATTCAACTCTGTGTCTCATACTCTATCTCCTGCTATCTTCAGATTACATAGCAAAAACATGCTGACAGATTCCCTTTAATACTCTATCAGTGACACAGCATTATTGGTTAGCCATTTGCATTATTCCTATCAGAATAAATTCAGAGATCTGTCATACTGGCATTAACAACAATATATGTAGCGAAGAGACTTTTGAATCACAAAAGAGAAACTTGACTCCCATGGTCAGAAAAGCCTAAAATCTATATTTTCTCTGTAAGACCTTGGCCCCGCGCACATGCAGGAATAGATGTGCATCACATCTTACACAATGGTTGAATGAGAAAAGTAGTCTATGCATTTTGCAGTTCCAATGGTCTGGAATAAGCCGGCCGATCACCCTACCAATTACTATTTTGGCATGGTGCCTTCCAATTATAATTCTCAATAGTGTTTAGCTATGTTATAGTAAATGTAATTATGGCTACGTTTATTCTATGTGCATCTTTATGTTGGAAGAAATAATAATGTTTAAAAGTAATAACTAAATCTCTATGCATTTTCTACATATGTAGGAGTAAAACGGAAGATTTTCGATATTATAGAAACAAGGGCCAAATGACTTTTTAATTGTGATATTTGAATTCAGCACATCAAAATCATTAAGACTTTTTATTTCTGAACCAACTTTTGAAAATGTATTGATCAGTCGTATTTACCAAGGACCAATATATTGGGAAGACTTCAAGCCAGCCCAATCCTTCTGCTGGTTTCTTCTGCCGTCCCCTACCTTCTGTGATTCCCAGAATTATCTATATTGGCATATACAGATGTGTCCTTAAAATTGGTAAATGTAATGGTGGACACATTTGTATAAAGTGGCTGTTGTCAACTTGCTGCAGTAATAAGAAAACGCAGTAGGTGCATAACATGAACAGGGTGTGCACCTGAGATGTTTTTGCAAAATAAAGAACATGTACGTCAGTGCTGGGGTCACAGTATGCGAAGGGGGCTCAGGAGCTAATCTCTGTCCACACAAGGTAGATGCTGGTTATGTTACATAGCAGGCATCTGTGTATAACGGGAATTGGATGTTTCGCCCCCAGCACTTTGCCCCCAGCAGTTCGCCCCCGTATATTTCGTCCCCAGCATTTGGCCCCCAGGATGTTTTGCCCCGGGGGCGAAACGTGCGGGGGCGAAATGTGCGGGGGCGAATGATAGGGGCGAAATGTGCGGGGGCGAACTGCTGGAGGCAAATTGCTGGGGGCGAACTGCTGGGGGCGAAACTTCCTATAACCGTGTATAACAACAGTGGCTGGAGATGAGCGCCAATTGCTGCTGTTAACCATTTAGATGCAGCTGATAATCTATGACAGCTGTATGTAATTGAAGCTTCCATCAGCTCCTCATGATGCACTGAAAATTTACCATAGCACCCAGGGGACTCCTGAAGGCTACCATTGCTGCCATCTTGGCACTCCACAGGATAGTCTTCATAGAAGACAGTGATTTCAACTATATTCTGCAATATTATGTCAAGTGCTCCAGGAGTCACTGTCTGAATCAGCACCAGTGTCTGTCCTGTCAAGTGTCCCAGGGTCTGCACTTTCTGAACCTGGACCAGTGGCAGTCCTGTCATGTGTTCCAGTAACAGCATTGTCTGAACCTGCACCATTCTGTCAACTGTTCCAGAACCCGCACTGTCTGAACCAGCACCAGTATCTGGTCTGTCAAGTATCCCAGAACCCGCACCAGTGTCTGGTCTGTCAAGTATCCCAGGACCCGCACTGTCTGAACCAGCACCAGTGTCTGGTCTGTCAAGTATCCCAGAACCCACACTGTCTGAACCAGCAACAGTGTCTGGTCTGTCAAGTATCCCAGAACCCGCACTGTCTGAACCAGCATCAGTATCCGGTCGTGACCCTTGGAGTCAGCTGCTGCAGTATCGGGGACTGCCCTGGAGTAGTTCCTGGCGACTACCTGCAGCTCAAGCCTAATTCCACCATCAGGAGATCTAGTGAAAACCAGGTAGCCGCCTAGCCACGCCTCTCCAGGGTGAGCCCAGTCCGTGACCCAGTAGGTCCATAACCCATCTGCGTGACAGTTTCTGTAATAGAAACTTAAGAGCCCGATCCGTCAAATCTTTTATGTCAGTATTCCAGTGTAAAAAAAACGTTGAAAAGTCGATTCGTTTTGGCGCAACTTGAGGCTGCGCTAACATTTTGCTACTGTTGACGTTCTCACAATATTATTATTATTATTAGGCAATAGGGAGAAGGAAACTTCTAACTTTACACCATTTATTGGTTAATATTTTGATGCAGGTTGGCATATTATAAGTCATACTTTTTTACTACTTTGACACACTTCCTTGATAAATGTGGGATGAAGCTTGTTACCCCAGAGCACTTCAATAAATGACACAACATAGAGGTATCACCTCCTTCTTCTAAGGGACAAACATCTACCACATACAATACAGACCAAAAGTTTGGACACACCTTCTCATTTAAAGATTTTTCTGTATTTTCATGACTATGAAAATTGTACATTCACACTGAAGGCATCAAAACTATGAATTAACACATGTGGAATTATATACTTAACAAAAAAGTGTGAAACAACCGAAAATATGTCTTATATTCTAGGTTCTTCAAAGTAGCCACCTTTTGCTTTGATTACTGCTTTGCACACTCTTGGCATTCTCTTGATGAGCTTCAAGAGGTAGTCAACGGAAATGGTTTTCACTTCACAGGTGTGCCCTGTCAGGTTTAATAAGTGGGATTTCTTGCCTTATAAATGGGGTTGGGACCATCAGTTGTGTTGTGCAGAAGTCTGGTGGATACACAGCTGATAGTCCTACTAAATAGACTGTTAGAATTTGTATTATGGCAAGAAAAAAGCAGCTAAGTAAAGAAAAACGAGTGGCCATCATTACTTTAAGAAATGAAGGTCAGTCAGTGCGAAAAATTGGGCAAACTTTGAAGGTGTCCCCAACTTCAGTTGCAAAAACCATCAAGCGCTACAAAGAAACTGGCTCACATGAGGACCGCCCCAGGAAAGGAAGACCAAGAGTCACCTCTGCTTCTGAGGATGTTTATCCGAGTCACCAGCCTCAGAAATCGCAGGTTAACAGCAGCTCAGATTAGAAACCAGGTCAATGCCACACAGAGTTCTAGCAGCAGACACATCTCTTCAACAACTGTTAAGAGGAGACTTTGTGCAGCAGGCCTTCATGGTAAAATAGCTGCTAGGAAACCACTGCTAAGGACAGGCAACAAGCAGAAGAGACTTGTTTGGGCTAAAGAACACAAGGAATGGACATTAGACCAGTGGAAATCTGTGCTTTGGTCTGATGAGTCCAAATTTGAGATTTTTGGTTCCAACCACCGTGTCTTTGTACGACGCAGAAAAGCTGAACGGATGGACTCTACATGCCTGGTTCCCACCGTGAAGCATGGAGGAGGAGGTGTGATGGTGTGGGGGTGCTTTGCTGCTGACACTGTTGGGGATTTATTCAAAATTGAGGGCATACTGAACCAGCATGGCTACCACAGCATCTTGCAGCGGCATGCTATTCCATCCGGTTTGCGTTTAGTTGGACCATCATTTATTTTTCAACAGGAAAATGACCCCAAACACACCTCCAGGCTGTGTAAGGGCTATTTGACCAAGAAGCAGAGTGATGGGGTGCTACGCCAGATGACCTAGCCTCCACAGTCACCAGACCTGAACCCAATCGAGATGGTTTGGGGTGAGCTGGACCACAGAGTGAAGGCAAAAGGACCAACAAGTGCTAAGCATCTCTGGGAACTCCTTCAAGATTGTTGGAAGACCATTTCCGGTGACTACCTCTTGAAGCTCATCAAGAGAATGCCAAGCGTGCGCAAAGCAGTCATCAAAGCAAAAGGTGGCTACTTTGAAGAACCTAGAATATAAGACATATTTTCAGTTGTTTCACACTTTTTTGTTAAGTATATAATTCCACATGTGTTAATTCATAGTTTTGATGCCTTCAGTGTGAATGTACAATTTTCATAGTCATGAAAATACAGAAAAATCTTTAGATGAGAAGGTGTGTCCAAACTTTTGGTCTGTACTGTATATCATCAGAAAAATCACCCTACAGTGGCACACAGAGTCCTTCAGTATGGCGGTGTAGGGGACTCTAAGGGCCGAATGCACAAGGCCTTAAACTGAATGTTTTCTCTAATGTGTGTAAACCGTCCATTATATCCAGAGAGGATTTCAGACTTCAGTACAAACCTGGCGGATAATTTTATTTCACTCATTTCTAATGTTTTGTCCAGACTGAGAAATTGGAAAGTTTATATTGTAGGTTACTAAGAATCGCCATTGCTGGGTTTCCATAGCAACAATCATTCTTGCTGGTTCCTTATGCTTATCACCGTGCACAGCTGGAGTGAAACGTGCCGCTGATTGCATGGCCACTTCTTCTTATGTAACCTTGAAGATTTACTTGATGGTCTAAAGGCAAAGGTGGAATTTTATGCAAAGAAAGGTAAATGAATCCTTAGTAGTTAAAGCCCTAGGACATTCAGGGCATGTGATAGGCTGTGTGATTGCTGGGCTTATTTCTCCATAAAAGAGGCTCCTATTCTTCATGTTCTAATGTACTAGGCAGAAGCTGCTGCTCAGCCAGACTGTATACCATAGACCGGCCTATAACTGTATATGTGCCAGCTACTAATATAATACTATTATACAATAACTAATGAAGAAGGTTTAATCATCATCTCAGACAATTTTCTTAATACTTTATTAACCGTTAGAAAAAGTCCATAGACATCAAGTACATAAAATAAATACATAAAACATCCCCAAAGATAAATATATAAAATAAAGCAAATGTCCCTCCCAACCCTCCCTGATGAAGACATTTTTTCATTAAATTAAAAAAGATTCTTTACTGTAAGAGCAGTGAGATTATAAAATTTTCTGCCACACAATGTTGCAATGGTTAAAAATGAATAACTATATTATGGGTACTAATATTATGGGCGTTGATCCAGGGAACTAGTCTGATTGCTGTATGTGAAGTCAGGAAAGAATTTTTCTCCTAATATGGGCGAATCTGTTTTATGTTTTTTTTTCTACCCTTTCTCTGGATCAACAGGTTAGGCTAAAGATCGAACTCAATAGACTTGTGTTTTCTTTCAACCTTAAAACCCTGTGAAAACGCATCATTTGCAGTTGATTATCCAATGAACCCTTTTTCTGAACAAGGATGCATGTGTTTATGTTGTAAGTAGGGAGTAGTAGGTATGGCTTTAAATTCTTGAACCAATTATACCTGTGGTTAAAGAGTATGTATTAAAAGTATTTGCTTACCTATTTTATTTAAAAAAAATAAATAAATATATATCTTGCAATTTGAACTTTGGTCATTAAAAGTAATGATACTTCCTGTTCTAGAGGGTTCACTTTTCAGCAGTCATGTCATTATTATCGCCATCAGAATTACGGTACTTGGAAAGGTTATCGCATATTTAAATTCATGTACAGAAGTACAGAAAATGGAACATAAAAAATCTGATTATTAAAAAGTATATAGGCGATATGTTATATTTTTGTATTCTTAGGGCTTAAAGGCTTTTCCAGTTTTTTTTGTTTTGCTAAACCAGCACTTTTAAGTATCAGTTTCCCTTTGGATTCAATATGTTATGAGGCTGTTGATTTTGCTAACCTTGTATGACCAACTAAAGTGACCTAATAACTTCAGTAGAGGAAAAAGAGGTTTAATTAACTCCTGAGGGTTAAAACAATTACCGCTGTCAAGTTCCCTATAAAGGTAATTAAACATAAAATGATATAGATAAAATAAATAAAATGATATAGACAGTGAAAGAAGGCACTCCTAGAAGGCTTCAGGATGCTTGGATAAACATAAAATTATGTTACAATACAGATTTAAAAGGAACCAGTCAGGTCCGATACCGGTACTAACATGAAGATGTATGGTTAACGACTTCACAACTTTTGACTTACATGTACGTCAAAAGTCATCATGTCACTGACTGATCCGGGCTCGTATGGCGAGCCCGCATCTTTCCCCGCACATGATGACTGATTTTATCAGCCATCATGTGCCTTTAAGAGCCATGGGTGGAGCTCAATCTCTGATAGCTGCACTGAACACACGAAGGCAGGGGGCACACGCTGGCTTTCTGTGCTCCCATCAGCGTGTCCATGACGTGATCACGAGGCACCGATGAGTTGTCAAGACCCCCGTGCCTGTCATTATGATCCTCCTGTGAAAGCCAGCCCGTGGTGCTGATAGACTGCTATGTATAGCACAAACGATCAGTTGATCACTGAGTCAAGTCCCCTAAGGGAACTATTAAATACAGCCAAAAGTAAAAAAAAAATAAAATAAAATATGAAAAAAAAACCAAAAAAAACCACAAAAGTTCAAATCAATCCCCTTTTGTCCCATTAAAAATAAAACAATTAAAAAAATAGAGGTTTTTTTCCAGATCCAAAGTTTGGGTCTCCATTGTTTTCCGTGGGGGTTCGGGTACAGTTCTGGTACCAAAATCCGAACTTCCACGTGTCTGCTCATCCCTTATAGTGAACATGGTAAATAAGTAACCAAAAACAATTGCGGAATTGCACTTTTTTTGCAATTTCATTGTCACTTGGAATTTTTCCCTGCTTTCCAGTACATCACATGATAAAACGAATGATGTCATTCAAAAGTACAACTCGTCCCACAAAAAAACAAGTCCTCATATGGCTATATGGACGGAAAAATAAAAAAATTATGGCTCTTGGAAAAAAGGAAGGTAAAAGGAAAAACGGAAAATTGGCCGAAGGGTGAAGGGGTTAATGTGCTGAATAATAGCTTTGTGAAGGTGCCAGGCTGCAGTACTAAAAGCACAACACCAGGGAGAAAATTAACTTTATTTTCTCCTGGGAGCCACCAGCTTTCAGTCATACAGGCATGCCCGGAGCAATACCAGGTTAATAGCGTTTTAGAGGTGTCTCGAATCAGTACTGAAAGTATGGCAACCTGGAGAAAATGAACTTTATTTCTCCCGGGAGTCTCCTGCTTTCAGTCAAGCAGATGTACCTGGAGCAATGACAGTCACCGCTCACATGACTGACAGAGGCAGCTATAAGCACGCCCAGGCACTGACTGACAACCTGCTCTGCAGTGCATCAGTACAAAGCCGGCTTTCAGTCATGGCCGGGGCGTGCTTACAGTCGCCACTGTCAGTCATGTGAGCGGTGACTGTCATTGCTCCAGGTACATCTGCTTGACTGAAAGCCGGAGGCTCCCGGGAGAAATAAAGTTCATTTTCTCCAGGTTGCCATACTTTCAGTACTGATTTGGGACACCTTTAAAATGCTATTAACCTGCAGGTTAGCCCCATATCTGCAGGTTATTAGCGTTATCTGATTTGTAGTTTCTGGAGTTAAAAACAAACCAAACATTTCCAGAACTAGCAGCAAAACATCTTCGTCCTAGGATTAATAGGGACACTTAGTACCTAGGAGGCAATAATAATTACCATGTAATGAGTAAAGACCATCAGAAGTCGCAAGTGGCTACCTATATTGTTGCTATAGTAACCATGTAATCAGAGATTTCCATTAATCGGAGCCACATACATAATATGCAGCTGCTGCTGAAGTATTATCCAGTAACAATAAAAAAAGATTAAAGCACAAATCTGTATTAATGTTGCACTGTATTTCATTATGAATAAATATGCCGATTCAGATACAAATGCTTGAAGCAAATATTAAGCAGGCATTGGGAAAACATGAGGATCCTTTGTACCCGAAGCCTAGGTCCCACGTAGCATCGTCACTACGGACCTCCTGCAGTGATACAGGAGCAGTGTATACCGCTGCGCATGTCATTGCAAAAACAGGTGTAGGGAAAACCATTCTCTGTGGCAAATGGAGAAACTCACACCTATAGCCTCAGAAAAAATTGATGGCAAAATGCAGCGAAACAATGGGTGCACCAAGGAGCCCCTACTTCCATAGGAAATAAAAGTTTTCCTAAAATACTAAACATGTGAAATCTACATTGCAGGTATGATGTGTAAGTCCTCTATGTATAAATCCCCTATAGAACTGTATAAGTCGTTTAAATTGAATTTTGGGGGCGGGAAAGTCCCTTTAAAGTTTAGTTTTAACACAACTGTATGTATTATTTTATATCTGTCATGTAATATGTAATTGTAAGATGGGATTTTCTAAAGACATTTCTCTCTAATATTGCATGGACTAAGGAGCTCAGGAATAGATCCCATATATTATGGGGACAGTCAGTCACATTTTGGGATTATCCCAAATTTACAAAAATGAACAGATGTACGGTAACTTTCACTGCACCTACCTGATCATAAAGAATTTCCAATACCAATGTGAATCTTTTAGTTATATTCACAGTACTGACTTATGGTTTGTAACTGGAGACAAGTCAGAACTAGAAAGCCATAAAACGTACTCAATACCATCAGCAAATCACTGCGCTACTGATGAAAATGCTTCATCTGGGAAATGTTAGGAACTGCAAAATACAGTATATGACATTGTCATGCAAGTATTATGTAATTTGCTACCAGGCATTGCTTTGAGAACGGGTTTTATGTTGAAATTTTTTTTTATTTTAAAGAGGTGTGGTCTTTGGACAAAAGTCTGCAGTGACTATGTAACTGCAGACTTCTGAATCCTTTCAGAGTGCCACCATAAAGTCATCTTTCTTCAATGTTGTGGCCGAAAGCAGGAGATCACGAGGCCGAAAGTCTGCAATTTGCATACTTTTGGCCACATTGTGACTAGACGTGCTCGGTCTTGCTCAGTTCACATGTATTTAGCGAGCATGAGCATGTCTAGTCGGCACATGACCACATGTATGCAAAAATCTCATTGTTTCAGTCAAGTGACCGCTGCTCTCACCATCAACATCTGTCACGCAAGGTGTGGGAAAGACTTAGTGCAACACAGAGGGAAAGGGAGCCCAAGCACTAGGGAAAGGGAGGAGTGGAGACCTCCTAGTCTGGTCTAGTGTCACCCTGTCTCAACTACGGTCCCTATGTTGGCTCTTCACCAATTGCCACACACGTGCCTCGCCCTGACTTTCCCTGGCGTATGGCTAAGGCTAGGGAAGGAAGGAGATGAGCACTAGTCGATCTCCACTAAACTCTATGGACAACAAGGGTAGACAAACAGGGGGGAATTGCTTAGCTTTAGACAACTCCAAACAAATGCACACACGTCATCAAGCTCCAGAGAGAACGAGGTACTGCTCTTGCTAAAGCCTCACAAGTAGTAATGAATATCGCCGGTACCTCCCTCCCAGACACACCAGGTATTTATACACCCAGGCCAGGGGAGCTAATTAGCCAGAGGGAGGTAGCCGCTGGGTCCTAGAGACAGCCAGCCTCTAAGAAGATGTCTGTAATGCCAAACGTAGAGATCTCCTGCAACAAACTGCAGGGCGACTGTCTGTCACCACTGACAACCCGTGACCACATCGGAGAATCCTGACAGCGTGTGGTGCATGCACTGTAAAGATTCAAAAGTCTGCAGTCACATAGAGTCACATAGAGTGTCTGCAGACTTTCACCAGAAGACCGGACAATCCCTTTTAAGGAAAGCTAACCTTTTCAGGAACTGAGACTTAAGCAATTTTCCCATGTTTGCATTACCCCATTGATATTAAATTAGACTATTTTCAATAATCATAGTGATAACAGTAAATGTCAAAACAAAGCATCCATCTGATTCAGTGATGCACACTTTTCCAATCGCATGTGTCTTATACTCGAGTTATACCCAATGTGGATTATATATAAGGGCTGTCTTTTTTTTCTGTAGTTATTACAATAATTGTTTGGATAAGACGACGAAGCCCACCTTTGACTATCAATCACATACCCAGGGCTAAGGAGCTGGAATCAGTTTTGGAAAGGAGTTGGAATAGAAATGTACCGACTCCCAGCTCCAGATTCAAAGTAAAAGTAGGAAATATTATATACACAGTACATGATGGTGATGACAAGCTTGAGGTTTTCATTTTCCTACAATACATTATACTTAATTATTATACATGAGCCACTTATAATGGGATGGAGTCTGAGCTGAAGTTGAATAAGGAAAAAAAGAGAGGATGTGTCCTGGGGCAAGGAAGAACTTGGAATCGGCCGGACGACCTCACTTTATATGTTATTTTACAAGTGTGCTTCAATGTGTTTGTAAGTAAAATAAAATCTTTTTTTGTGATTAAGAAGGTTTCACAAAGCTATTGGAGGTTGTGCTCCACCTTTCATTTATTACAGGATCGAATGGTAAGGAATCACAAGTCGAAACGCAGAAAGTGATTAAAGGACTTATAACCTGTGCTGGCACTGCGGTGGAAGTGTGAATAGTAGTCAATCATTTGCTCTTTTCCTTAGACATAAGGTATTCAAACAAGTCCAAAGCCTGCAAACATTATGTATTCAATACACTTTGTCCAGCCTGGCAAACTTTTTGATGTTGCTGCAAAAATGACTCTGTAGTTCCAGTTTGGCATTTGGATATATATTTATCAATTGTTTTTCATCTCCTTTTTAGTATATATTTTGCATAAAAGTCACCAACACTCTGCTGCCTTAGAACTGTAGAGTTCCAAACCTGTTCTGGCATTAACATCAGAACAAAAAAGTGAGTCGGGAGCTTCATGGCATGAGATTCTGTTGCCGATCAGCTGTATGCAAGCTTTATATCACCAAGCACAATGCCAAGCAATAGATAGAGTGATGTAAAGCAGACGCCACTGGACTATGGATGATCCGTTGGAGTAAATAATCAGGTTTCTCTATCTGACGGTCTGATGGATGATTCTGGGTATGGTGAATGTCAGGAGAACATGACCTGCCTGACAGAAATGTGCCAAATGTAATGTATGTTGGAGGAGGGATAATGCTATGGGGTTGGTCGTTTTTCAACAACTTGAAAAACACATAAATAAACTGAGTGTGCATGTGTATAGAGGAGTTGGGAAGGTGTATAAAATATATGGGCATCAGACAATCCCGGCCTACAGATTCTTGAGTACATTTTGAATGTGTGAGATGGAACAACCTTCAGTAAATAATTGGCTAATATATTTTGGAGACGACTGTACATGCGATACTGTAGGTAATCTTTGACACAACTTACTCCTTCCACAAACTGTGAATATTCTCTTTGTGGATGTCACACATATATGACCTGATTTTACTGCCTAGGAAACAAGCAATAAAAAGTTGTTCCAAGTAGAGTAAAACCTTCACTGCTGAAGAATGACTGTCCCATGAAGTGCATTCATATCATCTCGGACTTGTGCTGAACATCCAATGACTTGCAATATTATAGTGGATATTTTGTGTTTTCTAGAACAGAGCATGCCGTTTTTACCAGCACATATACCAAGAACTGTGCCGTACCATTAAAAAAGTTTCCAGAAATGACTCTTTCAACAACAGAATGTTCGAAACAAGATCCCAGTAATGTGGTCACTATGAGAGACACGCTTTTGCTGCATCTATAGGAAAATATGTTACTGTATCCTATTTAGAGCAAGAAATGTAATCCCTACCTATTTGTAAATCTACTCTGTTTTACGTTAGAAAGAAAGGTGAATCTAAGTGCACCGACTGAAAATGAGAAGTGTTATCTGCTGCGATATAACCATCTGTAACCAAGCAGCATGTTATTACGTGTCATAGGACTGAGTGAAGAAGGGGAACGATCAACGAATCGCATCGGTTTTACCAATAAAGACAAACAAGTATTGACTCCTACCCGGAACCCATGTATAGTCCATGACATAGAAGATATTTCCTTCAATTGGATTAAGTATGGATCTTTTTTTTCAACCTGAATGGTTCTACTTTTTGCTTTTTTTTTAAACATTTTACATAAACAATTATTGGATAAAATTACATTATGGAAATACTGAACATGTAACAAATCGTTTATTTCTATAGCTCCAGCAAATTCTGTAGCACTTTACAATTCAAAGGGCACATGTACTGTATACACATATATTATGTATAAACTAACTGCACTACGATATAGTGTGGAAGTCATAGCTTATATTCAGCTCATTTTCCAAAAATTGCATGTTATCTCCTATCCATAGGAGGGAGGCTAAGTTGCTGATTGCTTAGGATGGAAAACCTTGGGATACCAATGAAGGGGCTCAGCACAGCCCTGTCTTGAGTGCTCCATTCAATTTCTATGGAACTGCCAGAAAAAGCTGAGTATATCACTCTGCCATTTCAGACAGTCCCACCGACAATGAATAGAGTGGAGGTCGAGCATGAAACTCTTCTCTCTATTCAAGATGGAGCTCTGCAGAGCCCCCTTCTCAGGATCCCTGGAGTCCCTGTGATCAAACCAATCAGCATGATAACTCCTATTCTGTGGATATTGGATAACTTGCATTTTTTGGGAAAACCTCTTTAAGTGGGATTTTTTTATTACGACAGGTAAGGCTGGTCACACTCATAATACTACTAATAACGGAAGACATGTATGATTGCATGAGTTTTTCTTTATATTTGTTATTTTCTTTAACCCTTTAACAGATCTGCCAAACCATGATAAGACATAAATGGAGCACCCAAGGGATATATCTGCAATACTACAGTACTGTCAGACTATCAATCCATTGACAGATTATTTCAGCCTTTTTTTCTATGGCCTCGTGCTCTTAACAGTTTACTGCCCCAGCCTGTCTGGAACAATATAGGACATGAAAATATACTAGATGCAGGTTTCCAAAAAATTTTTCTCATAGATTTAATAGAAATTTGACAGCAAATTGTCATGCTCCATTCCATACGGTATTACAGAGCTATTCTTCCTAATAAGCAATACTTCTAGCACATGGCAGGTCATGGAGTCCCAGTAGACATGTCTTGTGTATGTAACATAGTTTTTAAGGCTGAAGAAAGACTAAGTCCATCTAGTTCAACCCATAGCCTAACTTGTTGATCCAGAGGAAGGCAAAAAAAACCCATGTGGCAAACACTAAGCTCCACATTGGGGAAAAAAATTCCTTCCCGACTCCATACGACAATCAGACTAGTTCCCTGGATCAACACCCTATCAAGGAATCTAGTATTTATAACCTGTAATATTATACTTTTCAAGAAAGGCATCCATGCCCTTCTTAAATTTTAACAGTGAATCACTCATTACAACATCATGCGGCAGAGAGTTCCATAGTCTCACTGCTCTTACAGTAAAGAATCCCCGTCTGTGATTATGTGCTCTAAGATTGATTTTTTTTTAAAGGTCTAAAACTGCACAAGGGTTAGGGTATATCAGCAAAATGTTCATTTCTTTGGTCAGCTTGATGGAGAAATGAGAGAAATCTTCAGCAGAAGAAACTGATCGGCCTATGGCTAGATCACAAAATGGCCGTGAGACCAGCAGGTTGGAGAAAGGATTTTTTCATGGGTTGCTAACAATATGCTAGTCAGAAAATATTTCATGTGGTTTGCAGATGGACTGAAAAGTAACTACAAAAACTACTGCCAGTTTCGACACTTTTATTGAGCAGCATTCAGAAAGGCCATAGATCATAACTATAAAACAAGGATGAATAATCACATATGACAAAAACTCTGCTGCTCGGCTGATTAAAAGACTTAGAAGACATTCAAAGATGGCCAAATAATAAGCATTTTCAGTAATTTGTCACCTTCATCATCTTCTATGCTAAGTGTCCTGGCCTAATAATAACTACCTCCAATTAAAAAAATGTCACTATCTAAGAACACAGACAATACTGTGTAAGAGCTTTAGGCTAAATGCCCACGATGCAGAAATGCTGCAGATTTTTTCCGCATCTCCCTGGCAGGAAAAACGCATGCGGATTTTACATGTGTTTTTCCTGCCAGGTAGAAGCGTTTGTCAAGCGTTTTTGCATGCGGGTTATCAAGCGCTTTTCCAAGCGATTTTAGCATCACTTGGAAAAGTGCTTGACAAATTGGTCACACTATATAAATCCATGCAATCAGCAAGGATTTATATTGTGTGACCAAGTTAATAGTTAAAAAAAAGAATAAAAATGGTAAAAAAAAAACAAAAAAAAACCATTATACTCACCTTCTGATGGCCCCCGGTCTTCTCTCCAGTGCGTCCGGTCTCTTGTACGGCTCGCGGTGGTGTAAAAGGACCTTCCATGACCTCATTTAGTCATGTGACAGGTCACGCGACCGCCGACCGGGGAACATCGGAAGGTGAGTATAATGTTTATTTTTTATTTTAAATTATTTTTTTTTTTACAGGTATTATGGTACCCGGGTCTGGATGAGAGTCTCCTCTTCTCCAGACCCGGGTACCATCCGCACATTGAATCGCTTAATATCCGCGTGTGCACGTGTAGTCATGCGGATATTAAGCGATTCAATGCAAGTCAATGGCGGCAATTACGCTGCGTGTCCGCAATATTAATGGACATGCTGTGGATTTTTCCGCAATGATAATCCGCAGCAGAAATTTCCGCAGCATGTGCACAGCACATGTGGATTATCATTGGGGACCATGGGGCATGTATTACCAAGCGTTTTCGCTGTGGAAATTCCACGGCAAAAATGCTTGAAAAACGCATAGACGGCACGCAGCCTTAAGCAGGTGTGGAAAATAACGGAGCAAAGTAAGAATGCTTTACAGTGTAACCGTCATTTTAATTTTTACTTCATAAATCAATAGTACATGTGGAAATAAGCAACTCTGTAATTTATATTATCTGAGAAAATCTGCTTCTTTGTCAGTCAGAATTTATCAATTATTATCAAAATTCTCAATTCTGAGGGAAATTTGTATTCTGCGAAGGCAGACTCTCCCATTACTGAGATATGAGATGGCGGCTGTTACTGATACAATTCTATGTACATAGGAGGGTGAAGAGGAGGGAGGAGCTAGAGACAGAGCTCCTCCCTCCTCCACCGCCTGTCTACATAGAATCAGCCGCTATCTCATATCTCAGTAATGGGAGAGTCTGCCTTCGCAGAATACAAATTTCCCTCAGAATTGAGAATTTTGGAATTTTGATAATGATTGATAAATTCTGGCTGAAAAAGAAGATTTCTCTGATAAGATATACTACAAAGTTTCTTACTTTCATGTGTACTATTGATTTATGAAACAAAAATTAAAATGACAGTTACACTTTAACCACTTTTTGACGTGGAGCGTAATAGTACGCCCTACGTCAGATCCCCCTGTTTGGTGCGGGCTCCGGTGCTGAGTCCGCACCTTTCCTGGCACATGTCAGCTGATCTATACAGCTGACATGAGCCCGCAACAGCCGTGAGTGGAAACGCAATCCACCCGCGGCTGTTACGGGAAGCACATCATAGGCCCCACCCATCGGCATCCCCGTCACACGATCGAGGGTCGCCGATGGGTCGGCATGACAACTCGGAGTCAGCAGGAGACCCCTGTGGTTGTCACTGCCAGATTGCCAGCGGTCGGCGCACATAGCAAGTGAGCAAATCTTCTACACACAGCCGATCTGATCATCGGCTGTGTGTAGCACAGGCAATCAGGCAAGTGCTGTTTTTAGTCTCCCATGGAATCTATTGAAGCAAGCAAAAGTGTAAAAAAATATTTTAAAAATATAAAAAAATATAAGTTTAAATCACCCCCCTTTCGCCCCATTCAAAATATAACAGTAAAAAAAAACCACATATACACATATTTGGTATCGCCGTGTTCAGAATCGCCTGATCTATCAATATAAAAAAAGAAATAATCCGATCTGTAAACGGCGTAACAAGAAAAAATACTAAAACGCCAGAATTATGTTTTTTTGGTTGCCGCAACATTGCAATAAAATGCAATAACGGGCGATCAAAACATCATATCTACCCCAAAATTGTATCAATAAAAATGTCAGCTCAACGCGCAAAAAATAAGCCCTCAACCGGCCCCAGGTCAAGAAAAATGGAGACGCTACAGGTCTCGGAAAATTGTGCCTTTTTTTTTTTTTTAGCAAGCTTTGGATTTTTTTCCCACCACTTAAATAAAAAAGAACCTATACATGTTTGTTATCTACGGACTCATAATGACCTGGAGAATAATAATGGCAGGTCAGTTTTAGCACTGAGTGAATGTGGTAAAAAAACAAACAAACCCAAAAAACAACTGTGGAATTTTCTTTCCGTTTTCCAGTACACGATATGGTAAAAGCAGTGATGTCGTTCAAAAGTACAACTTGTCCCTCAAAAAATAAGCCCTCACACGGCCATAATGATAAAAAAGTTATGGCTCTGGGAAGAAGGGGAGCAAAAAAAGGAAAAAATGCTCCAGTCATGAAGAGGTTAAATCTAGAAGTGTTAATAGTTTATTTTTATTCAGTTAACAAAATGCAAAGTGAATGAACAAAAGAGAAATCTAAATCACCCTTTGCCTTCAAAACAGCATCAATTCTTTTAGGTACACGTGCACATAGTCAGGAACTTTTAGGATTATTATCAGGTGTATGAGTAACCAATTATACCAAACAGGCTATAATGATCATCATTTTCATATGAAATTTGAAACACAGTCATTAGCTGAAACATAAATGGTTGTGTAGAAGGTTTAAAACTAGGTGAGGAACAGCCAACCTCTGCTACAGGGGTTAGATTATGGAAGACAGTTTCGTGTAACAGGTCATATACATCATGACAAAACTGAACATATCAGCAAGACCCAAGGTAGTTATATTGCATCAGCAAGGTCTCACTCAGGCAAACATTTCAAGATATACTGTTCAAGCTCTTTTGAAGAAGCACCAAGAAATAAGCAATGTTGAGGACTGTAGACACAGTGGATGGCCAAGAAAACTTAGTGAGCAGGTGATAGACACATCATGCTTACTCCCCTTCAAAATCAGAAGATGTCCAGCAGTACCTTCAGCTTAGAACTGACAGACACCTATGGAACTCAGCTAGACCTATTTAAAGTTTGGAGAAGTCAAGCCAGAAGTGGTCTTTATACAAGAATTGCCACCAAAAAGCCATACCTTTGACAAGGAAACAAAACAAAGCAACTTAACTATGCACAAAAACATAGGAACTGTTGTGCAGAAAATTAGCAGCATGTGCTCTGGACTAATGATCTAAAATGTGACATTTTGCTGTGATAGAAGACAATGTGTTCAATAAAGGTTGGAGAGCAGTACAACAATGAGTTTGCAGGCAATGAGGAAGCATGGTGGAGGTTCTTTGCAAGTTTGGGGCTGCACTTGAGCAAAAGGAGTATGGAATTTAATCAGGACCACCGGTGTCCTCAATACTGAGAAATACAGGCAGATACTTATCCATAATGCATTACCATCAGGGAGGTATCTGATTAGCTTTTAATACTCAGCAGGACAATGACCACAAACATATAGCCAGTCATTAAGAACTATCTTCAACGTAAAGAAGAACAATAAGTCCTGGAAGTGATAATACACACATCAAGTCTCAAGGATTTGCACAAGCCTACACCTACAGAAGATCTGTGGTTAGTTCTCCAAGATGTTTGGAACAACCAGTCTGCCGAGTTCTTGTATGCAAGTGTAGCTAAAAGAATTGATGCTTTGATGTTGTTCTGAAGGCAAACGGTGTTCACTGTTCAGACAACTATTGATTTGATTTAGATTTATATTTTGTTCATTCACATTTGGCCAAGGCTCCAACCTTCCTTAGTGGGCAATAGCCACATGATATTGTTTGAAAATCTTGAAAATTGTCCGGCATTGGTGAGTGAAGTTTCGGCCGTGTGTATAGCCTTACGTGTCATCTCACCCTAATGATCTAAAACTTGGGGTTGTCATCCTATTTCCTTGTGCAAACAAGCATCTGCAAGTCGTTAGAAGCAGAAAAAAGATGAAATACAAGTGATTTCAAAAGTGATCAAAGTTATGATAAGAGCATAGATTGTTACATGTACACACGTGGTCAAAATTGTTGGTACTCCTCGTTTAATGAAAGAAAAACCCACAATGGTCACAGAAATAACTTGAATCTGACAAAAGTAATAATAAATTAAAAATCTATGAAAATGAACAAATGAAAGTCAGACATTGCTTTTCAACCCTGCTTCCACGGAATTTAAAAAAAAATTAAACTCATAAAATAGGCCTGGACAGAAATGATGGTACCCCTGAAAATAATGTGACAAAAGGGACATGTTAAATCAAGTTGTGTCCACTAATTAGCATCACAGGTGTCTACAATCTTGTAATCAATCAGTGGGCCTGTATATAGGACTACAGATACTCACTATGCTGTTTGGTGACATGGTGTGTACCACACTCAACATGGACCAGAGGAAGCAAAGGAAAGAGTAGTCTCAGGAGATTAGAAAGAAAATTATAGACAAGCATGTTAAAGGTAAAGGTTATAAGACCATCTCCAAGCAGCTTGATGCTCCTGTGAGTACAGTTGCACATATTATTCAGAAATTTAAGATCCATGGGACTGTAGCCAACCTCCCTGGACGTGGCCGCAGGAGGAAAATTGATGACAAATCAAAGAGATGGATAATACGAATGGTAACAAAAACTTCTAAAGAGATTAAAGGTGAACTTCAAGCTCAAGGAACATCAGTGTCAGATAGCACCATCCATCGTTGTTTGATCCAAAGTGGACTTCATGGGTGACGACCAAGGAGAACACCATTGTTGAAAAAAGTCATAAAAAAGCCAGACTGGAATTTACTAAACTACATGTTGACAAGCCACAAAGCTTCTGGGAGAATGTCCTATGGACAGATAAGACAAAAATGGACGTTTTTGGCAAGGCACATCAGCTCTATGTTCACAGATGGAAAAATGAAGCATATCAAGAAAAGAACACTGTCCCTACTGTGAAACATGGATGCTGCATCTGGCACAGGGTGTCTTGAATCAGTGCAGGGTACAATGAAATCTCAAGACTATCAAGGGATTCTAGAGAGAAATGTGCTGCCATGTGTTAGAAAGCTTGGTCTCAGTCGCAAGTCATGGGTCTTGCAACAGGATAATGACCCAAAACACACAGCTAACAACACCCAAGAATGGCTGAGGGGAAAACATTGGACTATTCTGAAGTGGCCTTCTATGAGCCCTGACCTAAATCCTATTGAGCATCTTTGGAAAGAGCTGAAACATGCCATCTGGAAAAGGCAACCTTCAAACACGAGACAACTGGAGCAGTTTGCTCATGAGGAGTGGGCCAAAATACCTGTCTAGAGGTGCAGAAGTCTCATTGACAGTTACAGGAATCGTTTGATTGCAGTGATTGCCTCAAAAGGTTGTTCAACAAAATGTTAAGTTAAGAAGAGAACCATCATTTCTGTCCAGTCCTATTTCAGGAGTTTATTTTTTTTTTAAATTCTGTGGAAGCAGAAAAGCAATGTCTGACTTTCATTTGTTCATTTTCACAGATCTTTAATTTATTATTACTTTTGTCAGATTCAAGTTATTTCTGTGACCATTGTGGGTTTTTCTTTCATTAAACGAGGGAAACCAACAATTTTGACCACGTGTGTAAATGCATATTGATGTAGGTACAGTATATTTGGAAAGTTAATGGACTTTAATAAGACACCAAGATTTAAGCTCTAGCACTTAAATTGTAGCTGCAGCAAACAAAGTCAAGAAAGGGAAAGGAGAAAAAACAAATAAAAAAACTACATACCAAACATTGTAAGTCATCATAAAGGAACATTATACATACATAAAGCAGTACATAGCATTTAGGTTATTCACTATTGTAAGCAATGCTTGATTAGCTAATAAAGAAAAAATTTACGTAATGTTTTCAAGAGTCTCTTTTAGTCTTTCATCCACACTCGCTCATCAGTAACACATTATCCTGGCTTGTTTACGCCAATGAATAATCCCTCACAAATGTTCAGCCTGGCATATCTAATTTATCTTATTAATTTGCAGCCAAGCTACAGTGTGATGTACAACTCACTTCCATAGTGACAATTAGGCGGTTTTTAAACAAAATAATAAGTAATGTAGACAGGCAGCAAATTACTGCATATGTGGATCTCACTTTGAAGCGCTGCAAGGAATAAGAACATATTAAATGTTCTCCTCCTTACTTAATGCAGCTATCCTTCAGTAGAAATATTACCTGAAATGAGAATATCATTAGTTGCCATAAAATGTAAGTTACGGAGGATGTACAATTCAGATATTTGTCATTTCCAATAAATCAGATTGCAGTAAGTTCTTAATGGCTTTTGACTTCTTATTATGCCACATTGCTCCACATCCCCAGTTTTCAAAATTAAATGGCCATTTTCTAACATTGATGTGCGAGATTCTTGGACGATTTCGATGGTAAATGCAAATAGCTGTTTCGCTTTCAAGTAAAACCAAGTGCAAAGTGTCATCTATCCAGTTCTGTCGAATACATCTGAAAAAAGGACTTCTAAAAATGAAAAACAGTATAATAATCGTCTGTACTAACCTAATATTGCTTCTGGACTAGAATAACTTGGCCTGACCATCTTGTTTCTTCATACTGTTACTTACTTCAGCTGTGGTACTGTAATGTGTCTGGGTTCGATCCCTTGAGCCTCTGCTCTATGGTCGGCTTCTCTGTCTGCCAAGCCACAGCAGTTACACCTTTTCTCCAGATGTTTAGTTTTGGTTATCCTTGCTTCAGTATTTTTGGGCTAACAGGTGTTTTCATTCACTCATTTGTCTGCCCTATCAACTTTAGGGTGCGGCTTTTTATACTTTCCCCCTGCTGGTATTTACTGCTGGTGATAGTCTCATTTGGATGTCCAGCCATACTGCTGTAGTTTAAGCTATTCAGTGAAAGACCAGCTGGGGTTTATCTGTCTGGTGTTTAGGTTCTTTACCCTGTACCTATCTCCTGTTTCCTTTTAGGAAGAAGGGGGCATATTATCTAACAGTTCGTACTTAATTCTTTATTTTGTATTTTGTGGTTTGTTTACTCACTCTGGGATCTCTTTCTATGTCAGCACACTTTCCCTTCTGTAGGTAATTTGCACTCTGCTCTCTGGTTCTTTAGGAGGAACGTGAAGTGGTCGACAGCAAAGGTCGGAGTTGCCATAGTCTAGTCTGTGTTTAGGGCTATCTCAGCTTACGCAGGAACCACTAATGACTGCGGGGTCAGGATCTCTAGTATGTACAGGAACTGGCAGGGTGAGTTGCAGTTTTAGTATATTACCTATTTTCCAGAGTGAATTGCTATACTATCCTAACAGGTACTGAGCTGTCACATGTGATCATCTGACTTCCAGTGCCTTACTTCTTGCTACAGTTCATTCAAAGTACATAGTACAGAGTTTTCCTGTCTGTGCTTTGAACAGAACATAGCTTGCCAGTCAAGCACCACAGCCTGCATGCAGGAGGCAGGACACAGCACGCAGCTCTCCGTGTGCTCTGAACAGTGATGTAACACAGGAATGGCCTGTGATCCGCTGCAAGTTGTGATTGACTGAGAATGTGTACAAGGAGGGGAGAAGAAGACACGTAAATAGGATACAGGCTCCAAGGATTGCTCAAGTATGTGATCTACTGTGCCTGTGTGGAGCCAGTATCAAAAACTGCAACATTATCCTTCTTTGCACAATAAAGATGTCCCCTCCAATTCACACTAGTCACATTTCACTTGAATCAGTTGTACTGCACTTCTCTTCATATCAGGTAGTCAGACAGCACTGTGCAAAGGAAAAAACTAAGGGAATGCAGTCCTCTTCATTCTCATGATTTTTGGATCCCACCTATCATAAAGTGATGGCATATCCTTGTCATATTTCTTCAAAATATCACATTAAATTCAATATAATTTATAAAAGACGGAATTGGCCAAGATGTAATAATTAATCATGTGGCACCCAAGAAAGAATTAAAAAATAGTAACCCTTTATATTTTGGAATTTTAGGATATAGGATATGATTATTTTTGAATGATGCATCACTGCAGCGTTTGTTTGTTTTTCAGCGCTGGAGTGGTGCTTCTTATGTAAGGTTCCTGTCCCCGCTCTTATACTTACTCTCCGGCATCTTCACCTTTTTCTGGCGATATCAATGGGTTGTACGAGTTATGCAAGTGTGACACCCCAGGGGTCTGGTTGCCACAGTGATAGAGATATTATGTCTGAGAGCAGGTGGGAGGTCCTTTGGTCAGGGATCCTGTGCATGCCACACCTCCTGCCCAGTCTTGGGAGGGGAAGAACTTCCCCTATATAAACCCGGGGCTGAAGCAGGGTCAGTCAGTCAAGGAGAGTAGAGACAGAGAAGCAGCATAGGAGAAAACAGCAGAAGCTCAGTGGAGCAATACTACTACGAGTCAGGGGCTGGCAGCTGCAGAGCTCGCCCTGACTGAGAAGCTTTCTTACCGGACCCGGCGTCCGAGGCTGTGGGGACTAACTCTTACCCAGCAGCAGAAGCCGACCGGCAGGGGATTTCAGGTCCTCAGGCCCAGAAACCCGAAGGCACGGTCACACGCGTGGGACCAGCACCGCCATCGTGGAGCGGAAGCCATTAGAAGGCCCCGAGTCACCGGCCATACGTGTGAGCACCACACGTTACACTCAGGGACGTGGGCTACTTATGTGGCACCCCAGGGGTCTGGTTTTCCACAGTAATGTAATGTTATGTCTGAGAGCAGGTGGGAGGTCCTTTGGTCAGGGATCCTGTGCATGCCACACCTCCTGCCCAGTCTTGGGAGGGGAAGAACTTCCCCTGTATAAACCCGGGGCTGAGGCAGGGTGAGTCAGACAAGGAGAGTGGAGACAAGAAGCAGCATAGGAAACAGCAGAGTTACAAGGAGTCAGGGGCTGGCAGCTGCAGAGCTCGCCCTGACTAAGAAGATTCTTTACCGGACCCGGAGTCCGAGGCTGTGGGGACTAACTCCTACCCAGCAGCAGAATCCGTCAGGCAGGGGATTTCAGGTCCTCTGGCCCAGAAGCCCGAAGGCACGGTCACACGCGTGGGACCAGCACCGCCATCGTGGAGCGGAAGCCATTAGAAGGCCCCGAGTCACCGGCCATACGGGTGAGCACCACACGGTACACTCAGGGACGTGGGCTACTTACATCAGCTTCTAGCAAGGTAGCCAGAAGAGTACAGTCAGTTTGGGAGGCCTACAACTACGCCTGGCCAGGGGAGATCCCATCTGCTCAAAGACTGACCAGGCCCCGTTTGCTAGCAAGTACTCCGGGAGGGTCTGTAGTTGTTACCAGTAAAGACCCTGAACTACACCGTACCGTCTCTGAGTGGTTCCTGCTACCCCCATCATCCACGTCGGCTGCCCTGAGGCCATACCCCTCCCGTTGGGGGTTATACTATCACGCTGCACAATCCTACCACCGGCCTCAGCGGTCTGCCCTGCAGCAGCAGCTTCCTGGCTGCACTCAACGGGTGGCGTAGTCATCAACTATTTACTACTAATAGACTGCCGTCTAGTTTGACTCCCTGGGCACGGACCGGGTCACCGCCACGAGACTACAACCCTCCACTGATCCGGCTCCGGGTAGGCTCCCGCGTGCGCAATGCAGCGTGACACAGGCCCAGGGGCGCGTCAACTTTGGCGTAGTCGGCAGGATTTCGTGCCCGCAACCACCGGGTACTGCGTGCCTGAAAAGCAAAGACTGTTCAAACTTACCAGTGGTAAAGGTTTCCCGCCATCCGGCGCCATCTTCGACCTTCTTCCCGCCATCTGTGGAGTTTTCCCGCCATTGGACGCCATCTTGAGGACGCCGCGCGGGAAGAAGAGGGGCGTGGACTCCGAAAGCGCGCGAGAACTGAAGCCCCGCCTCACGTCCGGACGTTGCGTAAGGTCCTGGAAGGAGCCCAGCAGACGCCGACGTCACAGGAGCGCGACGGAAGGTCCTCAACCCTGACGATCCACTGCGGAGCCGCGGCCTACGGAAGAGGATCATCGCAAGGTAGGCCACGGTCCACTAGGGGGAGGAAGATGTCGGATACGGAGGAGAGCTTCACTGCCTCAACCCCCGCCAGCGCTACCGCTGCTGCAGTTATGCCCTTCACCATGCCCTATATCCCGGGAGCAGCTTGGCTACCCCAGTACTCAGGGGAGTCACATACCCTGCATGACTTTAGAGAAAAGCTGGATAGCCTCTTCCAGGTGTACCCCCTCACAGAAGAGCAAAAAGTGAGCATCCTGGTGGCCCAACTAACCGGGGCAGCCAAAAGGGAAGTAAAATCCTGGCCACCTGGGAGGAAGACTGTCGCAGGGATACTAACCCGGCTGAAGGACACCTTTGATACCCGCACCTCAGCCGAGATTAAGCTTAGATTCTACGGGTGCAAGCAGCGAGCGCATGAGAGTATAAGGGACTATGCACTAAACCTACAAGAGGCCCTGAGGGCCATAAAGCAAACCGACCCTGATGGGGTGGGAAACGAGGACAAGCTGTTGACTGAACAATTTATAGAGGGTTTATATTGCAATGCCCACCGAACCCAGTTGCGGGCAATGGCCTTACAGGATCCCCATCTGGACTTTGCACAGTTCAAGGACAGAGCCATCCGGGTGCTCCGAGAACCGGCACCGGGTGGCGTTGTGACCCACAGGCGCCCAGCTATCACTTACCACCAGAAGGCGGCGCCCTTGTCGGCAGGGCCTGTGGGAGCTGATGCGCAGGCTTTGGACAATGACCCGGCTCCAGACCTACGCCATCAGGTCCAAGAGCTAGCTAAGAGCGTTGCTGCGCTAACCCGAACTGTGCAGTCTTTACAGGTTTCCATCCCAGGGAAGATCCAGCTGGCATCCGGACCGGAGGACATCCCGTGGCGTCGACCAAGGAGGACCCCACCGGCCAGAGGAAGACCCAGTGACCGATACAGCGAGGACGGACAACCCATCTGCCGCCGCTGCAATCAACCCGGACATATGGAAAGGTACTGTTCTTTAAACGGGCACAACCTGGGGTAGAGGGCCAACCCCCAGGAAAAAGATCACCAGGCCCATCGAACTGGCGCGACAGATATGTGGGAGGACGTCCAGTCTTGCCTGTGGTACTGGATGGCATTCCCATGAGTGCCCTACTGGATACCGGGTCACAGGTCACCACCATCCCGTACGTGCTCTTCAAGCAGTACTGGAATGACTCGGATATTACCCGCTACCCTGACGACGACTTGAGTATCATCGCCAGCAATGGCCAGCCCGTGCCACAGATCGGATTTAAAGAGGTGACCCTCAAAATCGGTAGAGTCGAACTGGCCGCACAGGGACTGATCATTGTAGATATTGATAAACATGAGAGTCACCCAAAAATAACTCTAGGAACTAACGTAATTGAAAACTGTCTTGCAGAGGTGATTTTCCTTTTACAGCAGGTTGCCAAGAACGCCAGCTCCGGCGAGCAGCGGGTGCTCCAGAAAGAGATCCGGGCACTGATGCAACGGCAACAAGTGGAACTCTCCGGCGGTGAGATTGGTAGCGTAAGAATGTGTGACCCTTTTCCTATTGCCATGCCCCCAAAAAGTGAAATGATGATTTGGTGCCGGGCAGCTATTGGTCTGAGAGGTAGAGATTACCAGGCAATGGTAGAACCAGTTTACTCAGACAGTAGGCCCACCATTTTGACAGCACGGGGGGTGGTCAATGTACGCCATGGGAGGGTGCCCATTCGCATAATAAATATCGGGGAGAGGGAAGTGTACCTGCCCCGGTATGCCACGCTAGCCAAATTATATACCACTAATCAAAATTCTATACAATCTGTGGAACCCTTGCCTCCATCTCACCCGGAGGAAGGTAACGGCTCTAAGAAAGACATGGAGGACTGGTGTCAGCAACTACATTTGGGTACTGATTCCACTCCCTCACATCAGAAACAAGGAGTCTATCGGGTGGTTCAAGAGTATGAGAGAGTGTTTAGTAAACACCCGTTAGACTTCGGGCGAGTCAAGGGGGTGGAACACCGCATCCCCACGGGAGATCATCCTCCCATAAAAGAGAGGTATCGACCCGTACCCCCTGCACATTACCAACACGCCAAGGGGATGCTTAGAGACATGAAGGAGGCTGGGGTAATCCGGGATAGCTGTAGCCCCTGGGCAGCCCCACTAGTTTTAGTCAAAAAGAAAGACAACACCATGAGGATGTGTGTAGATTACCGGAAAATCAACCGTATCACACACAAGGATGCGTACCCCTTACCAAGGATAGAGGAGTCATTGGCTGCTTTAAGATCTGCTAACTTCTTCTCTACCTTGGATCTCACTAGCGGGTACTGGCAGGTTCCTGTAGCAGAGGCGGACCGGGAGAAGACCGCATTCACCACCCCGATGGGACTTAGCGAGTTCACCTGCATGCCGTTCGGACTCTGCAACGCCCCAGGAACCTTCCAACGATTAATGGAGTGCTGTCTGGGCCACAGAAACTTCGAGACGGTCCTGTTGTACCTGGACGATGTCATCGTATACTCCAAAACTTATGAGGACCACCTGAAACACCTGGCGGAGGTGTTCGAAGCTCTGGCGAGTTACGGCCTAAAGGTGAAACCCTCCAAGTGTCACCTCCTGAAACCAAAGGTGCAATACCTGGGACACGTGGTGAGCGCTGACGGAGTGGCTCCCGACCCCGATAAGATCACCGCAATTAAGGGATGGCCAAGCCCCTCCAGCGTAAAAGAAGTGCGGCAGTTCCTAGGGTTGGTAGGCTACTACCGAAGGTTTATTCCCGGTTTCACCAAAAAGGCAGCGCCTATGCAGGACCTCCTGATAGGCCAGTCCCGAAAGGCCAAGAACCAGAAGCCGCCCTTCAAATGGGAAGAGCTAGAAGAAGAGTCCTTCCGCCAGCTGAAGATGGCCCTCACGGGGGATGAAATCTTGGCGTACCCGGACTATAGCCAGCCCTTCATCCTCTACACCGACGCCAGTAACATCGGGCTAGGAGCCGTACTGTCCCAGATTCAGCAGGGGAGAGAACGAGTAATCTCCTATGCCAGCCGAAAACTGCGACCCACCGAAAGGAACCCCGAGAATTACAGCTCATTTAAGCTAGAGTTCCTGGCCGTGGTATGGGCAGTCACCGAGCGCTTTAGGCATTACCTCGCTTCTTCCCGGTTCACCGTATACACGGATAACAACCCGTTGACACACCTGGACACGGCAAGACTCGGTGCCCTGGAGCAGAGGTGGATGGCCCGTCTGTCCAACTACGAGTTCACAATCAAATACCGGGCAGGACGCTCCAATACTAACGCGGATGCCCTGTCCAGGATGCCCAACCTGCCGGACGAAGGAGAAGATCCGGAGGGACTGGAAGAAGTTGAACTCCCTGCGTTCCACCGTCATGGGACTATCCAGTATTCCCACCGGGTAAGGGGTAAGCAGGCTGCTACGTTGAACCCCTTACCCCACTACAACTGGGCGGAAACGCAAGACAGCGACCCTGCCGTCCGACTGGTGAAGGAGATGCTGACTCGGCCGGAGGCTCGCCTTGAACCAGACGCTCCGGAGGAAGCCAAACAGCTATGGGCGGAGAAGAGTCGACTATTCCTTTACAAGGGGAAGTTGTGCCGCAGAATGGTCAACTCCCGGACGCATGAACTACTCTGGCAAGTAGTGGTGCCACGAAGAGACGCAGCCATGGTGATGGAGGCATACCACGACGGAGCTGGACACTTCGGGTGGAAAAAGCTGGAGTTCCTGCTGCGCGAGCGGTTCCACTGGGTAGGCATGAGGGGAACCATCGAGAAGTGGTGCAGAGGCTGTGGCCCGTGCAATCTGAGAAGGAAAGACCGGGCCAGCCAGAAGACTCCCCTGCAGTCCATCGTCACCCGGCAACCGTTGGAACTGGTAGCCTTGGATCATGTAAAACTGACCCCAAGCAGAAGTGGCTACGTCTACGCGTTAACCATCGTGGATCATTACTCCCGGTTCTTGGTTGTCGTCCCCGTCAAGGACTTAACGGCTCAAACAGCAGCTAGAGCCTTCCAGCAGCACTTCTGCCGTCCACACGGGTACCCGGACCAAGTGCTGACGGACCAGGGACCTGCCTTTGAAGCGGAGGTCTTCCAGGAATTCTGCAATCTGTATGGCTGCCGGAAGATAAGGACGACACCCTACCATCCGCAAACTAATGGACTTTGTGAAAAAATGAACCAGGTGGTAATGGATCTTCTAAAAACATTGCCCCTGGAAGAACGCAGTCTGTGGCCTGAGAAGTTGCCCGATCTGGTGGACCTATACAACCACATCCCGGTAGGTTCCACCAACTGTACCCCGGCTTACCTAATGAGGGCGAGACCTGGTAAGTTACCTGTTGACCTGGAAATGGGAGTCCTGACACCTGAGGACACTTCACCAGAAACAGACTGGGACACCGAGAGGCAGCAGCAGTACCGGAGAGTACAAGAGAGCGTGGAGCGAAGTCTCTGTCAGGCTAGGGAAAGACAAGAGAAGACTTACAACCAGTATGCTCCCGCTGTTCCCCTGGTACCCGGAGAGCAGGTCTTGAAGAGGAAAAGACGGCTCCACAAGTTGGATGACCAGTGGGAGAAGGACCCGTACACCGTACTGCCCTCAAGCCACGAGAACCCGAAGGTCTGTACCATCAGTAAAGACGGAGGGGAAACCACAGCCATTGTATCCCGGGACCACCTGAAGAAGTGTCCCGAACAACTGAGGAACCCTGAAGAGGAACAAGAAGACCATCGACCCGTGGGAGAAAGGGAAGATATGGTTAGTACCGTGCTCGGGGACTTCCCTCGGTCTTGGACTCAAGTCAATGGTGCAGTTGTGGTACCCGTACTCACCTTCCTCCAACCATCATCCCAAGAACCTACGGAGCAACGGGTAGAGCTGGAAGAACAGCCGGTCCAGGAGGCCGAAGACTCCACACGAGTAGAACAGGAGAATCAACCCTCTGCTTATAGTGAGCCTGCCGTACCCCTAGTGAGACAAAGAGCCGGTAGACAGCTGCCCAGTTTACCCTTGACAGCTCCTACACCCTGTAGTTCAGGGCCAGACAGTCAGCTCCGTAGGTCCACTAGGGCCACTAGAGGCCAGTTACCCGCACGCTGGAGAATTTGAAGTGTAAAAATAGTTTTATTTATGTTTATCTGTGTATTGTTGCTTGTGTATAATTTTGTGTTTCCAGTTGTTTTTAGGAAACCTTGGTGGATTTACCGGGAATCCTTGTATATAGTTGGAGCGTAACCCAGGATGGACTAGAGACTGTTAAGGACTCGGGGTAGGACAGACCCCTACCTGGTTACGTCTCCCTGTGTTGGTGAAATGGACACCTTTGCTTTTCTTCAAAGACTGCATCCGGTTGCGGACACGCCGTAACCATCTTATGTGTTTTTCTTATAGTATTGTTATTGTTATACTTTGTTATGTTTTTCTAAATGTGTTTAGTCCCGGAGTACTAAATTTCACTAGGGGGGAATGTGGCACCCCAGGGGTCTGGTTTTCCACAGTAATGTAATGTTATGTCTGAGAGCAGGTGGGAGGTCCTTTGGTCAGGGATCCTGTGCATGCCACACCTCCTGCCCAGTCTTGGGAGGGGAAGAACTTCCCCTGTATAAACCCGGGGCTGAGGCAGGGTGAGTCAGACAAGGAGAGTGGAGACAAGAAGCAGCATAGGAAACAGCAGAGTTACAAGGAGTCAGGGGCTGGCAGCTGCAGAGCTCGCCCTGACTAAGAAGATTCTTTACCGGACCCGGAGTCCGAGGCTGTGGGGACTAACTCCTACCCAGCAGCAGAATCCGTCAGGCAGGGGATTTCAGGTCCTCTGGCCCAGAAGCCCGAAGGCACGGTCACACGCGTGGGACCAGCACCGCCATCGTGGAGCGGAAGCCATTAGAAGGCCCCGAGTCACCGGCCATACGGGTGAGCACCACACGGTACACTCAGGGACGTGGGCTACTTACATCAGCTTCTAGCAAGGTAGCCAGAAGAGTACAGTCAGTTTGGGAGGCCTACAACTACGCCTGGCCAGGGGAGATCCCATCTGCTCAAAGACTGACCAGGCCCCGTTTGCTAGCAAGTACTCCGGGAGGGTCTGTCGTTGTTACCAGTAAAGACCCTGAACTACACCGTACCGTCTCTGAGTGGTTCCTGCTACCCCCATCATCCACGTCGGCTGCCCTGAGGCCATACCCCTCCCGTTGGGGGTTATACTATCACGCTGCACAATCCTACCACCGGCCTCAGCGGTCTGCCCTGCAGCAGCAGCTTCCTGGCTGCACTCAACGGGTGGCGTAGTCATCAACTATTTACTACTAATAGACTGCCGTCTAGTTTGACTCCCTGGGCACGGACCGGGTCACCGCCACGAGACTACAACCCTCCACTGATCCGGCTCCGGGTAGGCTCCCGCGTGCGCAACGCAGCGCGACACAGGCCCAGGGGCGCGTCACTTATATCTGCTTCTAGCAAGGTAGCCAGAAGAGTACAGTCAGTTTGGGAGGCCTACAACTCCGCCTGGCCAGGGGAGATCCCATCTGCTCAAGGACTGACCAGGCCCCGTTCACTAGCAAGTACTCCGGGAGGGTCTATCGTTGTTACCAGTAAAGACCCTGAATTACACCGCACCGTCTCTGAGTGGTTCCTGCTACCCCCATCTTCCACATCTGCTGCCCTGAGGCCATACCCCTCCCGTTGGGGGTTATACCATCTACGCTGCACCATCCATCCACCGGCCTCAGCGGACTGTCCTGCAGCGGCAGCTCCATAGCTGCATTCAACGGGTGGCGTAGTCGTCCTACATCTACCGCTGTTACATCGCCGCTCAGTTTGACTCCCTGGGCACGGACCGGGTCACTGCCACGAGACTACAACCCTCAAGAGATCCGGCTCCGGGTAAGCTCCCGCGTGCGCAACGCAGCGCGACACAGGCCCAGGGGCGCGTCACAAGGATGTGGTGTTTCAACCAGAGATATAGATGCTTATTGTAGCCTGTGTTTTCTTTGGCTTATAAATAAGAGTCCTAAAAAGGGGATCCCCATCAAATAACTCAGAATTTCTTACTAGAGTATTTAATGATGAGCTTTCTAAATCAGGCATCATTTTTGTTCCGCTTTGGCTATACATAAGGGCAGAATAATCTGATGACAGATACACTTCAACTTTTATCTGTAATGTATGGTATCCAATATTAGAATACTTAAGTCCAAATATATACACGCCATGCAGTAAACTCTTTTTCATTTTGATGTAAGAATAATGGGTGATAATTGTTGAATGTGATGAAGGATATTATAGTAATAATGTAGAACTTTAAATAAAAGACATGAATTTGACCTGAACATCTATAATAGTAATAAAAATACTATTCCACATTCATTAACTTAAGAAAAAGAGACAGTTTTTCGATATGTGGTGAATTATATTACTACTTACCAAGGTGAGTATTCATTATTTTCGCACAGTACTTGCACATCGCATCTAAGTCATTCAGTTGTCCCTGAAGGAATGAAACCTGCGCTTCAAGATCTTCCTCCTATGAACAAAATGATATTCCTTTTTAGAACCAATATATTATAAAAGTATAATTTAAAACAAAAACTGAAATTAGAATGTAGATTATTTTTTATTAGTTCACTGTCCAGTCAGTAATTCAATGTGATTTGCCCCCCCCAAAAGATAAAAATAAATACATATTAATAAATACATATTAATATAGCTGAGAAACTGGTCTAACTAGACAGTTATCACCCCAACAAAAGAATGCCATTAACACGCAAAGGAACTAAAATTCCGTCAATAAAAAAATCTTGTCTAGATAAGAGGTCTTCTTCTAAATAAGGTGGTCTTTTGAGAAGGATAAATGTAGATGATCAGAAAGTGATGAACATCTTCATTTTGATACAGTTGTACCACAAGATTCAGAAAGGATAAATTCAATGGTTGTGACTTCTGCAAAAATGGCTCTACTCTAATAACCAACTTTTACTACTGTTCTAAGGGTATATGCACACGGTAAGTATTTGCTGCAGACATTTCTGGATCAAAATCGTGTCTCTTGGTAGAAAAAATGTTGCATAAAAAACATGCGTTTTTGTGTGCGTTTTTAGGTTTAGGTTATAAAATCTACTAAGAATCCTCAGGAAACCTTGGGAATGGGAAGAAAGCAACCATGAATCTTCATATAGATGGGTTTAACGCTATATTAGAAGCAAATGTTCTACCAATACGTTTTGACTACTGGTGGCTATATGAATACTGTCCAAAACACCAGGAGTACTATAATTGATACATAATGATAATGGCACAACTTATATGTTTTGTACTTGGACCTAATAAATTAAAATTAGTTTTTTTTTTTTTTTCCCCCTTAAGTCTATGGTTTTCTAAATGCTGTGTTCATAGATTCTAGGAAACTGCCCATCTTTCAGTTCATTAACTACACTTATTATCTTGTATCCAATATGTATTTTCATAAAATGCCCAAAATTAGATTTGGTTTGGTTATTCGGTTTCAAGTGAAAAAATATCCTTTATTTAGTCAACGATCCAAAAGTTTGTTTTCCTTGTCTTTCATGATATTCTAAAATAAAAAAGTCTTTGATAGCACCAAAGCTTAAGGAAATCAATACTGTCTGTGTTTTTTCTTTACTGAGAAGCTTTCATATAAAAAAAAAAAAGTTCTAAAAAATAGCACAGCTTGAAATTTCAGATCTTTATTTTTATCAAAAGTTAATATATTTGAAGTTTGTGTGGAACAAAAAGGATTTACAAACGGTTACAGTGTGATAAAAGAAAGAAACAAAAAAACATCAACAACAATTTCCATGTGTGTAACAAACACCCTAATGTGATGCTGTTCGTAGTTGTTAGTGATGAGCGAGCACTAAAATGCTCGTGTACTCGATGCTCCGGTCGAGCAAATTGGAATACTCGGGTGCTCGACCCGAGCAATGAGCCCAATGTAAGTCTATGGGAAACTCGAGTATTTTTCAGGTGGCTCCCCCGGAGGTCTGCAGAGGGCCTAAAAATTGTCCAAATCGATGGGAACAGTGCTCAAAATACATGGGAACAGCATGGGGAAGCATCTCTGACTCTCAGATCACTGCTGTCAGCAACGTGGTCAGAGTATTACACCACTTTTACGGACTCACAATAAAACATAGAAAAACAAAACCAAAATGGATTTTCCTGGGAAACATGTTAAGGAACATCCTTTCCAGGGTAATGATTTGTATATAAGGGAAAATAAATAACTAAAAACAAAAATACTCCACCACAACTTGCGTTGCGTAGCGTTTTTGATGCGTTTTTGCACTTTTGAATTGTTTTCAACCAAGACAAATCCATTCACCAGGAAATGCCATTTTAACATTTTACAACCTTATCTGGCCATGTGGTGCGTGACACATCATCAGACACATGCATACAGTGCTGAAAAGACATGGGAACAGCATGGGGAAGACCTCTGGAAACGTCTCTGACTCCCAGGTCACTGCCTAAAAGTGTGCCCATCATAAGTGATCCTTGGTGCATGCGAAGATGCCTCCCGCCATGTACCTGTCGTTGCAGACTTGCAACAATCACTGTCCACGTCCTTGTCCCACTGCAGCGTTCAGTTGTCCCTACCCCATTCTTTGGAATGCAAGAGCAAGTATGAAGGCAGCCACCCACCCACCCACCCACCCACAGGCTGCAATACTATACTGCCAAATTTTTGACAGCTGCTTGCACTTGAAATGTAGCCTTTTAGACTCCTCCGGCGGGCCCTGGCTTCTCCTTCAGGAGAGTTCATAGTGCCGAGGTGAGGCCATGATGATGATAGAGGCCACCATCTGCTTAGTTTTCTGTTACTTGGAATGAAAGTGCAAGTATGCAGCCAGCCACCCACCCACCCACAGGCCGCAACACTAAACTGCCGGATTTCTGGGCAGCCCTTTGCACTTGAAATATGGCCTTTTAAGCTCGTGGAGGCGGAAGCTTTTCACAACCTCATGCCGGCGGTGGCCAAGTGTCATTACTCGGTCCCCAGCCGCCACTGTTTCTCCCGGTGTCGTCTCCGCCTTCCACAAGCATGGGTCCCACAACATTACCCGTGCCCTCCCCAGTGCACTTACTGGGAAGGACTGCCTAACCACAAACACGTGGACAGGTGAATGTGGCCAGGGACGGTACGGAGCCAGTCCACAACTTTTTTTGCTAAGAGTTGTATTTAGCTCAGTGAAAGGACTGGCATAGAGGGAAACCGTATCTACCCTGCGTGTCATTTCTCCCAGGAAGTCCTGTAATTGAGCTTGTTGCAAAAGCAATGGCAGCCTGTCCAACATCAACTCGCACTTGTCGGTGGTGCTTTGACACACACACACTTTCTTTGCGCATTTAATTTCTTGAATACAGAGTCGGACAATGGCCTGATCTGTAATGCGTTTTGAGAAACAACATGCATAAGCATGGCCGATCCACATTAAAAAAGCAGCCATAGAGTGTCCGGGAACCTTCCCCCACACGTTTCTTAGCCAGGGCTGCTTTTCGGCAGGGTTGGACGGGCTCACCAGAGAACCGGAGACTCCTCCGGTGGGCCCTGGCTTCTCCTTCAGGAGAGTTCATAGTGCCGAGGTGAGGCCATGATGATGATAGAGGCCACCATCTGCTTAGCTTTCTGTTACTTGGAATGAAAGTGCAAGTATGCAGCCAGCCACCCACCCACCCACAGGTCGCAACACTAAACTGCCAGATTTCTGGGCAGCTCTTTGCACTTGAAATATGGCCTTTTAAGCTCGTGGAGGCGGAAGCTTTACACAACCTCATGCCGGCGGCGGCCGGGTGTCCATACTCGGTCCCCAGCCGCCACTATATTTCCCGGTATGGCCTCCGCCTTCCACAAGCACGGGTCCCACAATATTACCCGTGCCCTCCCCAGTGCACTTACTGGGTAGGATCGCCTAACACAAACACGTGGACAGGTGAATGTGGCCAGGTGAATGTGGCCAGGGACGGTACGGAGCCAGTCCACAACTTTTTTGGCTGAGAGTTGTATTTAGCTCGGTGAAAGGACTGGCATAGAGGGAAACCCTATCTACCCTGCGTGTCATTTCTTCCACGAAGTCCTCTAAAGCTGCTTGCACTTGAAATGTAAATCCCGGCACTCACGTGTTGATAATCAGTTGATTTATTCCACAACTCACACAAGACGTTTCAGCCTGTCCAAGGCCTTTTTCAATTGTGGTTAAATACATTCAGTCAGGATATTTATAAATAAATCCCCGGAAATGACATAATTCTCATTAACATAAAAAAAGAGTAGACCAATAAAAAAAAATTATATATAACAGAATTTACAACAACATACAAAAAATTAAGCAATAATAAACTCAAGTTGCATAATGAAAAAGAACAAGTGAATTCATATATTTAAATAATCCTCAATTACACATATGACCATATACATCTCAGATTGTAAAATTTATTGCATGCATATACCACATTGTATCTTTATTTCTCCATATTCTTTTAGCTAAAAATATATAACATTTCATAGTTTTTCCAGAAAAAATCCTTAATGTTTTTAAGATTTTTTAATATTTCCCATGGAATCAAATATATCAATGACAAGTAAATTCATATATATAAAAATAATCTCCAACCAAATATGAGAATATAAATCCTAAAACATGGATTCCATTTCATAAATGTATCAAAGATATTCCCATCTAAATTTCTCAATGTTCTTTTTATTAAACACATTCAACATTATGTCATTTTTCTGGAAAAAAATCCTTGATATTTTTAGATTTTTTCAAAAAGATTTTTTATTAGAACAATACTGTTTATTACATTTGTATATACAACTGATTCCTCATGAACAGCCTGCAACAAGTGACTAAATCTATCTTTTATTCTCTTGCCCTTTATAATTCTATTAGTAAATACCTTATAAAGAGATCAGTATACTGCCATATTCCCATAGATCCCAATTCACATAGTAGAAAAAATTCATCATATTATTTCTATATCACTTTATATCTCATTATAAATTGTAACTACATATAAAGCTACTACTGAAGGAATAATCACAGACATACGGGAATAGAGAACATCTATGTCCTAAGTGATTCTCACCTCCCCCAGATCGTTGTCTGAGATAAGAGTGACTTTTTAAATTTATCCTTTGTTATCCTCTATTCCCTAAATTAGACCTTATTTATTTCGTTAAATGTGACAGTATAATTAACTGTCCACCCGTGATTCCTAGAAATACATAGGGAAGCCGTCCAGCCTATATCATGTCTTATCTCCGCATTCAATCTTATTTAACCCGACAAAATGTGGCAAGTACAATATGCATCCCATTTGTTCCTATGCAGATACTTCAGGATTTCATCGCATCTGAGATGTCTAGAAAGAAAAATAGGATGTATATATTACTCATTATCCTAATCACATAATGCCACTAACATCATATTCTCGATTCAGGCCATTCGGATATAAAGTTCCCAAAGTATAAATCCAAAAGGCTTCTCTACGTAAAAGGATTTTTTTGATACTGCCTCCTCTTCTAGGTGTATCTATTTGTTCCAGTACCTGATATTTCAATTGGGCTATTGAATGTCCTTTTTCCTTAAAATGTAATGGAAGGGGAAGCGAAGTATCTCCACACCTGATAGTGGATTTATGTTTATTAACCCGTGTTCCTACTGACTGCGTTGTTTCTCCAATATATGAAAAGCCGCACGGACATTTAATCTGGTAAACCACATTTGTAGATTTACACGTGTAGAAGCCCTTAATATTAAATCTTTTACCTGTCCTAGGATGACTAAAATATTCCCCCTTAATTACATTACTACATTGAGCACAATTCAGACAGGGATACGTTCCTTTATTTTTTGTTGAAAGAAAAGTTTGTCTTGGAATTATTGCATCGCTCCCAACATCCGCCCGTATTAGTTTATCCTTCACATTGGGCAATCTCTTGTTACAGATAAGGGGAGGTATATTAAATTCCATCACACTCGGATATGCCTGCCCTAAAATATGCCAATATTTCTTTATAATCTGATCTACTTTTAAATTGACCGGATGATATTCCCTCACAAAGCATATACGTGATTCATTCCTTCTACGTGTTTTTTCATCAGTAACCACCTCTCTTAATGCCCCATCTAGAATACGTTGGGGATAGTCTCTCAATCTAAAATTTTCACACATTTCCTCAATTCTTTTTGAACAGATAGAGGGGTTGGTAACAATCCTAGTCACTCGCTGAAACTGTGATTTGGGGATAGCCTTTTTAACAGAATAAGGGTGTGCACTCCTAAAGTGTAAGATACTATTCCTGTCCGTATCTTTTTTATATAAATCTGTCTCAAAGTCCCCTTTCTCATTCCTCATTACCATAGTGTCCAAAAAATTTATCCTCTCAGTGCTATATGAAATGGTAAATTTTAGTTCACTCCATACACTATTCAAATCATCATAAAATGTCATTAGGGTTTCTTGTGGCCCCTCCCATACGCAAAAAATGTCATCTATGAACCTAAACCAGGCTCTTCCATGTATCTTGAATAGAGGATGTTCATAGACATAATGCTCCTCAAAAAATGACATATATGTATTTGCGTATGGGGGGGCCATATTCGCACCCATTGTCGATCCCCTCTTTTGCTTATAATATACATCTTGGAATAAAAAATAGTTCTCATACAGAACCACCCTTAGTAACTCCATCACTATATCTCTTTGAACCCCTGGAAATTCATTAATCTCAAGAAGCCACCTCACTGCGTTTAGTCCTTTTTCATGTTCTATTGATGTATATAAACTTGTAACATCTATTGTAGTAATGATGGCATCTGCAGATATATTATGAATGGTTTTAATTTTTTCAAAAAAATCTCCTGTATCTAATAAAAAAGATTTATTTTTCTTTACTAGAGGGGTCAAAATGTGTTCCAATGTTATAGATAGAGGGGATAATACTGATTCTGTGGACGCCACAATTGGTCTGCCTGGAGGATCAATTAAAGTTTTATGCACTTTCGGTAATATATAAAATACTGGGGTGATAGGATCATCTTTAATCAAAAAATCAGCCAACTTTGAATCAATATTACCCCCTAATTTATATCTATCTATCATTATCTCAATTTTCCTTTGTATATCTTTCAATGGGTTCCCTTTTAATGGTTGATAAGTTGTAGAATCTGATAATTGTCTCATTATCTCCCCAATATATCTCTCCCTATCCATTATTACAATTGATCCCCCTTTGTCAGCGGGCTTTATCTCTATTGTCTTATCATCCTGTAAAAGTTTAAGGGCTTCCCTTTCTTTCATGGTTAGATTACTACTGTAAGAAAAACCTCCTAGTTGTATCCGATTCAATAAAGATTCAACTTCTCTTGTAACAAAGCTAATATATGTTTCTGTCGGGTGATAAATCTTAGGTGGCGAAAAACTGCTCTTAATTCTCAAATTTAAATCTGCTAACTTCAAACACTCCTCCTTATCTACAACAGATCTAACTGGTGCCGGTGGTGGTATAGTGGAGAAATGTGTTTTTAACCTTACATTTCTAAAGAAACGATTTAAGTCCAGATCTAATTGAAAACCATTAAGTTTAGACATAACACCAAAAGATAAACCTTTCTGTAGCAGTTCTATTTGTGACAGTTGTAAAGTCTTAGAGGAAATATTAATAACTAGCATGTCCTTAGTACCTGCGACCTTGTTGTCATCGCTGGAGTAGTTCCTACTGTGATGACGACCGGCTCTCCTCGATTTCTTCTGAAATGTCGTCCTCTTCCTCTCCTGAAAAAAGGGCGTTGTGGGTTCCAAGATCCTGAAGTATCACTCCCAGAATCCGAAGAATATTGACTGCTGCGGAAAAAAGTTCTGGAGTATTTTTCATAACCAAAAGCCGGGTCCCGCCACTTATAGACCTTATTCATAAGATAATCCTCTGTGTCTCTAGCAAACTTTCGGCGTTTTCTTTCCTGTAGATCCTTACGAAAATTATCCATGGAGATATTCAGAGAGTCTTTCAGGGCAGTCAATTCATCCACTTTTAAGCAAGTACTCAATTGAGTCTCGATATTATTAATTTCAGTCCCCAAACCAGTAATAGCTTTTTGTAATCTATCAATTGTCAGGAGAATTAAGTCCAGTGAACACTTATTTATAATCTGTTCAAATCCGTCACAAAAAGCCAAATCGTCTGAGAAAAGAGTTGGGCGTAGGTGCACTCTCAACCCTCGTGGTATTCGTTTCTCCTTGTAGTATTCCGTTAATGTTGCTGCATGGAGTTCATAAGAAACCAGCCTTTTCATCTCTTTTTCCAGATCTCGTCTTTTAAATTCACTTGTAGGTATCTTAAGAAATTCTGTCGAGATTGTGGATAACGAAATAATCTTTGCAGCCTCCTCTTCATTAAAAGTTTTGCTTACCGCTGCCATCAGGAAAGACGTGTGCTCGTACTTCAAACGATCAGTATCAAAAAGGAATAGTAGGCACTCCGTATAGCTAGAGTGGTGCACGTGGAAAACAATGTCTGTAGGAAAAGAAAATCCCGGCACTTTTACGTATGGGAGGGGCCACAAGAAACCCTAATGACATTTTATGATGATTTGAATAGTGTATGGAGTGAACTAAAATTTACCACTTCATATAGCACTGAGAGGATAAATTTTTTGGACACTATGGTAATGAGGAATGAGAAAGGGGACTTTGAGACAGATTTATATAAAAAAGATACGGACAGGAATAGTATCTTACACTTTAGGAGTGCACACCCTTATTCTGTTAAAAAGGCTATCCCCAAATCACAGTTTCAGCGAGTGACTAGGATTGTTACCAACCCCTCTATCTGTTCAAAAAGAATTGAGGAAATGTGTGAAAATTTTAGATTGAGAGACTATCCCCAACGTATTCTAGATGGGGCATTAAGAGAGGTGGTTACTGATGAAAAAACACGTAGAAGGAATGAATCACGTATATGCTTTGTGAGGGAATATCATCCGGTCAATTTAAAAGTAGATCAGATTATAAAGAAATATTGGCATATTTTAGGGCAGGCATATCCGAGTGTGATGGAATTTAATATACCTCCCCTTATCTGTAACAAGAGATTGCCCAATGTGAAGGATAAACTAATACGGGCGGATGTTGGGAGCGATGCAATAATTCCAAGACAAACTTTTCTTTCAACAAAAAATAAAGGAACGTATCCCTGTCTGAATTGTGCTCAATGTAGTAATGTAATTAAGGGAGAATATTTTAGTCATCCTAGGACAGGTAAAAGATTTAATATTAAGGGCTTCTACACGTGTAAATCTACAAATGTGGTTTACCAGATTAAATGTCCGTGCGGCTTTTCATATATTGGAGAAACAACGCAGTCAGTAGGAACACGGGTTAATAAACATAAATCCACTATCAGGTGTGGAGATACTTCGCTTCCCCTTCCATTACATTTTAAGGAAAAAGGACATTCAATAGCCCAATTGAAATATCAGGTACTGGAACAAATAGATACACCTAGAAGAGGAGGCAGTATCAAAAAAATCCTTTTACGTAGAGAAGCCTTTTGGATTTATACTTTGGGAACTTTATATCCGAATGGCCTGAATCGAGAATATGATGTTAGTGGCATTATGTGATTAGGATAATGAGTAATATATACATCCTATTTTTCTTTCTAGACATCTCAGATGCGATGAAATCCTGAAGTATCTGCATAGGAACAAATGGGATGCATATTGTACTTGCCACATTTTGTCGGGTTAAATAAGATTGAATGCGGAGATAAGACATGATATAGGCTGGACGGCTTCCCTATGTATTTCTAGGAATCACGGGTGGACAGTTAATTATACTGTCACCTTTAACGAAATAAATAAGGTCTAATTTAGGGAATAGAGGATAACAAAGGATAAATTTAAAAAGTCACTCTTATCTCAGACAACGATCTGGGGGAGGTGAGAATCACTTAGGACATAGATGTTCTCTATTCCCGTATGTCTGTGATTATTCCTTCAGTAGTAGCTTTATATGTAGTTACAATTTATAATGAGATATAAAGTGATATAGAAATAATATGATGAATTTTTTCTACTATGTGAATTGGGATCTATGGGAATATGGCAGTATACTGATCTCTTTATAAGGTATTTACTAATAGAATTATAAAGGGCAAGAGAATAAAAGATAGATTTAGTCACTTGTTGCAGGCTGTTCATGAGGAATCAGTTGTATATACAAATGTAATAAACAGTATTGTTCTAATAAAAAATCTTTTTGAAAAAATCTAAAAATATCAAGGATTTTTTTCCAGAAAAATGACATAATGTTGAATGTGTTTAATAAAAAGAACATTGAGAAATTTAGATGGGAATATCTTTGATACATTTATGAAATGGAATCCATGTTTTAGGATTTATATTCTCATATTTGGTTGGAGATTATTTATATATATGAATTTACTTGTCATTGATATATTTGATTCCATGGGAAATATTAAAAAATCTTAAAAACATTAAGGATTTTTTCTGGAAAAACAATGAAATGTTATATATTTTTAGCTAAAAGAATATGGAGAAATAAAGATACAATGTGGTATATGCATGCAATAAATTTTACAATCTGCGATGTATATGGTCTTATGTGTAATTGGGGATTATTTAAATATATGAATTCACTTGTTCTTTTTCATTATGCAACTTGAGTTTATTATTGCTTAATTTTTTGTATGTTGTTGTAAATTCTGTTATATATAATTTTTTTTATTGGTCTACTCTTTTTTTATGTTAATGAGAATTATGTCATTTCCGGGGATTTATTTATAAATATCCTGACTGAATGTATTTAACCACAATTGAAAAAAGCCTTGGACAGGCTGAAACGTCTTGTGTGAGTTGTGGAATAAATCAACTGATTATCAACACGTGAGTGCCGGGATTTTCTTTTCCTACAGACATTGTTTTCCACGTGCACCACTCTAGCTATACGGAGTGCCGACTATTCCTTTTTGATACTGCACTTGAAATGTGGCCTGAACATTACTGCTGGTACTTTTCTCTGGGAATTTGCTTGCCTCCTACCAGCCTGGAATATTTCCAGCAAACTATGGTATGACACCATGGTATTAGCACTGCCCCCAGTACCAGTAGCAAAGCCATCCCCAATTTCCTTCTCAGAAATTGTATTTGGTAGACTGAGTGGCTGCCCAAATACATTTTCTCACAAAGGAGCTGAAGATAGAGTGGCAGTAGGTGCAAGTTTCTCCAGCCTGTTAGATATTAGAGGGTGAACGGCAGCATATTGGATCAGTGGTTAGCACTGAAGCTCTGCAGCGCTGGGATCCTGGGTTCAAATCCCAGCAAGGACAACATCTGCAAGGACTTTGTATGTTCTCCCCGTGTTTGCGTGTGTTTCCTCCTCAGTAAAAAAAGCAGCCATAGCGTGTCCAGGAACCTTCCCACACACTTTTCTTAGCGATGACTGCTTCTCAGCAGGGTTGGACGTTCCCACCAGAGAATCCTCTGGTGTGCCTTGGCTTCTACCTCAGGAGAGTTCATGATAGTGCTAACTTTACAGCTGCTATGGGGCTCTTGAGCGAGTGAGAAAGGTTAGCTCTCAGAATCAAATCCTCTGGTGGGCACAATGTTTTTCAAACTGAAACAGCTTCTCAGTGGGAGTTGTATTTCACCACAGCCATATTCTTTAGCTCGGTGAAAGGACTGGCATAGAGGGAAACCGTATCTACCCCGACTGTCATTTCTCCATCACCAGGTTCCGCCCATTGGCACACACGACCATGCCTGGCTGTATGTTCAGCGGTGAGAGCCACAGATCAGACTGCTGTGTTACAGCTTTCAACAACTCTGCAGCGCTGAGCAGGTTGTCAATTAAGCATTAAGCATGTCATCTTCAGCACAGCCTGTTGCCGCTTGGCCAAGGCAGTGCTGTCAGCTTGTGACTGATGTGATCATTTCGGAGATGGAGGAGGTGTATGAGCTGAACAATGTGATTACATTGAGGTTAAATTGGTGACGCTGTTTTTTATACTAAAGAAAGATCCTATTGTTTTGGTTTTTTTTACGTTATTTTTTAAGACAAATGCATTCACTGGGAAATGTCATTTTAACATTTTACAACCTTATCTGGCAATGTGGTGTGTGACACATCATCAGACACATCCTTTTTTATTTATGATGGAGGGACTCTGAAAGTCATAAAGCCTATTTTTACAGGGACATCAGACGGCCCTTACTATTCTTAAAAGGCCAGCAGTCGGCCGTAGCTATTGTTAAAGAGCCATCAGCCGGCTATGCTTTGTTGTTCCCTTATACTGGGTCTCCTATACTGTTATTGCGTATCCAGTGACTGCAAGGGCTGCCAAAAATTTGGACGCAACCCAATACCCCTTTGAAGAGACATAGAGGAGGGTCTCAGTAAAAAATATGTTCCCATTATAAAGGAGCGGGTCTCCTATAGTGGTAATGCCCATGCTGTGACTGTAAGGGCTGCCAAAATTTGGGAAAAACCCCACTAAGGATTTAAAGACACAGAGCAGGGCCACAGTAACAAGTACGACATGTTCCCATTAGAAAGGAGAGGGTCTGCTATACAGTTATAGGGTATGCAGTGAGTCCAACGGCTGGTCAATTTTAGGAAAACCCGCACTAAGAATTTAAGGACACATAGAGCAGGGCCACAGTAACAAGGTACGACATGTTCCCATTAGAAAGGAGAGGGTCTGCTATACAGTTATAGGGTATGCAGTGAGTCCAACGGCTGACCAATTTTAGGAAAAACCCCACTAAGAATTAAAAGACACACAGAGCAGGGCCACAGTAACGACAAATTCCCATTAGAAAGGAGAGAGGCTCCCACAGTGTTGGCCTATGCAGTGAATGCAAGGGCTGCCAAAAATTTGGAGGCACTTCAATGCCCCTTGGAAGAGACGTGGAGGAGGGCCTCATAAAAAAATGCTCCCATTAGAAAGGAGCGGGTCTCCTATACTTATAATGCCCATGCACTAAGTGTATGGGCTGACAAACATTTACCCCTGGGGGGTATACATGAACATACTGTATAAAAAACTTTTTTAAGGGCATCATAAATACCCTTTAATAAAAAAGTTATGTGGGTGTTGCATCACGGACCACGGTCACCCTGGTGATATGGTGGTGGAGGATGAGGAGAAGGAGGAGGACAAGAGCAAATAGACAAAATCAGGAAGCATATACCCATGTGTGGGTGTGAAAAGGTGCATGGGAATACACCTCCAAAGAAAAGACAATGGATTTGAGTTTATGTTACGCTGCTATCATTCGGTGGTGTTGAGAAGTCTGGCCCAATCCAGCCCTTGTTCATTTTTATAAGAGTCAGCCTGTCAGCATTTTCAGTTGACAGGCGGATGCGCTTATCAGTAATAATTCCACCAGCGGCACTAAAAACCCGCTCTGATAAAACGCTGGCGGCAGTGCAGGCCAGGACCTTCAAGGCATAGAGAGCCAGTTCATTCCACGTATTCAGCTTGGATACCCAATAATTATAAGGCACAGAGGAATCACGGAGGACGTTGGTACGGTCGGCATCTTCCCAAACTTTGCACTCCTTGTGAGAGTACCCTGCGTCTCAGGGCCTGTGCGATGGGGGGGCTGAGAAAACTCTCCCAGAACTTCGACAGTGTTCCCCTGCCTCTGCTGGATTGAAGTTGTGTCTCTCTCGCCTGTACTCCTTGGTTGTCCAACGAAGTGTGCCCTCTGCCGCCAGCGTTTTCAGATGGGAATTTTTTTAAATAGTTCCACAACAAGGGCCTTCTGGTACTGCCCCATTTTTGTAGATCTGTCGGCCTCAGGAATAAGAGATATAAAGTTCTCCTTGTAGCATGGGTCTAGAAGTGTCACCAACCAGTAATGACTGTCACCCAAAATTTTGAGAATGCGAGGGTCATGGGAAAGGCAGCGTAACATAAACTCAGCCATGCGTGCCAGACTACTAACAAGCAAGACTTCTGTGTCCTCACCAAGAGGATGACTGACCATGCTCTCCTCCTCTCTGTCCTCTGGCCATCCACGCTGAATAGACGGTATGACAGCTGTGCAGGTAGTACCGTCTATAGTGCATGAAACGAGATCCTGTCCCTTCTCCTCCTCCTCATTGTCACCCAATCCACGTTGGGATGAGATGAGGCTTGGCTGTGTGTAATCACCCTGTATGGTTCCTTGCTCCATCTCATCGTGCTCCGCCTGTAATGCATCCTCTTTGATTGTGAGCAAAGAGCGTTTCAGAAGACAGAGAAGGGGGATGGTGACGCTAATTACGGCGTCATTGCTGCTCACCATCTTGGTGGCGTCCTCAAAGTTTTGGAGGATGGTACATATGTCTGACATCCATGTCCACTCCTGAGGTCTTATGTGTGCAGTTTGAACTGAATACCGACAGCCTTGTTGATGCTGGTACTCAACAACTGCCCTCTTCTGCTCACAAATCCTTCCCAACAACTGCAGTGTAGAGTTCCAATGCGTGGGGACATCACACACCAGTCTGTGAGCTGGAAGCTGCAAGCACTGCTGAAACACTGCAAGGGCGGCGGAAGCTGTAGCTGACTTTCTAAAATGGGCACACAGGCGGCGTACTTTAACAAGCAGATCCAGCAGCTCCGGGTAGGATTTGAGAAACCGCTGAACCACGAGGTTAAGCACATGGGCCAGGCATGGTATGTGTGTGAGCTCGCCTCGCCTCAGAGCCGCCACCAGGTTCCGGCCATTGTCACACACGACCATGCCTGGCTGTAGGTTCAGCAGTGTGAGCCACAGATCTGTCTGCTCTTTCAGAGCTGTCCACAACTATTCAGCATTGTACGGTTTTTCACCTAAGCATATTAGCTTCAGCACAGCCTGTTGCCGCTTCAAGTTTGTGACTGCTGTGCTTCCAGCTTGTGACTGATGTGGTCATTTCGGAGATGGAGGCTGAAGAGGAGGAGGAGGAGGTGCAGGAGCTATAGACCGTGGGGGCAACCCTGATTGACCTAGGGCCCGCAATCCTTGGCGTCGGGAGGACATGTTCCGTCCCAAGGTCCAACTGGGTCCCGGCTTCCACTATGTTAACCCAGTGTGCCGTCAGCGAGATGTACTGTCCCTGCCCACAAGCACTTGTCCACGTGTCCGTGGTTAGGTGGACTTTACCGATAATTACGTTGTTCAGAGCACGGCTAATGTTTTGGGACACGTGTTTGTGTAATGCAGGGACGGCACACCGGGAGAAATAGCGGCGGCTGGGGACCGAGTACCGAGGGACGGCCGCCGCCATCAGGTTGCGGAACGCTTCCGTCTCCACGAGCCTAAAAGGCAACAGTTCAAGCGCAAGCAGTAGTGAAATGTGAGAATTTAGTAGTGTGGCCTGTGGGGCGTTGGCTGCATATTTGCGCTTGCGTTCCAAGGACTGGGGTATGGACAACTGAACGCAGCGCTGGGACAAGGACATGGACGTGCTTCCTGATGCTGCTACTTGAGAGTGTGCAACGACAGGTGCAGGGCAGGAGGCGTCTTTGCATGCACCATGGACAGGGGATTGGCTTGCATGCACAACAGCGGAAGAAGCAATGGTGCCACCCGCAGTCACTGTTCCTGGACACTGGGGTTCGGCCCACAAAGTTGGGTGCTTTGCTGCCATGTGCCTGATCATGCTGGTGGTGGTCAGGCTGGTTGTTTTGCCACCCCTGCTGATGCTGGCCTGGCAGGTGGCGCAAATGGCCTTTTTGGGGTCATCGGCAGAGACTTTAAAAAACAACCAGACTCAGGAAGACCTAACAGTTGTACTGGCAACTTCCTTCGTGTTGGTGTTACGGGGAACGGTTGCCAGCCTTCTGTCTACGGCCACCACACTGCTTCTTCCTGCCTGTTTGGGCGCTCTGCCTCCCTCCTCCTGTGTGCTGCTGTCCTCACTCTGCATGTCCTCCTGCCAGGTTGGGTCAGTTACTATATCATCCACCACCTCGTCTTCCACTTCCGCACCCTGGTCCTACTCCTGACTTTCTGGCAATTGTGTCTCATCGTCCACCTCTTGTGACACTTTCCCAAAGTCGCCTTCATGTGACCGTGGCTGCTCAAATATTTGGGCATCACTACACGCAATCTCCTCTTGCCCCGCTTCAAGTGGACCGGGCGAGAGGCCCGAATCTATAAATGGAAAAGTGAATAGCTCTTCAGAGTGTCCAAGTGTGGGATCAGTTGTCTCTGGGTACTCGGCATGGTAGGAGGAAGGAGGATCAGGGTGAGGAATATGCGGTCCAGACTCACGGCTACTGAGACTTGACCGTGTGGAAGACAGGGTGGTGGTGGTGGCTAAGTGACTGGAAGCATTATCCGCTATCCAACCAACAACCTTTTGACACTGCTCTGGGTTCAATAGTGGTGTGCTGCGGTCCCCTAGAAATTGGGACAGGAAGGTCAGGCGAGAAGATGTGGGTGTTTGTTGTGGCACAATTTTGGCTCACCCACGGCCTTGTCCTTGGCCTCTGCATGCACCATTACCATCACATCCAGTTCTCCCTCCCTTGCCACGTGCCTTGCCCATTTTAGATGGAGGACAGTATCTTCCACGCTCACTACAAATGACTGAGTTTGGAGCGAACTTATATGTGATCCGTGTGATAGAGAAAACAGAGTTTTAAATACCTGGCCTGTAGGTAAGTAGTTTGAACAGCAAACTGCGGTGTATTGCTTCAATGACACACTAAAGGAAATTTTTAATGGAGGCCAGAAATGGCAGTATTTTCTGACAACGTATATGTGATCCGTTTGATGGAGAAAACACAGTTTTAAATAGCTGGATTTCTAGTGCTCTAATATGGAAAGGACCTGGCTGTATTCTGCAGTGCCAACAAGCAAATGGCGCAGAAAAAATGGTGTTCTCTGGATTGCTTTTTAAGCAAATAATGAGGATTAAGATCCAAAGAAAAGTATTCCTGACCCCTGAGACCTGGGCCTTTGTATAGAAATATCTAACAGCAGCAGAAGGCAGAATTGGATTCTCCCTACACTACCTAATACACGATCAAATCTCTCCCTGCACAGCAGCAGCTCTCCCTACACTGTCTGATCCTGAGTGACTGTGACGAGCATGGCGGCGCCAGGTCTGATATAGACCTGATGACGCTGTGCGGCCAGCCAATCACTGTAATGCCCACAACCAACATGGCTACGGCATTACAGTGCATGGTAGGCAATCCCTGCATGTTCATTGGCTCTCTAAAGAGCGCCAAACATGCAGGGAGGGGACCCGAGTTCCCGCCCGAGCAACCCAGTGAGATGCTCGGGCGAGCACAGAGCAGTAGCGAGCATGCTCGCTCATCACTAGTAGTTGTTTTTAAGTAATTTACGGTGCTTCTAGAATTATAAAAATTAATAGTTTTATAATTGTCAGGAAACAGCTGGTGGATCACACAGATATCCCACTGCTGCCACCAATTTGTCAGGGAACAGCCAGGGGATTACACAGGTATCCCATTGCTGCTACCAGTTTGTCATGAACCAGCACTCCGCTACCTCCAACAGTCAGGACAATTATGCAATTGTCTGATGGTTGATGGACGAGGCTACGACTGCTTTTGCTACTAGGTACATCAATGCCAAGCTCAGCAATATCTCAAAAAAAACTAGCTACCACCACTGATCGTTTGTACAGGCTAATTGGACACATGTTTATGGTAATGTACGGCCTCACGAGGCTTCAAGGATGTGGTTTAAACAGCAAGAGGGACAAAGCTATTACATTGTATATATTTAATCCGAAATTTAGGTAGTGTTTATAAAAATATACAAAACATATTACAACATCACAATACAGTATGTACAATTACATAAAATAGAAAGATAACAAAAGAAAATTACTAAACCTGTGTTCTCAGAAATGGCGCAAATCCTTTATGGAGGGAAGAACTCCAATTAGGAAAATGAAACAATCCTACAGGAAGCTGTATCTTCCAGCACTGAACAATGATTATAATTCAGAATCTGCTTTTATTAGATAAAAGTCACTCCCACATACCTGCTCCAGATGGGGCTGATCAGTAGGAGGCGGCTAGGTCTCACAAAATTATGGAATTCCCAACTTTCAGGATATCTGCTTCCCTGGAGGTCCCAGGGTATTAATGTCATATTTCCCATCATGATTTTAGCTTTCTATAGATAGGAGATATGGCATATCCAAATTTGTCCTTCTGGCCGATATTAATACTCAGCCGATAGCCAGGCCGCACAGTGATGCAAGTCAATGCGTTATGTTCACCACGACGCTGAAAATATGTCTCCCATAAATATAGGACCTACGCTGGTAACAAAAAAACTATATTTATAACTGGGATCAGGCTCCAAAGAGTCTGCTTGTAGCTCTTTCAAACATGGAAAGAGTTATCTCCGCAGGCGATAAATTTGTCGCCTCCGAGCCTCTTGTATACTCTGAGTGCGGACTTTGTGTCTGCTCTCCATCAGATAACCCACTTCAATTACCTGTTGACAACAGTGGGTTGAAACTGATCAGGGGGTCAGTTAGGGGTGTTTAGAGTATTAGCTCTTGTTCCCTCTCCAAGTTATAATGTAGTCATGTTTCAATCCCCAATATGAGGGTTACAATCATTATTTGCTTCCATGTGTCACGCTTGATTTTGCTGCTAATATGTGCAGCCAGTGGATGAGCTGGGAAAGAATCAGATCTCCACTCTGCAGCTGACAAATAGTTCTTTCCAACTACCCCTGCAAAAGCAGACTACTCAGCTATTCTACCATGCCCCTGCAGAGTCTCTGCTCCTTCTCTGACAAGCAGAACAGAAGTCAGCTCAGCAGTGAACAGAGGATTACTATGCATAGAACTGGGAAGGGTGACTGAGCATGTGCGCCCACCAATATGGACTTCCATATTGCTTTACACTTTGAACACCAAATGGCATGATATTTTGTAAGTACATGTCTCATCTCTTGGATCAATTATCAGAAATTAAAAAGCAAATATCGTTAATTTTAAGCTTCACCACAATATGTTTTCCTCTCTATCAACTAGTATATAGGATACATTTTGCTAATCTATCATGTCTACTCCAGGCAGTATAACACTCCGTTTTTCCCAAGAATCCCACTTGACCACTCAAGATCACAAAGAAAGCTCTTATGTCACGGTTCCTCGCTTACCCATTTTGCCTTTTACGAAAGACCTGACAAGTTCACAATGCATTTATCTGTCAGTGCCTCGAGTAAGATATTGTTTCTCCTGCTAGTCATACTGTGTTATACGAGAATAATTACCATGCTCAGTGCCAATACAATTCCACTCTAATGGAAAACATTTAAGATAAAGGCTCGATTAATGCTTTCATATTCTACGTTAGAAGTCTGGCTTTTGCCATTTTAATGTTCAGAGCCATTTTCCGAAAGTCATTATGTTAACTAAAAGGCTTTCAGCGGGTTTAGTAACGAAAACAGCGTTAATATGTGAGATACCAACTGCTGTCAGAGAAACATATTAAGCATACTAAGCATAATGGAGGGGGATTTATATAAATGGTTCTGCCAGCAACTGTTAAGGTCACTTAACACGTGTACCTGCATTAAAATAATTCTCAAAAATATTGCGGGATTTCTTATTAAATATGACATGCAATGGATTTTTGTCATGCAACACATTAAGTATATAGCTCAGAACAGCAAATGGGACACCGGAAAAAAAAAGTAAGGAAAACCGTGCACACCTGTTACAAGATTGGTAGCATTGCATTGGCAAATGGATACTTTCCAATTACAAAACACCCATTATGGTTAAAGAGGACTTGAAATTAACAAAAAAAATGGGTTAAATACCTTGCAAAAATCTCTAAGCTCCTAAGACTAGTCTGTTTTCTTGGGGGGGGGGTGTATTGCTCTATTGCATAGATATTCACATTTGTTACATTTGGAGCTTACTAAGAGTCTTTTCTGGGGTTGTGAGCTTTCAGCCCTCATAAACGCAGCTGATCTGACAATCTAGCATTCTCAGATGCTGTTAAGCTGTGTTTGGCAGTGTCTGGGAAAAAGGGTTGAAAGCACACGCCCCCGGAGAAGACTCTGAAGAAAAACCCAATTGGATTGCAAGCAAAGATTTCACATATTGTGCTCCAAAAGCAACAAATTTGAATATCTATGTAATGGAGTGAAGTACAACAAGGCTGAAAAGAGCAGCAAAAACAGGGGAGCTTAGGGATTTTTATAAGGTATTTAACAATTTTTTGTGCAAGTGACATGTTCTCTTTAAGCTTAAATGTAGTGCAGACATTTAATTGCAAATTTGTATCAAGATTCACCTCCATCACAAGTGCACTGTCAATTTCAAACTGACTTCACCCTGTTTTTCTTCTTCGCATTATAACATAAATTGAGGACGAAAAGCGAGAAGGAATAATGTCAACATTCCAACCTTATGACGCGCAGTAACCTCCAGGCCCTGGATGACCTGGAAGTCTTGGGAGATACGGCACGTGGTGACGGAAAGAAAAGGAGCGGACAGCGAGCAGCAGGGCCTTTGTAGCAATGAGTATTATTTATTTATTTTTAACAAAGACTCACTTCTCTGGCTGTTCCACTGCTTTCCGTCCAGTCCTCTTCTTTCTGTTATTGCACCTACAGTCACTTCACTATAGGCCAAGACTTACGGTCGCATCCAGGCCTCGGAGGTTACTAACACCATGACGTGCAGTGATCTCTGGGGCTTGAATGCGGCCAGAAGGCTTGGAGATGCGCAGCGCGATGGTCGAGACAAGAAGGCTGAAAAGGTATTAATTTTTTTTTTAACCAATACTCATCTCGCTATCTTGTCCTTTTCTTTCTGTCATCGAGCATGCTTCATCTTCGGCCTCTTCACTACAGGCCAGGGCTTACAGCCACAGTCACTGCTGGAGATATGCAATGCGTGCCTAGATGTGGCTGGTAGCCTGGCCTATAGTGAACAGGCTGTAGAAAGAAGAGGACCATACGGTGGTTGGAGAGGTCAGCGATAAGGAAAATGTTAGTTTGTTTCTTTTTAACATCCGACGTTTGTAGGAGTAGTACATAAATTGGATGTTCGTAAGTTGGGGACTCCCTATATATAGATGTAAAAAATTAGATATAATTATTAATAGCCCAGCTGAGGATGTTAAACATAATATTCACTGTCGTCTGCATCTTCTTAGGGACAAATTCAGGATTTTGGGTTGGCTCCCACTGTTGGTAGCTGGGAGGATAAATCTCATAAAAATGGTGACACTTCTTAAGTGCTTATATATAATTGAACATAGTTCAACACCAATTTTCAAGGCTTTTTTAAGCAGCTACACTCGTTGATGACCAGTTTTTACTATACTAGACCTAAATTGTGACTGGAGAAACTAGAGACCCAGAGATCATATCCCGTGCCCGACTTATATATTTATTACTTAGAGCAGTGTTCCCCAACTCCAGTCCTCAAGGCCCACCAACAGGTCATGTTTTCAGGATTTCCTTAGTATTGCACAGGTGATAATTCCATCACCTGCACAGGCAATAATTCCATCATCTGTGTAATACTAAGGAAATCCTGAAATCATGACCTGTTGGTGGGCCTTGAGGACTGGACTTGGGGAACCCTGACTTAGAGGGTCAATTGAGATATCTAAGGTCTTAGATATTGGATGAGGATAGGTCTAAGGTTGATGCACATTTAGCACACCACCCTTGAATAGATTATTGTCTATTCACAGAATTGCACAGTAAGTATATAGCACGTGTAAATCTTTGGAGAAGTTCAATGACTCAATTATGTGACTGATAACCCTAAATACACCCATTTGTTTACCCTAGTTATGGAAAGAGTTTTGGAAGCAGCATGGAGTTACTATCATTAATCCCATTTTTCAAATAAAGTCTCCTTCATTTGGCTAAATGCAATCTCAATTTGAAATTGCATGTTCAGCCTTATACAGGCATTTACAATTACGACATGCAATCACAAGTCAATTTCCTCACCCCAGACAGAGTATCATCATACACTATGATAGTAGTATTTAAAGTGCAGGGTCTCACAAGTATAGTGTCAGCACTTTACATCCTTTTACTTAAGTGTCAGAATCTCCTCAACCCTATTGCCTGTCAAAGAATAATAGCAGAGTTTAATTCCTACATTAATGGACGAGCACTGGTGAGATGCACTTAGGTCCCCAATGGTAGTCTTCCCGGCTGTAAATAATAAAATGATTCAGCTATACATTATACATCAGAGTTACTTAACTCCTTCTAGGTTATATAGTATGGGCGGAGTGCCACTTGACTGCTGTCATAGGTGTCATACTCCCCATGCTGATTTCTGTCATTTTATATGGGATTGTTCTGAGATTCACAGATTTTAAACTGTAAACATTTATTTAGAAGTGGTGGAGGCACCTATAGATTACACAGCTGAGATATATTTGGAATCTTAGATGAAAAATGCTGATCTCAATGGAAGAAAAAGATAAATACTGCAGTTTTGATATGCAAGTATAGCATATGAAAATGGAGACTGCGCTCACAAAAAAAAAAAATGTGCGGAAAGATGTGCGACTCGCCCATTACACAGTCTTTTCTGCAGCCCTTACTAAGCTGTAAACATAATGATGGAAATTTTATTTTGTGTACACATTCCTGGTTATTCATGTAAAAGCAGAACTGATGCTTTGTTGTTTTTTTTCTCCTATCATTCATATATTTATCTGATTAAATTGCTGACTAAGGCTGTGTTCACACGATGCGTATTTCATGCGTTTCCGCGGCGTTTTTGCAGTTGCGTAAACGCCGCGGAAACGCATGAAAAACGCATGGTAGAAGGGCAGCAATGTTCCCCAATGGAAATCCGCATGTGCTGTGCCCATGATGCGGATTTTTCCGCAGCGTTAACGCTGCGGTCAAAAATCCGCAGCATGTCAATTAATTTTGCGGAAACGCGGCGATTTCGCCGCCATTGACTTGCATTAGAACGCGCCAATTCCGCAAGACAGCATTTGTACTTGCGTTATTGGCGCGTTCTAATGTGCGGATGGTACCCGGGTGTGGAGGAGAGGAGAGTCTCATCCACACCCAGGTACCATTAAAAAAGCTGTAAAAAGAAGAATAAAATAAAAAATAAATGTATTCTTACCTTCTGTCGGCCCGCGCAGCGCTCCCGCTTGGTTACCGGCACTTGCAGTGAGTTGTAGGACCTGCGGTGACGTCAGAGTCATGTGACGGGTCACGTGACGCTGACGTCGGCAGGTTTTTCAATTCAAAGTTGCCGGGAGAACGGAGTGAGCAGGACAGCGCGGGCCATCGGAGGTAAGTATATACACTCTCTCGGTTCACACTGTATAAATCCATGCTGTTTGCATGGATTTATATAGTGTGACCTAGTTGTCAAGCACTTTCCAGGTGATGCTAACATCGCCTGGAAAGCGCTTGTCAATCTGCATGCGGAAACGCATGTGAATCTGCATGTGGATCCGCATGTATTCTGCAGGAAAAACGCATGCACAATCTGCATGCGTTTTTTCTGCCAGGGAGATGCAGAAATGATGCAGAAATTTTCTGCTTCATTTCTGCATCGTGTGCACATACCCTTACTGTATATTGTAATAACAGTACTGTATGTTTTCATGTTTGTTTATTCTTCAATAAAACAACTACTAACCTGTAGATATAGGGCTATTCAGCAGATTAATAGCGTTATGAAGGTGCCTGGCGACTGGGATAAAATGAACTTCATTTCTGCTGGGAGCCGTTGGCTTTCAGTTATACAGGCGTGCCTGGAGGAATTACAGTCACCACTGACAGCACTGAGATCCGCGGCTGTAAGCACGCCGCGGCATTGACTGACAGCCAGCCCTGCAGTGCATAGGTACAAAGCAAATATTAGTCAGTCCCGGGGCGAGCTTATAGCCGCTGCTTTCAGTGCTGTTAGCGGGGATTGTTATTGCTCCAGGCATGCCTGCTGTGTGACTGAAAGCTGGTGACTCCCGGGAGAAATAAAGCTCATTTTCTTGTGGGTTCCGCCCTTCCAGTAAAGCAGTCGGACACCTTCATAACGCTATTAATTTACAGATTAACCCTATATCTGCAGGTTATTGGCATTACCAAACATGACCAGTTTCCTTTAAACAAAAAAAACAAACACTTAGATGTAGCTTATTCAAGTGCACTTTAGATTAAGACCGATGAAGTCTTAATAAATTCCTTCCATTAGCTCTTGCTCTAGAATAAATTGACAGGTGCTGCTAATATTAAACACACAGCGTGTGAATTAAGGCTGTAGATGTAACCATGGATTTCACCCTTTGCAATCTAAGGGGGGTAATATGCAGCTTAACAACAGGTAGTCTGCAGGTGAATTACCCCACGGGAAGGGATTCTAAAAATTGCAAAGCAATGCTGTACATTAACTCGGAAATTATTCGACAGTTTGAAAAATTTTTCTTACAAAACGTACAGTCGTTTCTACCTTCATCAGAGTAAAGAAATCATGAATTGAAAGAATGGCAAAATGCAGGAGGTTATTGATGGAAATGTATAACGCAGATGAGAAGACAATATGTGCAGTGTAAACATATTTGGATTTCATTATGTTTGTTTGCTAGTCACATTAAAGTGCTTCCGAAGATTACATAACGCCTCCCTACCATAAGATATGGCGCACATCCACAGCAAAACAAACAGCTTCCAAAATATTATTGTGTAATAGCAAGCTTTCCTGCACGAATCTGCTAAAATACAAATTGAATTGGAACCAAATTATGTTTTCAGAGTTCTTGGAGAAAAAAAAAAGGGAAAAAGAAAACAAAAGCTCCAATATGCAGTAAATTCTATCAACATAATCCTCAAGGAGATCTAAAATTATTTAAGCAAATTAAAATGTGACACGTTTCATGCAGGAAAGTCAGGAGATATGCTTTGGTATCTAGTAAATGCATAACATTGCCATAACAAGCCATACATTTTTATAGGAGTCTATTCGACATATATTTATATTATTACTTTATAAATATATTTATATTATTACTTTAGGCTACATTTCCACAATTAGTTTTGGTGAGTTTTTTGATCTGTGTATTTTCAAAAAAATGTAAGTAACCTATTTTACTTAATGGGTGCATAAATCATAGAATGCTAGAGTTGGAGGGGACCTCCAGGGTCATCGTGTCCAACCCCCTGCTCAATGCAGGATTCACTAAATCATCTCAGACAGACGTCTGTCCAGCCTCTGTATTAAGACTTCCATTGAAGGAGAACTCACCACCTCTCTTGTCCGCCTGTTCCACTCATTAATCACCCTCAATGTCAAAAAGTTTTTTCTAATATCTAATCTGTATCTTCTCCCATTCAGTTTCATTCCATTGCTTCTAGTCTGTCCTTGTGCAAATGAGAATAAAGCTGATCCCTCTACAGTGTGACATCCCTTCAGATATTTGTAGACAGCTATAAAGTCTCCTCTTAGCCTTCTTTTTTGCAAGTTAAACATTCCCAGATCCTTTAACCATTCCACATAGGACATAGTTTGCAGTTTGCTCACAATCCTGGTAGCTCTTCTCTGAACTTGCTCCAGTTTTTCAATATCTTCTTTAAAATGATGCAGAAAATCTGCAACATCAAAAACTCACCAAAAGCTCATGGTGGAAACGCAACCTTATAATGTAATTTTATATATAAATTTTTATTTGTTATATAGCATCAACATTTTCATCATTCACTGTCCCCGGTAGGGCTCACAATCTAAATTTATACTATATTAGTATCTGGAAAATCTCACACAATCTCAGAGGGAGAACATAAGTTCATGCAGATTTTAACCTAGGAAGCCATTGCCGCACAGGAACAGTGCTATCTACTGAGCCAACGTTCTGCGCCTTGTGATCTGCTCAAACTATGTTCACATTAGCGATGCTGTTTTGGATGAAAAAGCTTTCGTCACATGCACCAAGTGTATCAATAGGGCAAGGGGCGGAAATGCCATTGGTGTAAGTTGTGCAGCTGAATGGGGGCCCAAGAGGTAATTTAGAAATGTTTAACTTCTGCCTCCGGTGCTGCTTAACCACACATGGATTACCCATTTTGCAAATTTGTGGGGATTGTTTCAAAAAGTTGGAACAGTCTTGGCAAATTCCAAAAAATCAATTTCCAATATGACAAATCATTAAGCAGCATAACTCTATAGAGGCCATCAATCTAGAGGCCCCAGATTAAAATACCTACTGTTTAAATCAGATTTTTGTGTTACATATATTTTCTAATAAATTTGTAGCAATTTTTTCACATTGGCCTCTAGGGCTTTATTAGGCTCATACTTCCTGCCCTTATAGGAAGAGTTCACAGAGGTTTTCTTATCAACAGAGTCAGTATTACATTGACAAGTAACACCTCTCTACACAGCATTCACCGATCACAATAGGCGATGTCACAGCTGGCCCTGCTCTCCTCTCTTTACCATTAATGACCTATGCACATGCTCATTAGACACTTCAATACAAAAGATAGAGTCAGGATCCAATCAATTTGGCTATGTACATGTGTTGTTTCCTGAAACAAAAGGATGCATGAGTCTAAAAAATCCACAGTGGCCAGTATAAAAATTGCATGCAGAATTTCTAGTTTTTTTTATTTTTAATATAAATTGTGCTATTTAATAAAAGAAAAAAAAACTTGCCAAAATTAAAAAAAATAAAATAAATGTAACCAAAAAATCTAATTTAATCAATAGGTCATTTTCTGATGCTAGGAAGGACCTGGAACACAGCTTATTCTGATCTGCATGGTTCATAAATACAATGCCATAACTACTGTATGAGGATGTAAAAGCTTATCCCAACCCAAAACATCACAGTCGACTTTTTCACTCACAATGACTGGAGTGGGAGCTCTAAGATACTTTTTTTCTCATTCCTCATGGCTGTGGTTATGTAGTTGGGAGGTAGAGGCCTCCCCCATTTTAGCAGACATGTGGGTTAAACCAGACAGACCCCCACCGATCTAACATTTATCCCCAGACTACTGTTTATTAGAAGATAGTAAGGTTGGCAATGTTTCTCACATTTATTAAGTCTCCGTCACACCACCAACAATAGTCATAAAAAGACCCGTTTATTATTTCTGAAAGTTTTGGCCTTTTGGCAAAAACAACAGATTCACTAAAAATAAAATACCAAAGGCAGGAATCATTATTATTTTAACTGGCAGTAGTAAAAAAAAAAAAAGTGTGGGAAAAGCTGTAAAGCAACAAGATTTGCATGTAATATCCGTGTACTTAAATGTCATAACTTTTTGTCACGTTAAGCTTGCCAAAGGAAAAATATAGCACTCAAGCGTTATATACGTACCGAACATCCATGAGCGATTCACAGCAGCTGAAGGGTATGAAATGTATGAATTATGCAACATATTCTAGATTTTTGGAATGTTTTAGACTTGACCTAACGTACAGAGTTCAGTTTGCTCCAGCAGATATCAAGTTAATGACACCATACTGTAGCTGAACACCTACAACTAATGTCATAGGAAGAAATTTGTGGCTGCAGTTACTGCACCGGTTTTAGAATGTTATAAGGAATGATATTCGGATATATGCAATCTTATGTACTGCATGCTGCTGTTGGAACATGTGCTAATTCATGCTCATTCACACTGAGCAGTTTTGTGGTCTGTTTATAGAAACGTTCTAAGGCAGCAAACACATGATACATGAAAGCAACAATATAAGGCCCCGTTAATACATGGCTCTAGAGAATGATGCCGTAGGAATTTATAGGGGTAGTACCATCTTAGATATTTAGACTTATACTTTACCAATGAGGGGACAAGGTTGATTGACCCCAGTTTTGCCAATTGAGTCAGCTGCAATAGCAGTGGAGACACAGACAACTTCCCACTTATTCAGATAGGTCTCAAGGTGAGCACAGCAAGAAGTCGTAGTCTCCCACTGTGCCTGCTTTTCCAAGAAAAGGCTGTTTTCTCTGAATCACTGCAGCATTTTTGTTTGTAATAAGGATCCAGCAGGCCTCGTCCAGCCTCCCGCTGCGGAGTGACAGCTCTCCCACTAGTAAAACGTACAGACAGAAAGCAATCATCTGCGGCGGGTGGGCCGGGTCGTGTACATAACATGAATACATCAGACTCCTGACTCACAAGTCATCTGTATGTTATAAAAAATAAAACCATATTCATGCATAAGTGACACACCGCTAGAAATCAGTGGTTGCCACTTCATAAATACACATTTATACTCCATAAACTGAATCTTCTCCAAACACACAAAGGTTGTGCTTGCAAAGAGACAGGCGTCAAAACCTTCCCTTCCTGGTTTCCTACTTGTCTAGTTCTCATAGTATATATAGCAGCCGGGGCAAAATGATTACTGTCATGGCCAAGAATGGGCTACAAGAGGTTCGGGGCCCACACTAGCTTTCTAGTGAAGAGGAGGCTTTGTTGTGTTGGCGCCTGAAAAGACCATAACAATTAGTATTAAATAAAAAGGCCTCTGTCGCAGGAACTGTATTGCGGATTTTAAGAAAATTAAAAACAGAAATACTCAGTGGAGCAGAAGAAATAACATGACAGCAAAAAGTGGGCACTTTTGACCTGGTGACAAGTCCTCTTTAATGTATGGATGCATGTACGGGGTGTTATTATTATTGTATGGAGCTACAAAGAGGAATTACTATTGTATAGAGCAGGGGTCCTCAAACTACGGCCCGCAGGCCACATGCGGCCCGCGAAGGACTTTTATCCGGCCCGCCGGGCTATGGGCGGAGGAGAGGAGAGCGGTGTCAGCGCCCGCCCTTCTCCCCCGCTTGCTCAGGGCCCCGGCAGCCGGATACTTACCTCTCCCCGTGCCTCCGCAGATCCGCTGTCTTCCTGCTCTGCGCTTCCTGTGACGTCTCAGGTCAGAGGGCGCGGTGACGTCTTTTCACCGCGCCCTCCCGAGTGCCGTCACAGGGAGCGCAGAGCAGGACAACGCCGCCTCGACGCTGGAGTCCAGACCGGAGTAGAGCAGCGGCAGCAAGTGAGAAGTGAGGTGAGTATTGGATTTTTTTTTTTTTAATGTATGAAGGTATAGGTCATTATATGGGGGGGGTGACATCCTGCAAGGGGTATAATATGAGGGGGGTGACATCCTGCATGGAACATTATATGGGGGGGTGACATGCTGCATGTGGCATTATATGGGGGGGGTGACATCCTGCATGGGGCATTATATGGGGGGGGTGACATGCCGCATGGGGCATAATATGGGGGGGTGACATGCTGCATGGGGCATAATACGGGGGGGTGACATGCTGCATGGGGCATTACATGGGGAGGTGACATGATGCATGGGGTATTATACGGGGGGTGGCATCCAGCATGGGGCATTATAAGGGGGGCACAGCCTGCATGGGGCATTATAAGGGGTGGAACAGCCTGCATATGGCATTATAAGGGGGAAACAGCCTGCCTATTGGGAACATTTACCTGCCCATTGAGGACCTATGCTGCCTATTGGGGATATTTACCTGCCTATTGGGGACCTATGCTGCCTATTGGGGACCTATGCTGCCTATTGGGTACATTTACCTGCCTATTGGGGACCTATGCTGCCTATTGGGGATATTTACCTGCCTATTGGGGACATTTACCTGCCTATTGGGTACATTTACCTGCCTATTGAGGACCTATGCTGCCTATTGGGTACATTTATCTGCCTATTGAGGACCTATGCTGCCTATTGGGGACATTTACCTGCCTATTGAGGACCTATGCTGCCTATTGGGTACAGTTACCAACCTATTGAAATACCGGTTGATTTAACTTTACTTGTTCTTCATTTTAAATATTGTTTTTTTTTACTACAAAATAAGATATGTGCAGTGTGCATAGGAATTTGTTCATAGTTTTTTTTAAAAACTATATTCCGGCCCTCCAATGGTCTGAGGGACCGTGAACTGGCCCCCTGTTTAAAAAGTTTGAGGACCCCTGGTATAGAGTAATGATGGGAGCATTATTACTGTATGGAGGCATGAAGATAGCATTCTACTATGGGGAGACACAGAGTCTACTATTGCTATATGGAGAAAAAGAGGGCGGCAACAAGGTGGCATTATTATTGTAAAAGGTTACACATACAGTGCATTGTGAAAGTATTTGGCCCCCTTGAACTTTTCTACCTTTTGCCACATTTCTGGCTTCAAACATAAAGATATAAAATTCTAATTTTGGGGGGAAGAATCAACAAGTGGGACACAATCGTGAAGTGGAACGAAATTTATTGGATATTTTAAACTTTTTTAACAAATTAAAAACTGAAAAGTGGGGCATGCAATATTATTCGGCCCCTTTACTTTCAGTGCAGCAAACTCACTCCAGAAGTTCAGTGAGGATCTCTGAATGATCCAATGTTGTCCTAAATGACTGGTAATGATAAATAGAATCCACCTGTGTGTAATCAAGTCTCCGTATAAATGCACCTGCTCTGTGATAGTCTCAGAGTTCTGTTTCAAGTGCAGAGAGCATCGTGAAGACCAAAGAACACACCAGGCAGGTCCGAGATACTGTTGTGGCGAAGTTTAAAGCCGGATTTGGATACAAAAAGATTTCCCAAGTTTTAAACATCTCAAGGAGCAATCGATCATATTGACATGGAAGGAGTATCAGACCGGATGACTTGGCCTTGTGTTTTGGATCGTTGTCATGTTGGAACGTCCAAGTACGTCCCATGCGCAGCTTCCGGGCTGATAAGTGCAAATTTGCCTCCAGTAATTGCTGATAACATGCTGCATTCATCTTTCCTTCAACTTTTACCAAGTTTCATGTGCCTTTGTAGCTCATACATCCCCAAAACACCAGTGATCCACCTCTGTGCTTTACTGCAGGAATGGTGTTCCTTTCATCATAGGCCTTGTTGACCTCTCTCCAAATGTAACGTTTATGGTTGTGGCCAAAAAGTTAAATTTTAGTCTCATCAATCCAAATTGTCTCTGTGCTGTTAGGTGTATTGTAGGTGAGATACTTTGTGGCATTTGCGCAGTAATGGCTTTTTTATGGCGACTCGACCATGCAGCCCATTTTTCTTCAAGCGCCTCTTTATTGTGCATCTTGAAACAGCCACACGGCTAGTTTTTAAAGAGTCCTGAATTTCAGCTAATGTTATTTGTGGGTTTTTCTTTGCATCCCAAACAATTTTCCTGGCAGTTGTGTCCAAAATTTTTGCTGATCTACCTGACCGTGATTTTCCATTTGCTAATCACAGTTTGAATGCTGCTGACTGGCATTATCAATTCCTTGGATATTTTTTTGGATCTCTTTCCTGTGTTATACAGTTCAACTACCTTTTCCCATAGATCCGTTGACAATTCTTTTGCTTTCCCCATGACTCACAATCCAGAAACGTCAGTGGCTGGATGAAAGATGCAAGAGTCTGTCTGGATCCCAGAAACTCATTCAGCTTTTAAGCACACACACTGATTACAAGCACACAGGTCACAGGTGAGGATGTTACCTTTAGTAGCCATTCAAGTCAAATTCTGTGCATGTTATCAGGCCAAAATCACCAGGGTATGTGAACTTTTGATCAGTGTCATTTGGATGTTTTTGGTTGTCATTAAGATTTAGAAAGAGAAAATACAGTAGTTTGACAATAAATAGCTTCACCCAACCAATAACCATGAGTGGAGAAAAAGTTTTTTTGTTATCATTCATATTGAAACAAGGCCAAGAAAGCAAACATTCTGCCAGGTGTAGCATCGGCGTCTCTGCCCCCTGCCAGGCAGAGACGCCGTCCCCCTTAAAGCCGCGCTACTGGTACGGCGTCTTCCGGCCTCCCTGCTGCTGCTGGTGCACGCAGCTTCCCGGGCACTGTGCTTAGGGCGCGAGCGTTCCCTCCCTCTTAAAGGGGCCGTGAGTGCCGTCCTAAAAAGTCCCCGGAGGACTTTACCTATTTAAAGCACCTCCTCCAATATGGAGGTGCCCGTGCAAGGTTGTTGCTCTGTGATTCCTACTGTTGCTTCAGCCCTCAGGTCCCTCTTCAAGTCAGTCCTGTCCGCCAGTCTGTTCTTCAGTCCAGTCCGCCAGTCTGACTACTATCCAGCCGAACAGTCTGTCTACAGTCCAGTCCGCCAGTCTGTCTATGGGCTCTGCCCGCCTGCTTACCTGGACGCACCTGCCTGTTACCTGCCGTGCCCGCCAGCCAGCTTACCTGGAAGCACCAGCCAGTTACCAGTTGTGCCCGCCAGCCTGCATACCCGGAGCACCCGTCTGGCTATCGGCCGAATCAGCCTGCTTGTCTACCCGGACCACCCGTCAGCCTGCCGTGCTCATCCGCTGTACCGGTCAGTTCCTGCCATCTGACCTGTGGGAGTCACCTGCTCTCATGCAAGGTCGGTCCCAAAGTGGCACCTGGTCCCCCTGCTCGGTCCCTCCCTGGTTCACGGAGTCGATTGAGCCACAGTGCGACCTTCGTCAGGCCGAGTATGTACTTAGTCACGCTCCTGTGGTCCCTCCTTGCACCGCAGCACAGAGGTTCCACCACCTGGTTCAGTAACAGTTTGCATGGGCCATGGAACAAGGTGGCCCCCAGGCTCCTTCGCTCTCCGACCTGTACCAGGAGGTTTCTCGTCAGAGATCCCAGCAGGAAACTATCCTGACCTACCTGCTGTCTGTCAACTCCCGCCTGGACACGCTGCTCACCCCATCTGTGTCCGTCTCTAGCCGAGCGGCACCCGCTCCGGCGGCGCCTCAGCCTACTAGTGCCATGGCATCCGGCTCTGGCCCCCGGCTCTCTGCACCTCCACGTTTTGGTGGTGACCCCGTCTTACGATGGGTTTTCTAAATCAGTGCACGCTGCACTTTGAACTCCTGGCACATCAGTTTCCCTCCGACGGGGCCAAGGTGGCGTTCATAATGTCACATCTCACCGGGGAGGCATTGGCATGGCTAAACCCTCTGTGGGAGAGAGGGGATCCTCTGGTGTTCGATCTTCCGGCTTTCATCACTGCCTTCCGGAAGGTCTTCGATGAGCCCGGACGAAAGACTTCTACTGCCTCCTCACTTCTCCGTCTCCGCCAAGGGAGTCTCACCGTGGGCCAGTATGCCATACATTTCCGTACCCTCGCATCTGAGCTTGCCTGGAACAACGAGGCCCTGGTGTCCACCTTCTATGAGGATCTTTCCGGACGGATCAAGGATGAGCTAGCCGGTCGTGACATCCCTTCCACCGTGGATGACCTAGTGTTTTTAGCTACCCGGATTGACATCCGTTCTTTGGAACGAGCTAAGGAGACCAAGATGGTCAAGTCTCGCCAGGAGACGCGCCGAGACGAAGGGAGTTGCTTCTACTGTGGCAGTAAGGAGCATCTGATCCGTTCCTGCCTGGTGAAGCCGGGAAACTCCAGTGTCTAGGACCGCTCGGAGAGGTCGTCCTAGGCAAGAGAAAATCCTCTCCGTCCTTGACTCTATCGGTTTCTATTTCCCGTGGAGAGACCCGCTTCTTTGAGACCACCCACCTGGATTCCGGAGTCGCTGGGAATCTCATTTCTCAGGCCCTTGTGGAGCGGTATCAGATTCCTACCATATGTCTGGCTGAACCATTGGCAGTCGCTTCTATGGATGGGAGACTTCTCCCGGAGACCATCTTGCTCGTCACAGGGCCTTTAACCCTTCAGGTGGGAATGCTGCACTCAGAGAGGATCTCCCTTCATGTGCTGTCAGGTCTCTCTCACTCCCTCTTGCTTGGTCTACCCTTGTTACAGAGACATGAACCCGTCCTGAATTGGCGATCTGGTGAGGTGCTCCGTTGGGGGCAGGATTGCCAAGAGTCCTGGTTCCGGTACGTCAAGCTCGACCCCCGTCTACTCCGGCTAATCTACCTGGTCTGCCGGCACCCTACTGGTCCTATGCGGACGTCTTTGACAAGAAGGGAGCTGATACACTACCACCTCATAGGCCGTTTGATTGCCCAATCGACCTGGTACCCGGTGCTTCACCTCCCCGCGGGCGTATCTACCCCTTGTCGCTGGCTGAGACCCGGGCCATGTCTGAGTACATAGAAGAGAATCTTGCTAGGGGATTCATCCAGAATCTACCTCCCCGGCTGGAGCAGAATTCTTCTTCGTTAAGAAGAAAGACGGCTTGCTACGTCCGTATATCGACTACAGGGGTCTTAACAAGATTACCATCAAGAATAAGTACCCCCTGCCTCTCATCTCAGAGCTGTTTGACTGCCTTAAAGGCGCGAAGATCTTCACCAAGCTCGATCTTCATGGGGCGTACAATTTGGTCCGGATCCACCAGGGAGACGAGTGGAAGACGGCATTCAACACCCGGGACGGTCACTATGAATGTCGCGTGATGCCCTTTGGTCTCTGTAATGCCCCAACAGTCTTCCAGGAGCTGGTTAACAACATCTTCCGTGAACTCCTGTATTCTTGCGTGGTGGTTTACCTGGACGATATCTTGGTCTTCTCTCCAGATCTGCCCACACATCGGAGGGATGTTCGTCAGGTTCTGCTAAGACTACGGCAGAATCGCCTCCACGCAAAATTTGAGAAATGTTTCTTCGAGCAGACTTCCCTTTTGTTCCTGGGATATATTATCTCCGAGACTGGTCTTTGGATGGATCCCGAGAAGATTTCTGCCATCTTAAAGTGGCCCCGACCAGAGGGGTTGAAGGCGATTCAGCGATTTCTGGGCTTCGCAAATTATTACCGCTTCTCCATCCCTCATTTCTCCTCCCGGACTGCTCCCATCTCCGTGCTCACCTGTAAGGGAGCAAATCCCAAGGAATGGGCTTCCAAAGAGGAGGACGCCTTCGTCTCCCTAAAACAAGCTTTCTCCTCCGCTCCTGTGCTGCACCTTCCGGATTGCAACAAGCAGTTCTTCCTGGAGGTTGATGCTTCCTCCTCCGGAGCCGGAGCGGTGCTCATCCAGAAATCCCCGTCCGGGAGAATGGTAACCTGCGGCTTCTTCTCTAAGCTCTTCTCCTCGTCCAAGCGCAACTACTCCATAGGAGATCATGAGGTGCTTGCCATCAAATTGGCACTGGAGGAGTGGCGCTACCTGCTGGAAGGGGCTCTGCACCCGGTGGTCATCTACACTGATCACAAAAACCTGGCCTATTTACAAAATGCCCAAAGACTCAATCCGCGTCAGGCCCGGTGGTCTCTGTTCTTTGCCCGATTCTGCTTTACTCTACATTACCGCCCTGCGGACAAGAACATTAAAGCCGACACTTTATCTCGCTCATTCCTGTTTTCCGACCAAGAGGAAGAGCCTCTGCATATCATCGACCCCTCCAAAGTATTGACTGTGGCTCCGTTTGACCTGTCTCGTCTTCCACCCGGTAAGACTTTTGTAGCGGTTACGGATCGTAAGAAGGTTCTTCTCTGGGGCCATTCATCCAAACTAGCCGGTCATGCTGGCCAGAGGAAGACCTTTCTGTTCATCGCCCAACATTACTGGTGGCCTTCCCTATGCAAGGATGTTGCGGATTTCGTCACAGCTTGTTCCTCCTGTGCCCGTAACAAGGTTCCCAGGCATCTTCCAGCCGGCCGTCTCCTTCCTCTTCCGGTACCTTCCGCTCCGTGGCAACACATTGCTATGAACTTTATTACGGATCTTCCTGCTTCTGCCGGTTGTACTGTCATTTGGGTGGTCGCTGACCGCTTTTCTAAAATGGCCCACTTCATCCCTCTGCCTGGTCTCCCGTCTGCATATGTGGTGGCTAAGGACTTGATCTATCACATCTTTTGTCTCCACGGCCTACCCCTCCACATTGTGTCTGATCGCGGGGTCCAGTTCACTTCGCGCTTCTGGAGAGCTACGTGTAAGCTGCTGGATGTCTCCTTGAATTTCTCCTCTGCTTATCATCCTCAGTCCAATGGTCAAGTGGAACGTATCAACCAGGTCATTATCAGCTTTCTCCGGCACTTCGTCAACGCTCACCATAACGATTGGGTTGAGCTCCTACCATGGCCCGAGTTCTCCTATAACAACCATGAGACCTAGTCTTCTTCCAAATCCTCGTTCTTTGTGGTCTACGGTAAACACCCCCGGATTCCGTTTCCCGTCTCCGCTTCAGTGGACAATCCTGCTGCGGAGTCTCTAATCAGCGAATTTTCTACTATCTGGGAAGACACTAGATCCGCACTTCTTTAGTCCTCCGAGTGGATGAAGAAATATGCTGATAAGAGACATCTGGATCCACCTCAATTCAGTCCGGGAGACAAGGTCTGGCTCTCCTCCAAATATGTTCGTCTCAAAATACCATCGTATAAGTTGGGTCCACGGTTCATCGGTCCATTTGAGGTTCTCAACCAAATCAATCCTGTGGCTTACAAGCTAAAACTCTCGGCCACCTTACGGATTCCCAACTCCTTCCACGTATCTCTCCTCAAACCAGTTGTTCTTAATTCTTTTTCTGACGATCCAGGTATCACCCCAGCTAAGGTCTCCGCTGAGGACGTCTATGAGGTAGAGTACATTTTGGTCACCAAAAGGGTAAGAGGAAAAAACTTTTTTTCTGGTGGATTGGAAGGGGTTTGGCCCAGAGGAGAGGTCTTGGGAACCCAGGGAGAACATTCATGCCCCTCTTCTTCTTAAAGAATTTCTTGCAGGCCTAAAAAAGAGGGGGAGTGAGGCGCCGTCCCCCTTACCGCTGCACACCTGGTCCAGCGTCTTCCGGCCTCCCTGCTGCTGCTCGCAGCTTCCAGGACAGTGTGCTTAGGGCGTGCCCGCGCTCCCTCCCTCTTAAAGGGGCCACACGCGCCGTCCTAAAAAGTCTCCGGCCAATGGCCGGAGGACTTTCCCTATTTAAAGCACTTCCTCCAATATGGAGGTGCCCGTGCAAGGTTGTTGCTCTGTGATTCTTACTGTTGCTTCAGCCCTCAGGTCCCTCTTAAAGTCAGTCCTGTCCACCAGTCTGTTCTTCAGTCCAGTCCGCCAGTCGGACTACTATCCAGCCCGACAGTCTGTGTAGAGTCCAGTCCGCCAGTCTGTCTATGGGCTCTACCCACCTGCTTACCTGGAAGCACCTGTCTGTTACCTGCCGTGCCTGCCTGCTTACCTGGAATCACCTGCCAGTTACCTGTTGTGCCCGCCAGCCTGCCTACCCGGAGCACCCGTCTGGCTATCAGCCGAATCAGCCTGCTTGTCTACCCGGACCACCCGTCAGCCTGCCTGCCGTGCTCATCCGCTATACCGGACAGTTCCTGCCATCTGACCCGTGGGAGTCACTAGCTCTCATACAAGGTCGGTCCCAGAGTGGCACCTGGTCCCCCTGCTCGGTCTCTCCCTGGTTCACGGAGTCGATTGAGCCGCCGTGCGACCTTAGTCAGGCTGAGTAGTTACTTAGTCTCGCCCTTCTGGTCCCTCCTTGCACCGCAGCACAGAGGTTCCACCACCCGGATCCGTAACACCAGGGTATGTAAACTTTTGAGCACAACTGTATATGTGTATCTATATATATACATATATAATATATATACACATATATATATATATATATATATATATATATATATATATATATACACTGCTCAAAAAAATAAAGGGAACACTCAAATAACACATCCTAGATCTGAATGAATGAAATATTCTCATTGAATACTTTGTTCTGTACAAAGTTGAATGTGCTGACAACAAAAGCACACAAAAATCATCAATGGAAATCAAATTTATTAACCAATGGAGGCTTGGATTTGGAGTCACCCCCAAAATTAAAGTGGAAAAACACACTACAGGCTGATCCAACTTTGATGTAATGTCCTTAAAACAAGTCAAAATGAGGCTCAGTATTGTGTGTGGCCTCCACATCCCTGTATGACCTCTCTACAACGCCTGGGCATGCTCCTGATGAGGTTGCGGATGGTCTCCTGTGGGATCTCCTCCCAGACCTGGACTAAAGCATCCGCAAACTCCTGGACAGTCTGTGGTGCAACGTGACGTTGGTGGATGGAGCGAGACATGATTTCCCAGATGTGCTCAATCGGATTCAGGTCTGGGGAACGGGCGGGCCAGTCCATAGCTTCAATGCCTTCATCTTGCAGGAGCTGCTGACACACTCCAGACACATGAGGTCTGGCATTGTCCTGCATTAGGAGGAATCAAGGGCCAACCGAACCAGCATATGGTCTCACAAGGGGTCTGAGGATCTCATCTCGGTACCTAATGGCAGTCAGGCTACCTCTGGCGAGCACATGGTGCGACCCTCCAAAGATATGCCACCCCACACCATTACTGACCCACTGCCAAACCAGTCATGATGAAGGATGTTGCAGGCAGCAGATCGCTCTCCACAGCGTCTCCAGACTCTGTCACGTCTGTCACATGTGCTCAGTGTGAACCTGCTTTAACCTGTGAAGAGCACAGGGCACCAGTGGCGACTTTGCCAATCCTGGTGTTCTGTGGCAAATGCCAAGCGTTCTGCACGGTGTCGGGCTGTGAGCACAACCCCCATCTGTGGACGTCGGGCCCTCATACCACCCTCATGGAGTCGGTTTCTAACTGTTTGTGCAGACACATGCACATTTGTGGCCTGCTGTACGTCATTTTCCAGGGCTCTGGCAGTGCTCCTCCTGTTCCTCCTTGCACAAAGGTGGAGGTAGCGGTCCTGCTGCTGGTTTGTTGCCCTCCTACGGCCCCCTCAACGTCTCCTGGTGTACTGGCCTGTCTCCTGGTAGCGCCTCCAGCCTCTGGACACTACGCTGACAGACACAGCAAACCTTCTTGCCACAGCTTGCATTGATGTGCCATCCTGGATGAGCTGCACTACCTGAGCAACTTTTGTGGGTTGTAGAGTCCGTCTCATGCTACCACGAGTGTGAGAGCACAACCAACATTCAAAAGTGACCAACACATCAGCCATAAAGCATTGGTACTGAGATGTGGTCTGTGGCCGCCACCTGCAGAACCACTCCTTTATTGAGGGTGTCTTGATAATTGCCAATAATTTCCACCTACTGCCTGAGATCTCCACAGTCCCTGTTAATGAGCTGGGTACAGAACTGTCCCGTTTAACCCTCTCAGTCAAGAAGCCAAACCAGCTGTTATAAACAGTGTTCTTTTTATGCACAGTCAAACAGGTGAACTTAGAGTAACAGGTTATGCATTCTTCATCACTTGCCACACAGTACTCAGGCTCCATTCTCAGAGCTACAGTCTGCACTTTGTTTCTGGCAACAGGTACGGCACAGTAGTGAGGAGAGGTCTTAAATGCCTGCATTTTCTTAGGGGTAGAGTCATACGGGTCCACATGTGTCGCTATGCCCTGATCCCCTGTGTCCTTGCTTATATCAGTCCCAGGGGCCGCTCGTAGAGACGTGCTCCCTGTTTCAGTACCCACAGCAGGGCAATGCCTTGTCCCAAGGTCCCCTTTCTCGCTGGACAGTACGTTTCCTGGACTTCTAAGCTTCTCTGCAGGTTTCCCCACTTGCCTGTGTCGTCCTGCTGCCTCTGTAACTAGATCCTTGTCCTCATGAGCCTCGTAGTTCCACACCAGGAACAATCCGTCTTTCCTCTTTCTATTACTTTTCTAGACTGACTAAAATGGATCCCTTCTCCCAGAAGCCACAAAGCTCCCTCCCACTATGGGCTGTACTTCTAATTAACCCTCAAACTGTCTATGTATCTTATGTCTGTATCTGGGCAGATTTCACCTACACTCTATACCAGAGTGAAAAGAAAGACAGTGACATCTTGTGGCCTCCGGTCAACTCTGCAGCCCACAGGGAAACAACCATTAAATACATAGCAGTAACATGCATGTAAAGTACATTCAACCAACAGAAATATCAGAGGAGTGAGATGCCATCCTCACCACCCTTACATGCTTACTTCCCTTCAAAATCAGATGTCCAGCATGGCACAGTGGTTCCACTACTATGTACATTACATAACAGAAGGATTTGTGCAAACCTTCATCAAAGGAAGTGCTGCAGGCTACGCTAAAATATGCAGTGTCCTTTTCCTACTTATAGGCTACTCTCTTCAGTGCGTGAGTGAGCGCCTCAGGATTTTACATTGCATGCTCCTGCATTAAAGGCAGTAGATAAGAGCAACAAGGAGGACCTGTTTCTGCCACTCTGGGGTCTGAGTACCCAGGCGAGAACCCTGGACCTGTTTGTACCTGTGTCAGTTCTTGTCTGAATTGGGACCTATCCCTGAACCTGTTTTGTATCTGTATCTGAATCTTTCCCTTCACCTCGTGTCTGAAACCTGAAGGTCTGAACCTGTACTTATCCCAGAAACCTGCAGTGTCTGAACCTGTACTTACCCCTGAAACCGGCAGTGTCTGAATGAGTGCCTATCTCTAATCTGTTGTCGCTGTGCAACATTAGTGCTTAGTGAGTACAATTTGCTACTTCATTGTGAGTACCCTGTGTGAACTTGATCCAGTCTGTCTTGTTCGTATCTATCCTTGTATACGTCCTATGTGAACCTGACCCTGTCTACTCCTTGTGAACAGAGTCCTGTCTTGCCTGTCCGCATCTGTGGTTCCCTGCCTGTCTGTCCAGTCTGAACTGGGTCCTACCCGTGTCTGTATACCAGTGGTGTATGCCAGTATCAGCCTGTATATCAGCTGGACCCGCCCACACCTGCCAGTGCTTATCTATATACCAGCCTGACCTGCCCGCACCTGCCTGTGCTTATCTGTATACCAGCCTGACCTGCCCACACCTGCCAGTGCTTATCTATATACCAGCCTGACCTGCCACACCTGCCAGTGCTTATCTATATACCAGCCTGACCTGCCCACACCTACCAGTGCTTATCTATATACCAGCCTGACCTGCCCACACCCGCCTGTGCTTATCTGTATACCAGCCTGACCTGCCCACACCTGCCTGTGCTTATCTATATACCAGCCTGACCTGCCCACACCTGCCTGTGCTTATCTGTATACCAGCCGGATCTGCCCACACTTGCCAGTGCTTATCTGTGTACCAGCCTGACCTGCCCACACCTGCCTGTGCTTACCCGCCCACACCTGCCAGTGCTTATCTATATACCAGCCTGACCTGCCCACACCTGCCTGTGCTTATCTGTATACCAGCCTGACCTGCCCACACCTGCCAGTGCTTATCTATATACCAGCCTGACCTGCCCACACCCGCCTGTGCTTATCTGTATACCAGCCTGACCTGCCCACACCTGCCTGTGCTTATCTATATACCAGCCTGACCTGCCCACACCTGCCTGTGCTTATCTGTATACCAGCCTGACCTGCCCACACCTGCCAGTGCTTATCTATATACCAGCCTGACCTGCCCACACCTACCTGTGCTTATCTGTATACCAGCCTGACCTGCCCACACCTACCAGTGCTTATCTATATACCAGCCTGACCTGCCCACACCCGCCTGTGCTTATCTGTATACCAGCCTGACCTGCCCACACCTGCCAGTGCTTATCTATATACCAGCCTGACCTGCCCACACCTGCCTGTGCTTATCTGTATACCAGCCTGACCTGCCCACACCTGCCTGTGCTTATCTGTATACCAGCCTGACCTGCCCACACCTGCCTGTGCTTATCTGTATACCAGCCTGACCTGCCCACACCCGCCAGTGCTTATCTGTATACCAGCCGGACCTGCCCGCACCTGCCAGTGCTTATCTGTATACCAGCCGGACCTGCCCGCACCTGCCAGTGCTTATCTGTATACCAGCCGGACCTGCCCACACCTGCCTGTGCTTATCTGTATACCAGCCGGACCCGCCCACACCTGCCAGTGCTTATCTGTATACCAGCCGGACCTGCCCGCACCTGCCAGTGCTTATCTGTATACCAGCCGGACCTGCCCACACCTGCCTGTGCTTATCTGTATACCAGCCGGACCCGCCCACACCTGCCAGTGCTTATCTGTATACCAGCCGGACCTGCCCGAACCTGCCAGTGCTTATCTGTATACCAGCCGGACCTGCCCACACCTGCCAGTGCTTATCTGTATACCAGCCGGACCCGCCCACACCTGCCAGTGCTTATCTGTATACCAGCCGGAACTGCCCACACCTGCCAGTGCTTATCTGTATACCAGCCGGACCTGCCTACATCTGCCAGTGCTTATCTGTATATCAGCTGGACCCGCCCACACCTGCCAGTGCTTATCTGTATACCAGCCGGACCTGCCCACACCAGCCAGTGCTTATCTATATACCAGCCTGACCTGCCAACACTTGCCAGTGCTTATCTATATACCAGCCTGACCTGCCCACACTAGCCAGTGCTTATCTATATACCAGCCTGACCTGCCCACACTAGCCAGTGCTTATCTATATACCAGCCTGACCTGCCCGCACGTGCCAGTACTTATCTATATACCAGTCGGACCTGCCCGCACCTGCCAGTGCTTATCTGTATACCAGCCGGACCCGCCCACACCTGCCTGTGCTTATCTGTATACCAGTCGGACCCGCTCACACCTGCCAGTGCTTATCTGTATACCAGCCGGACCTGCCCGCATCTGCCAGGGCTTATCTATATACCAGCCGGACCAACCTGCACGTGCCAGTGCTTATCTGTATACCAGCCGGACCCGCTCACACCTGCCAGTGCTTATCTGTATACCAGCCGGACCTGCCCACACCTGCCTGTGCTTATCTGTATACCAGCCAGACCTGCCGGCACCTGCCAGTGCTTATCTATAAACCAGCCAGACCTGCCGGCACCTGCCAGTGCTTATCTATAAACCAGCCGGACCTGCCCGCACCCACCTGTGCTTATCTGAATACCAGCCGGACCGGTCCGCACCTGCCAGTGCTTATCTGTATACCAGCCGGACCTGCCTGCACCTGCCAGTGCTTATCTGTATACCAGCCGGACCTGTCCGCACCTGCCAGTGCTTATCTATATACCAGCCTGACCTGCCCGCACCTGCCAGTGCTCATCTGTATACCAGCCAGACCTGTCCGCACCCGCCTGTGCTTATCTGAATACCAGCCGGACCGGTCCGCACCTGCCAGTGCTTATCTATATACCAGCCTGACCTGCCCGCACCTGCCAGTGCTCATCTGTATACCAGCCAGACCTGTCCGCACCTGCCTGTGCTTATCTGAATACCAGCCGGACCGGTCCGCACCTGCCAGTGCTTATCTGTATACCAGCCGGACCTGTCCGCACCTGCCAGTGCTTATCTATATACCAGCCTGACCTGCCCGCACCTGCCAGTGCTCATCTGTATACCAGCCAGACCTGTCCGCACCTGCCTGTGCTTATCTGAATACCAGCCGGACCGGTCCGCACCTGCCAGTGCTTATCTGTATACCAGCCGGACCTGCCTGCACCTGCCAGTGCTTATCTGCATACCAGCCGGACCTGTCCGCACCTGCCAGTGCTTATCTTTATACTAGCCGGACCTGCCCGCACCTGCCAGTGCTTATCAGTATACCAGCCAGACCTGTCCGCACCTGCCAGTGCTCATCTTTTTACCACCTGGACCTGTCCGCACCTGCCAGTGCGAATCTGTATACTAGCCGAACCTGCCAGTGCTTATCTTTATACCAGCCGGATCTGTCCGCACCTTCAAGTGCGAATCTGTATACCAGCCTGACCTGCCCGCACCTGCCAGTGCTTATCTTTTCACCAGCCGGACCTGTCCGCACCTGCCAGTGCGAATCTGTATACCAGCCGGACCAGTCCGCATCTGCCAGTGCGAATCTATATACCAACCGGACCTGCCCGCTCCTGCCAGTGCTTATCTTTATACCAGCCGGACCCACCCGCACCTGCCAGTGCTTATCTGTATACCAGCAGGACCTGCCCGCACCTGCCAGTGCTTATCTGTATACCAGCCGGACCTGCCAGTGCTTATCTTTATACCAGCCGGACCTGTCCGCACCTGCCAGTGCGAATCTGTATACCAGCCGGACCTGTCCGCACCTGCCAGTGCGAATCTGTATACCAGCTGAACCTGCCAGTACCTGCATACCACCATACAGATGTGTCCAAGGTCAATCCTGGTGTAGCACCTGGTTCCGTCCCCCCGGGCTCTCCTCGGATCGCGGCACTGTCAGTTGCCGTGCATATGAAGTCAGTCTGGGGGTGGCACTTAGTCACGCCCCTCCAGGCACTCCTCGGCCCATGGCACAATGGGACCACGATCCACGCTCGCACTAAACAGTCTGAGCGCAAGCATAACATATTTCTTAAGTGTGGTTTACAAAATCACTTTCTGAGATGATGAAGAGGCCCCATGTGTCTTTTTTCATGATCAATTATGTAGGTGGTTATAAAACCAATTAATCACCTGCTATACCACACATTCATGGACCAAAGACCTTTATGCAGACTGTGCCAGTACTAACAATATAAATGCCAATGGATTTGCACTGTGAAAACGGCAAGCAACGTGTAGACCTACCAAGCAGTTGGTTCCCCCATTAGAAAACCATATACAAAAAAGTGGCATTACCTCTAGTGCCCGGACATCGGGCTGATTGAATATGGCTCACATTACATTCCGTATGAATAATATCACAGCTGGCACTGCTCTTGTGAAGACTGATATGCGTTACTTCATAAGAGAAAAAACTTTCATTTTACTACTATCCAACCCTTCTATGTTCATAAAACATTTCCATGATGACACAGGTTTCTGATGAATGGCCGAGGATGAAATGTGAAGAATTTCAAATACAAACCAGCTGCTTTAACCATGTCAAGGTACCAAGATCCTTGACACAAAAGCAGATGTACCAAACAAGGCAGCATAATAAACAGTGATAATGAAGAAACATAATGCTGGCCACCCTCGATCCCAAGTCTGCAGCTGTCAATGGCAAATGTTAAGATACTGTAGCAGGGCCTGAAGCCAAATGAAACAATCTTTCAATGCCATCTTGATCCTCTCAATCTTGATCACAGGAATGATGTCCTTATCGACAGGTGTGGAAGATTAGTATAAGATCCATGCTACCAGTTTGTTTTCTAAATGCAAAATTAAGCAACTGTAGAATTAGTGTTCATTAAAAATTTCCTACTATTTTGGAGCTGCTGCAGACAATATAGGTCATTCATAAGACCTGTTGCTTCTTACATAGATATTACAGAACACGTCTCATTGCTCTACATTCCCCATCTTTTAGTGTTAGAATTAGCAGCAGTGAAGATGCATGTTTTACAGCACACATTAAAGTGTGAAGAGGGGATGAAGCATCCAAGTTCTCAGGGAGGGCGGATCATGCAAGATATAGATGGGCAAAAAAAGTACAAACAAGCCAATCTCCAGAGGAGGAATAAAAAATCATAAATGGTTTGTATGAGTGTATGAAGAAAAGAACAGACAGGGAAAGGAATATCACACACTACTTCATATCAGTGTCTGTCAGCACAAGGAAGAGAAGATCCCTAATGGACTGTAGAAGGAAAAATCAAGATTGTAATAAAGCAGCACTAGTTCGTGAGAGCAAGTGAAGTTGAATATGTAATAGTTTTGGAGTCAAAAAACGTGTCAGCTTAGCCTAGATGAAGTTGTATAATTGAGTTGAGTCTAAACGACACATGTGGAAATGGTAACCCCAGAGCAAAAACTAAAATTTGGTCCCACATACAATAATTGCTGAAACGCAGAAACCAGTGCGTCTTTGGCCCCAACGTCACATCAATCAAACTAGTTCACACTGCAAACACGGAGCAGACAAAACATAAGCAAAAATCAGTCACCTTTCTCCAAGCCATAGCTATAGGCAGTTTTTGAGAGACATACCATCTTGATTTTTTAAAAAACAGAGAGACATATGGCATTTTCAAAAATAAAAGGTATCAGAATGATCACTATGAATAAACCAACAGGTGTGAATTAGGGTGTGCTGCTAAATGTACATTGTGGAGTATTTGGCTAACCAAAGCCAATTAGCAAGGGCAGGAAGCTAAGAAGAAATCCACTAACCAATGACTGACTCAGATGAAAGCTTCTATCTCATTTGATTAATATTGATTTTTGCTCTGCATGGAATATAGTTAACACCCGCCAATGTAGCTCAAATTAATTCAAGACCATGTCAATTTCAATTAAAGTCAAATTGACAAGTAATCTTATAAAACACAATAGTTATTGGAAATTCATTTGCAGCTGTGGCTCAGTCTAAAAATAAAAACCAACCGTGAAATGTCACTTTGGGCTGTCAGCCAAGAAGCACAGAATGTCTAACAAATGGAGATGAAAAAGGCCATAGCTGGGCGTGTGATGGACCACACACAACGGCACATGCAACATGCAGCACATGTTATTGCCTTCAGATAAATAATATGACAAAAACAGTTTTTTTCTATAAAGATTTCAATATTAACCCTCTTTCCATCAGCTGCAATGGCTTCCAACATACAAAGTGACTGGCTGTCAGCAGATTGTTATTGATCAAAATATTAAGCTGTTCTGTTCCGGTGTCGAAACAGGACCAGGAAGTAAAGACCAGTGCAGGACGCATCAGAACAGGATGGGATCTGTTAGGGTATGGATTCTTTTTGTATTTTACACCAGTTTAAAGCCTTTTTAAAATACTTTTTATCAATGGGTCAGCCCCATTAATGGGAACCTGACTGCTGAGACATAGTACATGTATGCAGGGAGAGACCTGTCACTCAAGGGGAGTATGCAGGGAGGAGCCACCGGGGATCCGCCTGTCTGACTAGTCTTTCTTGAGGCTCTGACCCTGATGGCTTTTAAAGTATGTTCTATGAAACACTGCAATGTGTCAGAGTCAAACATACCTGGGTGAAATCATACTGTCTGATACATGCTGCCCAGGAATCAGATAGCATGTATGAGCTGTCAGGTTCCCTTTAACTAATCGCTTGCCTTTTATGCATGTCTTTGCTGGCAAACAATGCATTACATGGCATACAATTAATTCATCGGCGATTCATTGATTTTAATGGACATCTGTGGTTCTCAAAAACGGAGCGTAAAGTTTGCTGCAGCACTCTTCTCTGACTAAGGACAAGTGCAGACGGCTGTAGATTCTCTCATCTGAGAGAATCTGGCCGATTATGCAAATGACACCCTGATCAAACTCTGACCAGAGTTTCATCAGAGTCTGATCCTATTCTCCTGAATGAGAAGTTGGAGAAAAAAATTTCTTCATCTTCTCCATTCTGTCAGTGTGCGGAAATTGGACTGCACTCAGATGTCATCAAAGTGCAGTCCAACATTTCCCATGCACTCATTGACTTGCATGGTTGAGGGCGATCCAAATATCGGATCAAACTTGGGCATGCAGTGTTTTTTTTCCTCGGTCAGCCCCATAGATCAACATTGGTCCGATTGCAATCTGATGTTTTGTCGGATCGCACTCGGACAGCAAATACACTCGTCTGCACCTGCCCTAACTGACACAAATCCTATATCCAAAAGGGTTTCACTATAGGGATTTGGCAAAGCATATAGTCCAATCCTGGATGTCTTAGGGGGCACAAGTGAGAAGCCAACTGAGCTAACAGCCAGACATTTCTGAGGAACAGTCTTGAAAAAGTGGGGAGAATCTTTGCCCCAGGTAAAATTATGCATACGTACTCCCATAAAACATGTTAAAAAGGAAGAAAATGGGTAAGTGTGATAGCATTTTTCTTAATGACATCAAAAATGAAGTCCACTATAGATTGTATACAGAACCTCATATTCTGCTTTATATCACTGATTATATTACCATGCAAGAGATTCTACATTCTTAAAGTTAGTAGTCTCCAATTATGCTTAGTTAAGACCTCAGGAATATTTACCCTGTAATAAGGGAATAGTCAATCACATTATAGGTTACGACGGGATTATCTAAAATTTACAAACATGAACAGATCTAACTTTCACTGCACCTACCTGATCATAAAGAATTTCCAGTACCAATGTGAATCTCTTAGTTATACTCACAGTACTGACTTATGGTTTGTAACTGGAGACAAGTCAGAACTAGAAAGCCATAAAATGTGCTCAATACCATCAGCAAATCACTCCGCTACTGATGAAAATGCTTCATCTGGGAAATGTTAGGATCTGGTGAATCTCAGCACTTCCAGGATACATATTCACCATTGCATCTAGAATACTGCTGCATGAATTATATAATCCGTGTATGAGGCATTGCTATGGTTAAGTCTTTCATTGCAAAAGAACGAAGAATCAGTTTGTAAGATTGTTAAATCTATAACATTTGTGACTATATTTTAAAGATCTGCAGCAATTCAGCATCTAATAGCTTATAGGCTCTGGACACCTTTGACATACAATCATTTTTACATATGTTAGAAGTCATCTTTACTTAATAAAATTGCACAAATTCTCAGCAAATAATCTTCATTTCTTCATTTATTTTCTGACCCCCTGATAAGCAATTTCATATTTTTCTCTTGTGGGAGTGTCTCTCCTAGTAATATAGGTTGGATAAGAGGTCTGTGTTTATCCATCATGCTGTTGTCTTTACTGCTCATATTTTAGCACAGCTTCTATCCTACACTCAGGGCCGCCATCAAAGCATTACTGCCCTTACTGGTGTATGGGGTGAGCAGAAGCAAGTAGGGGTGGCCCGGACAAGCTTCATTTTTCTTTTTCTCACCGGGCCCCAGGGGCAGATTTCGACCAGTTCAGTAACTAAAAGTGCGTTCTCGGACGCACATTCAGTTAAAATCTATTTCCGTTCAGGAAGCCCTGCACGGCAACAGTTAACAGCCGCCAGCCAATCAGAGGAAGGCAGTTGATGTCGGCATGCACTTCACCGGCGAATGACATCACTGCTATGCGCCGGCGCATCTGTGCCTCAAATGGATGAGGAAGACACCGCTGGACCATGGCCAGGTAAGTTGAAACTTTTTTTTTTCTGTATTGAAAGCTGCAATATGGGGGAGGATGGAGACACCTGGGGCAGCATGGAAACACCTGGGGAAAGATGGAGACACATAAGGGGCCAGGATGGGAGGACATATGGGAGCAGGATAGAGACACATGGAGGCAGGTTGGGAGGACATATAGGGCCAGAATGGGAGGACATATGGGGTCAGGATGAAGACACATGCAGCCAGGATGGGGGATATTATTACTGGAAGGGGCCAGGATGTGGGACTTTATTATTGTAGGGGCTAATGAAGGGATAATATTACTTCTGTGATGTATTTTATTTTTGAGAATACTGTTTTCAGTGTGGGGGGCCCTGGTAGCGTGCAAAGTGACACTATGTCGCTTTTTTTCTTCAACTGGTGCTGTGTAGAAGTTGGGGAAAAATTGGGGAATGTGCTCTGGAAGCGGTGCTCTTCAACTAGAGACGTCACTGGTGAGTCAGTGTATTACCTGTACACTTACGCTACACACTGACACTATATACAGAGCTCCTGTGCATAATGTCTCTGGTGAGTCCCTGCATTACCTGTATACTTACATTATACACTGTATACTATATACAGAGCTCCTGTGTATAATGGCACTTATAGTAATATCAGTGTTGCGTTTTTTTTATTAATGATCAGTATTGTAGTATTCGGTCACTATGTGGTGGTAATATGTAGTCTGGTCATAGTTTGGCGGTATTTGTTTCTTGTATGTGATATTATTTGGTCACTATGTGGTGGTAATATGTGGTCTGGTCACGGTTTGGCAGTATTTGTCCTTTATATGTGATATTATTGGTCATTTTAAAAAATGTATGTAACACATTCCCTTAAAGAAAAATAAATAAAAATATACCTAAAAAGAGTATTGGGTATTTTAACAAATGTTTAATAGGTTAGAGTAGAGTAGGGCCCGGCCAAAAGAGTCTACTTTGTTGTGGTGGTGGCGGCTTAAAAAATCTTTTGGCCAAAACAAAAGCTGATGGCTACATATGTGATATGGTTCAATGGGAACTGTTAATGTGTGATTGGTGAGGACGCGGTGAAGAAGTGGAGTTTTTCCAATCCAAGAGTAGTCAGTGGGAATGTGGAAGGTTCTAGGGGGGAGCCTGGGTGGAGTCTCAAGGGGGCCCGAAAATGTTGCTAGTATGGGGCCATGAAATTCCTGGTGGCAGCCCTTCTTGCCTCTACATGAGGTTTTCTTTTTTTTCTATAGCCTGTTCTCTCTGTCCTCCCTGAGATACTTTCTCCCCTCTCCATGCTGTTGAGATCAGTGTACAACCCCTCTTGCTTCCTGCTGCCAACTTTAACACTGAGAGGAGGTAGGGGAAAGAACGGAGAGAGCCAACAGGAGGACTTATAGACACTATGCCGCAGCAAGATGGCAGAAAATGTTTAATGAAGACTATTCAGAAAGTTACCTAACACTGCACTTAGGAAGAAAACGAGCAATAAAAAGAAATGCAGTGCAAAAGTGTACAAAGCTTTTAAATTGTAACATTGTGTGTATCCTCACAAGGCATAAGGGATAAGATTCTTGACTATACACAATTTTTTTTTTAAATAAAAAATGCAATGTAGTTTTAGCTTCCATTCAGGTAATGAATAGCTTATTCTGGCCTAAATTCAACATAGACTGATTGTATCCCATGTACCTTCAGTAGTCAAGGATATAAATGCCAATGCATAGTAGAATATATCTTGAAGGGATTGTCTACAATCTGGTATAATCTGGGTATAAACCTGAAAACAGGTGTTTAATACAGATGTTTAATATATCTGCAGTGCCAGTGAAGCATTAAAAGTCCCGATGAATGAGTGTGAAATGCTCTTTGTAGCCACTTTCTACACTGTCTAATAAATGAATGTCATAAATGGAGTACCACCCTGTATTTACTCAGAAATCCCTAAAATTGTATTTGAAAATGGGTTTTTTCACATCGGCCACCCCTTCAGAGCTGAAAAATAAATATAGTGACATATTTATGATAAACTGAAGCATTCGTGCAAGTGATAGGAACTTACAGACTCCCTTTTCCCTTGGGATTTGCTATGAGAACGAGAGCGGGAGATATTGCTGAAGAAGGAATCTTTCTTTCCAGCTGACAGAGGAGGAGAATCTGTGTGGTCGCGGCCTCCAGGCAAACTCTCTATACTGGGAGACGAGCTGACATTCTTACAGCTTTGGCCTAGAATAAAACACAGAGAGCACACGTTTTAAGAAGAGCAATCGGTTTAGTTCAGTTCAGAGCATTCACTGCTTTTAGGGGAGTCAATACATGTAAGCAAGACAGAAAGGAAGTCACCAGAGAAGGATAGCTGGTAGCTTCCATACATTAGTGGTATATGTGAATACATGGCATGATATACCATCCTCATCCCGCACAGCACTATCTGTAACTGTGCAGCAAATAAGTTTACCGTTTATGTTAAACTACATGCTGAAAGAGGAAAAGAAGAATAGGAGTGGGAAATACACATACTTAAAGGGGTATTCTTAAGTTTGGAAGTTATCCTCTATCCATGGGAACTCCACCGATCCAAAGAAACAGCACTTTGAAGAGCCTCGTGTAAATGGAGTGGTGGTCAATCATCGGCACTGCCGTTCCATTCATTCTTAATGGGTCCGCTGGAGATAGTCTAGCGCTGTGCTCAGCTGGCCTTTGGCACTCCCATAAGAATGACTGAAGCAGCAGTGCGCATGAATAACCACTGCTCCATTCATGTGGGGCTCTTCAAAGCCCTGGTTCTTTAGTGGTGGTCCCAGTAGTCAGACCTCCAGCGATTGTTATGTTAGCCCCTCTCCCATGGTTAGGGGACAACTTCCAAACTTGAGAATACCCCTTTAAGATACATATGAAGTCAGCATAGATGAAAAACTGGCAACCTGTAAAACCTACAATAGGGTTAAGCGTTAAAGTGTTTTGTAACCACCATTGTTATTTTTTTTTACATAAATCAGTATTCCAAATTGATGTAACACAGGAAAAAACAAAAGGGAAGGAGGGGGATGCAGCTGAAGTATCTTCAACTTTCTTTTGCTTTTCTGAGACTGCATGCTTAAATAGAGGTAGGGAGGCAGAAGGGGTGCGACACTGAATGATTCAGAGTGTGGAGGTCACCTGTAGCATTGCACTAGGAGAAGTCTGACCATTAAACTTAAAAAAAAGTTAGAAAGATGGCTGTAACGTCCTAGTGCTGGAGTGTGAATACGTTCTTATGAAAGTGGTTGTGTTCTCCATACATATCGCACAGATCACAAATATAGTACCAATGGAAATCTTTGCTTTGCTCTGTACCTCAATGTGCCTCTGATATAACAGCACATGCCTGGTGTACGGGTCCATCCATACACTGCAGTGCAGAATAGTAATAGTTTAGAGCAGTGATTTTCAACCAGTGTGCCGCGGGGAAAGTTCCCCAAACTATGGTGCCCCCTGTGTTTTGTTTCCCGGCAATGCGCTCGATGCGCAGTCACGCCTTCTTACAATGTAGGAGACGTGTACAATAACACATGCGCAAGCTTTGAACCTCGCGCGACTTAATGACGTCACCGAGGCCGGCGAGTCATCCTGAGAGCGGAGAGACTCTCGCATTTGCCCGCCGCCAAGGTAATGCCCGCCAATAATGCTGACTATATGAGTTTTTGCCTGAGTATATGAACTGTTGGCAGAATACTCAGCATATGAGCTGGTACTTTTAGTACTCCAGCAGTATACTGCATATAACAATGAGAAATGTAAAATGAGAAATACTATAGTCATGAGGCTGGAGTACTACAAGTACCAGCTCATATGCTGAGTATATGAGCTGGCACTTGTACTCTGGCCTCATGGCCATAGTACTTCTCATTGTACCCCTTTATATTGCAGTATATGAGCCACATAATAATCAGCACCATATACTGTGGCGCTGTACAGTGCACATCACCACAGTATATGATGCTGATAATCATGTGCTCATATACGTGGAACTGTATTTATGAGGTTACATGGGATTGAATATATGAGGGGGTTATCCTTTTTTATTTCACTTTTTTTTAAATAAATAATTTATTGAAAGGACCTCTGCCAGGCATATTTCACTCTTGAGGGCTAAAAAAGTAGCTCTTGTGGTGGTAAGAAGCTGATTTAAAACCCCCAAGAGTGAACTCCGTGAGAGTTGTATGTATGGAATAATAAATGATATTAGTACCGTTCTTCAGCAGTCATGTCCTGCTTGAATTGACTCTAGTGGCGTAGCACTTGGCAGCCGGCTCTATTCTACTTATAGAGAAAGCTGAGTGCTACGTCACTAGTGTCAATTCAAGCAGGAAATGCAGGCCGTAGTAATAGAAGTTATTATCACACACATACAGCTCTCGTGAAGTTCACTCTTGGGGGGTTTAAATCAGCTTCTTGTCACCACGAGAGCTGCTTTTTAAGCCCTCAGGAATGAAATATGCCTAGCAGAGGTCCTTTAAGTGTGGCAGATAATGTAATACTCTTCTATTTTAGTGTGTGGCTGCGCACACTATCTCAGCAGTGATGGAGAAGTATTTGAGAATGGAAAAGGCAAATGCCGAACAGGACCCTGGACACAATTCTAACCCAAATGAAGGCCCTAGTATGAGAGTTCGACAAAAGAAAAAAGACAAGACGGTGAGCTCAAGGCAATACAGTGAAAGCTATCTTTCATTTGGATTTACTTCCACTGGGGATGCGACAGCACCAACACCACTGAGCTTGGTGTGTGGTGAGAAGCTTTCCAATAGCGCTATGGTGCCAAGCAAACTTAAACGCCATCTCCAAACGAAACACCCTTCCGTTCAAAATAAACCGATGGAGTATTTTGTACGCTTACGTACAAACAATGAGAAAGGGGCAACTTTTTTGAGAAAAAGCACAAAGGTAAATGAGAGAGCCCTCAAAGCTAGCTACCTTGTTGCTGAACTCATAGCTAAATCAAAAAAGTCCCACACTGTGGCAGAAACATTAATACTACTAGCTTGTAAAGCTATTGTAAATGAGATGCTTGGCCCTGAAGCAGCTAAAGAGATAGCTAAAGTGCCTCTCTCTGATAACACAATTGCCAGACGGATTGATGACTTGTCTGCGGACATTGAAACAGTTGTTTTGGAAAAGGTGCGCATCAGTAAGAAATTTGCCTTGCAACTTGATGAGTCGACGGATATCAGTGGACATTGTCAGTTGTTGGCCAATGTGCGTTTTGTGGATGGTGAAGCCATTAGAGAAAACTTCCTATTTTGCAAGGCACTGACAGAAAAATCAACAGGAGAGGCAATATTCCAAGTCACATCGGAATAGCTTGATAAAAGTGGACTTACATGGGAAAACTGCACAGGTGTCTGCACTGATGGAGCCGCAGCCATGGTCGGGCGCATCAAAGGCTTTGTAAGTAGGGTTAAAGAAAGAAACCCAGATGTTCTTGCTACCCACTGTTTCTTGCACCGTGAGGCCCTCGTTGCAAAGACCTTACCAGCAGATCTAGCTCCTGTGTTGGATGATGTTGTGCGCATAGTGAACTTTGTGAAGACGCGACCTTTGAGATGTCGCTTATTTGCGTCTTTGTGTACAGAAATGGGAGCGGAACATAAAATCTTATTGCTCCACAAGGAGGTCAGGTGGCTGTCACGCGGCAAAGTGCTGGCCCGTGTGTATGAGTTGCGAGAGGAACTTAAAATATTTCTTACAAACGAGAGGTCCGATTATTCGAAGCTGCTTGCAAGTGATGAGTGGTGTGCAAAGCTGGCATACCTGGCTGATATATTTCAATATCTGAATGAACTAAACACACGGATGCAAGGTCGAAATGAAAACCTGCTTACAAGCACTGATAAAATGAACGGATTCCGTTTAAAGGTGCAGCTCTGGCAACAACATGTGCAGGGTGGCAACCTTCAGATGTTCCCACTCACCGAGAAACTGCATGATGACAATACTGCTGCAATGTGCGAAGCGATTGGCAGACATTTGAAAACTCTTGAGGAGAAGTTATCGTTCTATTTCTCTTCAGCCTTCACAGAATGCCTTGACTGGGTTAGGGACCCATACAGCTCATTATCCGTTGCTGGAAAGGACATGACTTTAAAGGAGCAAGAGGAACTCGTTGAACTGAAGCAAGATCGCGATTTAAAGCTAAAGTTTGCTGATCTTCCTTTGGACAGTTTTTGGTTATCTGTTGCCAAGGAGTTCCCCATTCTGGCCAACAAAGCTATTTTGACATTGCTGCCATTTTCAACCACATATCTATGTGAGCTGGGCTTCTCAAGCTTGACTGCGATAAAAACTAAAAACAGGGAGAAACTGAGAACTGTTGAGGAAGAGCTTCATGTGTGTCTTTCCACCTTTCCTGCCAGGATATCCCTTTTGTGTTTATCGAAACAGGCCCAGGTTTCACACTGAGTGAGTAAAATAAATTTAGAATCTATATTATTAACTATATGTATAATATGACTGTTTTAGTGTCATTTTGTGCTATTTTGGTTGGTGGTGTGCCCCAGGATTTTCTAAGTATAAAAAGTGTGCCGCGGCTCAAAAAAGGTTGAAAATCACTGGTTTAGAGCACTATCTATGTAATTGTGAATGACGAGTCTACAACATTTAAGAGGAAAAAAGCTCCCGATAGTTTTCTAATTCACATTTAATGAAGTTCTAACACTAAGCCATGTTAGTACAATGATAAATGAAGCAGAAGCCACCATGAATCATGGGAGCAATCCCCGAACAGAGATTTACAGGAAGCTCAGAAATGACACAGCAGAGTCTTTTGCTATTATGTCAGTACATTGTGTCCTCTCCATTGTACTGAAGGACTTGTTCTGCTGAGTCTACAATTTACAATAAAGAACTATAGAAGGGAAATACACCCGGTAAGAGGGAAAGCGAGGAACAACCAGCTCACAATTCTCTTAATATAATGTTATTAACTGATTCGCCATCATTACAAGGCTGCTTAATTCAGTTTACAGAGAAACAGGAGACATAATTTGCTAATTGCTGAGACTTCCATCAATCTTGAGATCGAGGTCCTGGAGTGCACGGCCATGTGCACCACCGCTCCATTCATTGTAGATGGAACTGCTGCTATATCTAGTTATCTCTGGAAGTCCCACAGATAATAAATAGATTGGAGAACTGCGTATGGGGCCACAGCTCCATTCATTGTATATGGAACTGATGCTATGTCTAGTTATCTATGGAAGTCCCATAGATAATAAATAGATTGGAGGACTGCGTATGGGACCACCGCTCCATTCATTGTATATGGAACTGATGCTACATCTAGTTATCTCTGGAAGTCCCATAGATAATAAATAGATTGGAGGACTGCGTATGGGACCACTGCTCCATTCATTGTATATGGAACTGATGCTACAGGTGCATCTCAATAAATTAGAATATCATCAAAAAGTTAATTTATTTCAGTTAAATACAAAAAGTGAAACTCATATTATATAGAGTCATTACAAACAGAGTGATCTGTTTCAAGTGTTTATTTCTGTTAATGGTGATGATTATGGCTTACAGCCAATGAAAACACAAAAGTCATTATCTCAGTAAATTAGAATATTTTATAACAACAGCTTGAAAAATGTTTTAAAATCCGAAATGTTGGCCTACTGAAATGTATGTTCAGTAAATGCACTCAATACTTGGTCGGGCTCCTTTTGCATCAATTACTGCATCAATGCGGCATGGCATGGAGGCGATCAGCCTGTGGCACTGCTGAGGTGTTATGGAAGCCCAGGTTGCTTTGATAGCAGCCTTCAGCTCATCTGCATTGTTGGGTCTGGTGTCTCATCTTCGTCTTGACAATACCCCATAGATTCTCTATGGGGTTAAGGTGATGCGAGTTTGCTGGCCAATCAAGCACAGTGATACTGTTGTGTGTAAACCAGGTATTGGTACTTTTGGCAGTGTGGACAGGTGCCAAGTCCTGCTGGAGAATGAAATTTCCATCTCCAAAAAGCTTGTCGGCAGAGGGAAGCATGAAGTGCTCTAAAATTTCCTGGTAGACGGCTGCACTGACTTTGGTCTTGATAAAACACAGTGGACCTACACCAGCAGATGACATGGCTCCCCAAATGTCACGGGTGTGTTGCCACGAAGATCGTCACGAGTACACAGCCTGACTTCTCGCAGCTGACTTGTTGGTGCTTTGTGTTTTTTCGGCAGTGAAGGAGTTAATTCTCTCTCTCTCTGGGCTAGCTGAGGTCCAGCCTCGCCCAGCTGCAATCAATGCTTCTTTAGTGAGACTCCTTCATATTCCTGCAGGTCTGTTTGGGAGGTGTCGGTGAAAGCTTTTCATTCTGACTTACAGAGCGGATCGTGGTGTTTGGAGTTGCTGAGATAAGTGTATTTGGAAGTGTTTTTTCCCTTCCTCGCTTTATCATTTATCTCCTTTCCCGTTGGTTTTCCCTCTGTTGTAGTTGTGTAGAAGTTGTATGCAAGGTGGTTTTGGTTTTTCCCTTGTACTGTCTCGTTCGTCTAAATACTGTGTGTGGGCATATTATTTCTGGTTCCCAATTGTTGTGATCGGGGTCCTTCTCAGGACTAGATTACTGAGGTGCAGGGATCCTCAGGAGGTAGGGGTTACGCTGGCGGCCTGGACCTCTGTACCTTTAACAGTACCTCCAGGTTGAGGGATTAGTCAGGGCCCCAGCTTAGGGTCAGCTTAGGCCCCCTACCTCCAGTATTCTGTGACAGTGTGACATTTTCACCGACCAACTTAGTTTTTCTCCAGCTACCATGGATCCAGTAGCCGGTCTAGCTCGGCAGTTGCAGAGTTTGTCCATGGGGCTGGCGGACGTTAGGTCCAAGGTTTTGCATCCTCTGGAGCAAGCCGGACCAGAACCTAAAGTAGCTCTCCCTGACAGGTTCACTGGGGGGCGGGACAAGTTTTTTGTTTTCCGGGAGGCATGCAAATTGTACTTTCGGCTGCGGCCTCGGTTATCGGGCAGCGAAGAACAAAGGGTGGGAATTGTCATCTCGCTCCTACAAGGGGACCCACAATCTTGGGCGTTCTCTCTTCCCCCAAGCTCCCCGGTTCTCCAGTCAGTGGATAGGTTTTTCGCTGCTCTGGGACTCGTATATGATGACCCAGATCGGATCTCCCTTGCTGAGTCTAAGTTACGTAGGATTCAGCAGGGAGATCGTCCGGCGGAGGAATTCTGTTCGGAGTTCCGTAGGTGGGCCACGGACACCCAGTGGAATGACCCGGCTCTTAGGAGCCAGTTTTGTCATGGTTTATCCGACAAATTACAGGATGTGTTGGCACAGTATGACTCTCCCGCGTCACTGGAAGCCGCTATGGCCCTTGCCATTCGCGTTGACAGACGGCTTCGGGAGAGGTGCGGGATAACTCTACCCCCTGTAATGTCTCCACCTCCTACAAGGTCCCCTCATATGGTGGTTCCCCTGGTCAGTCCGGAGGAGCCTATGCAATTAGGAGGGACATCATTTCGGGGAAGGGGACCGGTGGAGCGCCATAAGACAGGAAGGTGTTTCCTCTGCGGGAAAAAGGGACATTTTATTGGGGGGTGTCCATCCCGTCCCTTGCAGAGTAAAGAGTCGTCGAAAAAACTGTTGATCCCAGGTTGTGTGGTGGACGGCAATCTGGGAGTAGGTATTTCGTCCCTAGGTTCGTCTCAGTTTCTCGTACCGGCGGAGGTGGTGGTGGGTGCGAGAACTGAGAGGATATCTGTTCTTCTGGATAGTGGGGCCGGGGCTAATCTGGTTGATGCTCGGTTTGCCCGGGTTCAAGGTATGCGATTGAGTGAGTTGGCTAAACCCATCCCCATATTCTCGATCGATGCCAGGCCTCTCGGTCAGGGAAGTTTTTTGCAAGCTGTGCATGGCGTAAAACTTCAAGTGGGGGCAATACATAAAGAACTGTTGTCTTGCTACGTGTTGGAGGGTCTTCCCACTCCTATAGTGTTGGGCCTTCCTTGGTTAGCTAAGCATAACCCGGTTATTAATTGGCAAACCAGAGAGATAAGCCAATGGAGTAAATTCTGTAATAAAAACTGCATGAACACGGTCATCGGTGCGGTTACTCCTTGGGTCTTACCTCCATTTCTGGCGGACTTTGAGGATGTATTCTCGGAGAATGGGTGTCAGGAACTACCTCCTCATCGCGAGTATGACTGTTCTGTAAAACTGCTCCCTGAGGCCAAGTTACCTAAAGCTAGGTTGTATAACCTTTCTGGTCCTGAGAGGCAGGCCATGAAGGATTATATTTCTGAAAGTCTGGCTAAGGGGCATATTAGACCTTCATCTTCACCGGTGGCCGCAGGGTTCTTCTTTGTTAAGAAGAAAGATGGAGGCCTACGCCCTTGCCTGGATTTCCGTGAACTTAATCGGATTACGGTCCGAGATCCGTATCCGCTCCCACTTATTCCCGATCTCTTTAATCAGATCGTGGGCGCCAAATGGTTCTCTAAGTTGGATCTCAGGGGGGCGTACAATCTGATTAGGATGAAGGAGGGGGATGAGTGGAAGACAGCTTTTAACACTCCGGAGGGGCATTATGAGAACCTTGTCATGCCGTTCGGTCTGACTAATGCCCTGGCGGTGTTTCAACACTTTGTTAATGATATTTTTCGCCACCTGGTGGGACAGTTTGTTGTCATATATCTGGATGATATCTTAATTTACTCGCCGGATCTGGTGTCTCATCAGGAGCACGTTAGACAGGTGTTACAGATCTTGCGGGATAATAAACTGTATGCCAAGTGGGAAAAGTGTGTGTTCGCCGTACAGGAACTCCAGTTTTTAGGCTTCCTGGTTTCAGCGTCCGGTTTTCGTATGGACCCTGGGAAAGTGCGGGCAGTTCTTGAGTGGGATCGGCCGGAGAATCTTAAGGCACTACAACGTTTCCTGGGGTTTGCTAACTATTACCGGAAGTTCATTCGTAATTTCTCCTCCATGGTTAAGCCTCTCACAGACATGACTAAAAAGGGGACGGATTTTTCTAGGTGGTCTGACAAGGCTTGTCAAGCATTCTCCTCCTTGAAAAAATGTTTTGCCTCGGCACCCATACTCATTCAACCTGATGCGTCTCAGCCATTCTTTGTAGAGGTAGACGCTTCCGAGGTAGGGGTGGGAGCAGTATTGTCACAGGGTTCGTCCCCTGGTAAGTGGCATCCGTGCGCCTTTTTCTCTAAAAAATTGTCGTCCGCTGAGAGGAATTACGATGTCGGCAATAGGGAACTCTTGGCCATTAAGTTAGCTTTTGAGGAGTGGCGCCATTTTTTGGAGGGGGCAGTTCATCCGGTCACCGTCATCACCGATCACAAGAACCTGCTATATCTGGAGTCCGCTAAACGTCTGAATCCCAGACAAGCTAGGTGGTCATTGTTTTTTACCAGGTTTAATTTCGTCGTTACATATCGTCCTGGGTCTAAAAATGTAAAGGCGGATGCCTTATCTCGTAGTTTCCCTGGGGCCGGGAATACGGACGACCCGATTCCTATTCTTCAGGAGGGGGTGGTGGTTTCGGCAGTATGCTCTGAGCTGGAGGAGGAGATATTGGAGGCTCAGGGGGACGCCCCTGTTGGACCTCCGGGGAGACTGTTCGTTCCAGATCAGTTGCGACAAAAGGTGATCGAGGCACACCATAACTCAGTTTTTGCAGGACACCCGGGGAGTAAAGCAACTGTGGATCTCCTCTCGCGTCGGTTTTGGTGGCCTAACTTACATAAAGAGGTGGTAACTTTTGTCGCGTCCTGTGGGGTTTGTGCACGCTCTAAGACCTCACATACCCGTCCGTCTGGGGCCCTTTTACCTTTGAAGATCCCGGAGCGTCCTTGGACTCATCTGTCTATGGACTTTATTACGGACCTCCCTCCGTCTTCGGGTAAAACGGTCATACTCGTTGTAGTGGACAGATTCAGCAAGATGGCACATTTTATCGCTCTTCCGGCTCTCCCTAATGCTAAAACTCTTGCGCAGGTGTTCATTGGGGAGATTGTGAGGCTTCACGGGGTACCCTCCGAGGTGGTGTCTGATCGGGGGTCTCAGTTTGTGTCCAAGTTCTGGAAGGCGTTTTGTGCACGGCGGGGGATGCATTTGTCATTCTCGTCGGCTTTTCATCCTCAGACCAATGGTCAGACGGAACGTATGAACCAGAGCTTGGAGACATATCTTCGGTGTTTTGTGTCAGAGAACCAGGAGGACTGGGCTTCTTTCCTACCTCTGGCAGAGTTTGCTCTCAATAATAGGCGGAGCGAGTCCACTGGTAAGTCCCCGTTTTTTGGGGCATATGGTTTTCACCCCCAGTTTTGTACTTTCAGTAGGGGGGGCTCTTCGGGGGTTCCGGAGGAGGAACGATTTTCCTCATCTCTCGCTTCAGTATGGAGAAGGGTGCTGAAGAATCTGAATACTATGGGGAACCGATACAAACGTATGGCTGATAGGAGGAGAGTGTCTGGTCCGGACCTAAGTGTGAACGATCAGGTATGGTTGTCTACCAGGAATATTAAACTTAAGGTTCCCTCCTGGAAACTGGGTCCCAGGTTCATCGGGCCGTACAGAATCAGTTCTGTTATTAATCCGGTGGCATTCCGTCTTGACCTCCCCCCTACGTTTAAAATTCACAACGTGTTTCACAGATCATTGCTTAAGAGGTATGTGGCGCCGGTGGTACCGTCACCTTTTCCTCCCCCTCCTGTGGTTGTCAATGGTAACTTGGAGTTCCAGGTATCGAGGGTCATTGATTCACGCTTTAATCGCCGGTCCCTTCAGTACTTGGTTCATTGGAAGGGGTATGGTCCTGAGGAGAGGATGTGGGTTCCTGCGTCGGATATTAACGCAGACCGATTAGTTCGGGCCTTCCACACGACTCACCCGAATAAACCTGGCCCTGAGGGTCCGGAGGCCCCTCGTAGAAGGGGGGGTACTGTCACGGGTGTGTTGCCACGAAGATCGTCACGAGTACACAGCCTGACTTCTCGCAGCTGACTTGTTGGTGCTTTGTGTTTTTTCGGCAGTGAAGGAGTTAATTCTCTCTCTCTCTGGGCTAGCTGAGGTCCAGCCTCGCCCAGCTGCAATCAATGCTTCTTTAGTGAGACTCCTTCATATTCCTGCAGGTCTGTTTGGGAGGTGTCGGTGAAAGCTTTTCATTCTGACTTACAGAGCGGATCGTGGTGTTTGGAGTTGCTGAGATAAGTGTATTTGGAAGTGTTTTTTCCCTTCCTCGCTTTATCATTTATCTCCTTTCCCGTTGGTTTTCCCTCTGTTGTAGTTGTGTAGAAGTTGTATGCAAGGTGGTTTTGGTTTTTCCCTTTTACTGTCTCGTTCGTCTAAATACTGTGTGTGGGCATATTATTTCTGGTTCCCAATTGTTGTGATCGGGGTCCTTCTCAGGACTAGATTACTGAGGTGCAGGGATCCTCAGGAGGTAGGGGTTACGCTGGCGGCCTGGACCTCTGTACCTTTAACAGTACCTCCAGGTTGAGGGATTAGTCAGGGCCCCAGCTTAGGGTCAGCTTAGGCCCCCTACCTCCAGTATTCTGTGACAGTGTGACACCAAACCATCACTGATTGTGGAAACTTCACACTAGACCTCAAGCAGCTTGAATTGTGGCCTCTCCACTCTTCCTCCCGACTCTGCGACCTTGATTTCCAAATGAAAATTGGAACTCTGGGACCTTGTGGAGTGTGTCAATGACTGCCTTCTGGACATCTGTCAAGTCAGCAGTCTTTCCCATGATTGTGGAGCCTACTGAAACAGACTAAGAGACCTTTTAAATGTTTAGAAAGCCTTTGCAGGTGTTTTTTGTTAATTATTTTAATTTACTGAGATAATGACGTTTGTGTTTTCATTGGCTGTAAGCCATAATCATCAACATTAACAGAAATAAACACTTCAAATAAATCACTCAATTATGACTCTATATAATATATTAGTTTCACTTTTTGTATTGAAGAACTGAAATAAATTAACTTTTTGATGATATTCTAATTTAGTGAGATGCACCTGTATATCTAGTTATCTCTGGAATTCACATAGATAATAAATAGATTAGAGGACTGTGTATGGGACCACCGCTCCATTCATTGTATATGGAACTGCTGCTATATCTAGTTATCTCGGGAAGTCCCATAGATCATAAATAGATTGAAGGACTGCGTATGGGACCACCGCTTCATTCACTGAATATAGAACTGCTGCTATATGTAGTTATCTCTGGAATTCACATAGATAATAAATAGATTAGAGGACTGTGTATGGGACCACCGCTCCATTCATTCTATATGGAATTGCTGCTATATCTAGTTATCTCTGGAAGTCTCATAGATAATAAATAGATTGGAGGACTGTGTATGGGACCACCGCTCCCTTAAATTCCAGAGCCCAATTGTGAGGATCAGTGGGCGTCCCAGCAATCAGTGAGTTATCAAATATTCTGTGAATTTATGGTAGAACCTTGGAGGTCGTCCCAAGTGGGCATGTGGACATTACAGATGATGGGTACATCCCTTTATTAGCAGCTGTAAAGAGCATCTCACAAACTTGCAAATTAAAAGAGGTGCTCTCACCTATTTAAAAGTGGCCAGTTTTAGCCCTTACTTTGTTCTTGCTGCTCCCCTGAGTATTCCGTTTTTTGCTTTCTTTTAAATGTACCATATCGGCCCAAAAATAGGAGCCTTTTTATTTAATCCACAAATTTGCAAATCCTTATGGTCTTTACAAAGGGTTCACAGAATAATTATACAGAGCAGCCTAAAAGCACACCCCAGAGAATCCTGCGAACCACGCCCCTTTGTCCATAGACCATAAAAACTAGCACCAAATAATAAGGCCCATACAAGAAAAACAAAAAAAAAACGTAATATTTTGGGAGCAGCAGGATTAAAACAAGAGCAAAAACGTGGCCATTTTTGACCTGTTGATATGTCTTCTTTAGGCTAAGTGCACACGAAGCGTTTTTGATGCGTTTTCATGGCAGTCTTTCTGTCGCGGAAATGCTGCGAAAACGCTTGTTAATAGGTCTGACAGCTATAGCAATGGTAATCCTGATGTGCTGTGTACATGATGCGGAAATTTCCGCTTATGATTACCATTGCGGTAAAAACCGCAGCATGACCATTGTGTGGGTATTTCCACCGCAAATTCGCGGCCATTGAATATAATTGAAGCGCATCAAATCAGCAGGTATAATACACTGCTCAAAAAAATAAAGGGAACACTCAAATAACACATCCTAGATCTGAATAAATGAAATATTCTCATTGAATACTTTGTTATGTACAAAGTTGAATGTGCTGACAACAAAATCACACAAAAATCATCAATGGAAATCAAATTTATTAACCAATGGAGGCCTGGATTTGGAGTCACCCCCAAAATGAAAGTGGAAAAACACACTACATGCTGATCCAACTTTGATGTAATGTCCTTAAAACAAGTCAAAATAAGGCTCAGTATTGTGTGTGGCCTCTACGTGCCTGTATGACCTCCCTACAACGCCTGGGCATGCTCCTGATGAGGTTGCGAATGGTCTCCTGTGGGATCTCCTCCCAGACCTGGACTAAAGCATCTGCCAACCCCTGGACAGTCTGTGATGCAACGTGACGTTGGTGGATGGAGCGAGACATGATGTCCCAGATGTGCTCAATCGGATTCAGGTCTGGGGAATGGGCGGGCCAGTCCATCGCGTCAATGCCTTCATCTTGCAGGAACAGCTGACACACTCCAGACACGAGGTCTGGCATTGTCCTGCATTAGGAGGAACCCAGGGCCAACTGCACCAGCATATGGTCTCACAAGGGGTCTAAGGATCTCATCTCGGTACCTAATGGCAGTCAGGCTACCTCTGGCGAGCACATGGAGGGCTGTGCGACCCTCCAAAGAAATGCCACCCCACACCATTACTGACCCACTGCCAAACCGGTCATGCTGAAGGATGTTGCAGGCAGCAGATCGCTCTCCACGGCGTCTCCAGACTCTGTCACGTCTGTCACATGTGCTCAGTGTGAACCTGCTTTCATCTGTGAAGAGCACAGGACCCCAGTGGCAACTTTGCCAATCCTGGTGTTCTGTGGCAAATGCCAAGCGTCCTGCACGGTCTTGGGCTGTGAGCACAACCCCCATCTGTGGACGTCGGGCCCTCATACCACCCTCATTGAGTCGGTTTCTAACCGTTTGTGCAGACACATGCACATTTGTGGCCTGCTGGAGGTCAATTTGCAGGGCTCTGGCAGTGCTTCTCCTATTCCTCTTTGCACAAAGGCAGAGGTAGGGGTCCTGCAGCTGGGTTGTTGCCCTTCTACGGCCCCCTTCAAGTCTCCTGGTGTACTGGCCTGTCTCCTGGTAGCTCCTCCAGCCTCTGGACACTATGCTGACAGACACAGCAAACCTTCTTGCCACTGCTCTCATTGATGTGCTATCCTGGATGAGCTGCACTACCTGAGAAACTTCTGTGGATTGTAGAGTCCGTCTTATGCTACCACGAGTGTGAGATCACAACCAACATTCAAAAGTGACCAAAACATCAGCCAGAAAGCATTGGTACTGAGATGTGGTCTGTGGTCCCCACCTGCAGAACCACTCCTTTATTGAGGGTGTCTTGATAATTGCCAATAATTTCCATCTACACTGTGTTCTGAATTATTAGGCAAGTTGTATTTTAGAGGATTATTTTTATTATTGATCAACAACTATGTTCTCAATCAACCCAAAAGACTCCTAAATATCCAAGCTTAATATTTTTGGAAGTTTAGATTTGGCTATCTTAGGAGGATATCTGTTTGTGCAGGTAACTATTACTGTCCCGAATTATTAGGCAACTTAATAAAAAACAAATATAATCCCATCTCACTTGTTTATTTTCACCAGGTAAACCAATATCAGTGCACAAAATTTAGAAATAAACAAAAACCAAAATAATTAGTGATCAATATAGCCACCTTTCTTTATGATGACACTCAACAGCCTTCTATAGATTCTGTCAGTTGCTTGATCTGTTTTCGATCAACATTGCGTGCAGCAGCCACCACAGCCTCCCAGACACTGTTCCGAGAGGTGTACTGTTTTCCCTCCCTGTAGATCTCACATTTTATGATGGACCATAGGTTCTCCATGGGGTTCAGATCAGGTGAACAAGGGGCCCATGTCATTATTTTTTCTTCTTTTAGACCTTTACTGGCCAGCCACGCTGTGGAGTCGTTGGATGCATGTGATGGCGCATTGTCCTGCATGAAAATCATGTTTTTCTTGAACGATACTCACTTCTTCCTGTATCACTGCTTGAAGAAGTTGTCTTCCAGAAACAGGCAGTAGGTCTGGGAGTTGAGCTTCACTCCATCCTCAACCCGAAAAGGTCCCACAAGTTCATCTTTGATGATACCAGCTCATACCAGTACCCCACCTCCACCTTGCTGGCTTCTGAGTCGGAGTGGAGCTCTCTGCCCTTTACTGATCCAGCCTCTGGCCCATCACGAGTCACTCTCATTTCATCAGTCCATAAAACCTTTGAGAAATCAGTTTTAAGATATTTCTTGAACCATTCTTGAAGTTTTATCTTATGTTTCTTGTTCAAAGGTGGTCATTTTTCAGCCTTCCTTACCTTGGCCGGCCATGTCCCTGAGTATTGCACACCTTGTGCTTTTTGATACTCCAGTAAAGTTGCAGCTCTGAAATATGGCAAAACTGGTGGCGAATGGCATCTTGGCAGCTTCACGCTTGATTTTCCTCAATTCATGGGCAGTTCTTTTGTGCCTTTTTAGGCCAAAACGCTTGTTGCGACCTTGTTGGCTATTTTCCATGAAACGCTTGATTGTTCGGTGATCACGCTTCAAAAGTTTGGAAATTTCAAGACTACTGCATCCCTCTGCAAGACATCTCACAATTTTGGACTTTTCAGAGCCCGTCAAAACTCTCTTCTGACCCATTTTGCCAAAGGAAAGGAAGTTGCCTAATAATTAAGCACACCTTATATAGGGTGTTGATGTCATTAGTCAACACCCCTCCTCATTACAGAGATGCACATCACCAGATTTACTTAATTGGTAGTTGGCTCTCAAGCCTATGCAGCTTGGAGTAGGACAACATGTATAAAAAGTATCATGTGATCAAAATACTCATTTGCCTAATAATTCGGAACACAGTGTATTGTCTATTCCATTTGCACAACAGCATGTGAAATTGATAGTCAATCAGTGTTGCTTCCTAAGTGGACAGTTTGATTTCACAGAAGTTTGATGTACTTGGAGTTATATTCAGTTGTTTAAGTGTTCCCTTTATTTTTTGAGCAGTGTATTTATACCTGCGGATTTGATGCGTTTCAATTAAAGCCAATAGGCGCCAAGTCACGGCAGAAACACGGTGCGGGTGGTACCCGGCCGGCAGAGGAGGAGTACTACTCCCCTCATCTGACCACCGCTCCCGCTGATAACAGCGAGAGGGGTGCTGCTGAGTGGAGCAGTAGTTCTCTTCAGCAGAGCCGGGAACCACCAACAGTAATAAAAAGAAAAAAAAAAAGTAAAGAAAAACAAACAAAAAAACCTTATACTCACCTGTCCGGCACCCCCAGATGTTCTCCTGGTCCCTGGCGATGCTCTCTCCCCGACGACCAGCGGTACACTACAGGGAGCGCGCTCGCTCCCAGCAGTGTAATGTGCTGCCAGGATCTGCGGTCACGCTGATCGCTCACGTGACCTCATCGTGGGAACATTCTGAAGAATGTTCCCATGGTGATGAGCTCACCGGGGCTGATCAGCTGATCAACCCCAGTGACCTCCTGCAGCAGCATGTATACTGACAGGAGTGATTTTACACCCCTGTCAGAATATATTGCTGGTTTCTATAGCAGTGACATCAGTGATTGCTGCTGTCACAGCTGCAGAAGTGACCCGGAGGGCCAATCGGCGGTAATCGTGGACTGCATCGTTGACGGCGGACAAGTCAGGGATATGGTTGTTTGTTTCTTTACTTTTATTTCAGAAGATAAATGGCTTCGCGGACAGAGTACAATAAAAAAAATGTTTTAAACCGTGTGTTTTTTAGTTTATTACAATACTTTATTCTGGCCGTGTACTTATTGAAAAAGTGCAGACAACTTTACTACGCGGTTAGTAATGGGGGCGTCTTATAGATGCCCTCCATTACTAACCTGGGCTTCACGTCAGCCGCCATTACAAGGCTGATGTGAACCCCAACCCCATTACCCCACTCGCCACCGCTACAGGGCAGTGGGAAGAGTGGAGGCTAAGCGCCAGATTTGGCGCATCTTATGGATGCTCCATTTCTGGGACTGCTGAGGGGTGATATTAATAGCCGTGGAGGGGGCTAGTATTAATGGACCCTTCCCTGGCTATTAATATCAGCCCGCAGCAGTCTGTTTAGCCTTTTCTGGTTAGATTTTATAGGGGGACCCTACGTCAATTTTTTTCTGGGGTTCCCCTGTAATCTAGCCAGCAAAGACTAAACAAACAGCTGTGGGCTGATATTCATAGCCAGGGAACATTGTTGGCTAATGGCCCCTTCCCCGGCTACTAATATCAGCCCCCAGCGGTCGACTTTCCCTCTGCTAGCTATAAAAATTACACAGGACCCCACGCCATTTTTTTTTCAATTTTAGGCTCTGTGCCCACGATCCGGACGTAGCAGCTCTTTGGACGCATATTTTTTGCTGCATCCAAAACGTTGCATTCTATTTAACACAGGTAAATCCACATGTGTTCGCTGAACCATGCGGATTTATCGCATTCAATACTTTCTAGTGATCAAATTTCTGTTGCGGAGGCTAGCGACTCCGCAAGAAAATATGACATGCTGGGGTCCTGAAAGATGAGCCACATGTCAGTGTCCACGGTTGATAAGCAGCCTCTGATGCACGCATAGTGGACATGGGATTTCTAGAGATCCCATCCACTATGCTGTAACATCTGGACACTGCGGGTTTGATGCAGTATAAACAGGCAGCGTCAAACCTGCAGCGGCTCCTGATCATGGCCATGTACCCAAACTCACCCACAGCATGTCAATTTCTGTAGCGTACACCCTTGTGTCCGCTGCAGATTTTATCCGATTGAAGTGTCATTATATGCGGTGGATTCACATGTACCGACAAAAGTGCAGCATTAGAACACCGTGTTTAGGACAAAGCAAAAATAAGTCCAAAGCGCTGCTTCCTGCTGTTCGTGGGGACGTAGCGACTAATAAAACAGCTGTGAGCTGTTAATAATGGCAAGGGACCATGTTTGCCTATTGGTACCTTCCTAGGCTAAAAATAGCAGCTCACAATTGCCGCATAAATGACGTGAATAGAAATTCTAATGAAGATTGGGTGAATGGGACTAGCGGACACCTAGCTCTTTTGTTTGGTGATGACAAGGTGTCAATCAGACCCTTTCATGACCAAACCTAATTAAAGTAAAGAGTTAAATAAACACACAGACACAGAGCAAATACTTTATTTGAAATACAACAGACACATTCTTTAATCATTTAAATTAACCAATATACTCACCCCAGTTCTGATGGTAATCCAAGGTTTAAAGCAATGTCCCACCAAATAACTTTATTTAGTTCACAAAATCATTCATCGCTGATGTTCAAAAACGCATCAAAAACTGCATCAAAAACGCAGCAAAACTTGTATTTTTTCCGCAGCGTTTTTCCTGCCAAGGAGATGCAGAAACGCACAGGAAAATTCTGCTTCAAATCCTGATCATGCGCACATAGCCTTAAAGAGATTGTCTAGGATAGTTACACATTTTTTGTTAACAGTAGAAAATGTGTAAAAATAAAATAACCAAAATATACTCCTGTCACTTAAGTTGTTCCTGTTGGTTTTTTAATTTTGCTGTTTTCTGTAGTGATCACAAGTCGTTCATCAAAGTGACCCCTGCAGCCAATCACTGGCCCCAACAGTGATGCTTGCATGTATGGCACAAATCTGCAGAGGCCAGTGATTGACTAAAGTATTCATGAAGTTTGAATAGTGAAATTTGGTGACAGACCCACTTTAATCCCCTAGCAGACATTTATGGCATATCCACAGGTATATCCTTATGTCAGCCCCAAGTGGAGGCAAAATCAGTTATATAAATTGTTGAGTTTTCTCTTGGACAACTCAAAGGTGGTTTCCAGATTCTATAACCGTACCCTGCTATGTTCACCTTTGCTGAGAATTGAACATTAAAGCTATATTTATTAAAGAATCTATGTATACATTCTATATATGCATTTATATATGGAAATGAACAGGGCAAGCAAACATATCCGCAGAGGGTAAAGAATGCAAAGAAAAGTCACTTTTACCTGTTTCTCCATATTCTTCAGACAGTAATAAAAAAAGAAATAACTCACATGTTGGGTACAAAGCACAACTAAGTAAATGTCTTCACACTCCTCAGTTCCAAAATAAAAATATATACACAAAGCAAGGGGACAGAGGCAATTTCATTAGGTTCATCTATCATTTGCTAAGTGGCTTAGCCGTGATACAATGCTGTATACCATGAGAAATAGCAAAAGTAATTCATCCACTTTGCTCTTAAGACGCACAGAGGTCTCTCACCCAGCACAGCAAGCCTTATAGTAAATGTTTTCTCAGGCAATACTGCCACTGTGTGGACAAAAGGCATAATGACAGGTTGAACTCAATGTAAAGCCCATAACTCATAAATGACATTAACTAAACTGAACAGATCAGATAAGTAAATAAAAGTAAAGTAAACAAGTAAATAAAAAAAAGTTACATTTTTAAATAAAATCCTTAGGTTTTTATTACAAAAAAACAGACAATAACAAAAATCATATATCATCAATGTTACTGGATATTCATTTTTAAGAAAACCAGTAACCTACCAATGGATAATAGAGCGGTTTCATAAAGGGTATAATTTTATTAATGCATACAAGTTAAAAAATATTAAAATTGGTGGGGAACTGTGCAACAAGGAAAGTACATTGAAAAGATAGGATATAATAATAATAATAATAAGTGTTGTATTCTCCTAATTCATAGTTTTGATGCCTTCAGTGTGAATGTACAATTTTCATAGTCATGAAAATACAGAAAAATCTTTAAATGAGAAGGTGTGTCCAAACTTTTGGTCTGTACTGTATATATCATTATTTATTTATGCATTGATGTTTTTCTGTTTTGCTATGTATGGTATATGTAATCTTAGAGAATACAACACTATTATTATTATCATGATATCCTATCCCCATACGTCTTTTCCGTGTACTTTCCTTGTTGCACAGCTCCCCACCAATTTTAATATTTTTTTAAACTTTTATGTAGTAATAAAATTGTACCTTTTATGAAATAGCTCTATTTTTTGTGGTTATTCAAACCACTGGTAGGTTACTTTAATTACAAGAAAATAAATGGACCACTAGTAAAAAGGGGACGTTAAATCAATCAGAAATATGAAAATTATCTGATTTCTATAAGCAACAAGGCCTCTCACTGTAGTTTTATATTTTTAGGACATACATATAGTGGGTGCTATGGACAGCTTCATATTTTATGTATGAAAGACTGAAAAAATGTTCAGGATAGCCTTCTAGATAGTAATATTAGGGCCACATTTAGAAGCCAGTAATTTGGCCTGTAGTTTACAGAATATTAATAATATTTTTTTTATTTTTATAGTGCCAACATATTCCGCAGCACTTTACAATTTTAGGGGGGACTTATACAAACAATACAGAATAAGCATATCTCATATTAAAAGGAGTGAGGGCCCTGCTGCCCTATAAAGTGTACATATATTGTATAATAGACACCAAAACATGGCCAAAAGGAGCAATACTCATAAAGGGGGTAGATCACTGTCCAGACTTGGTCAGCACATCCCCCCTACAACAACCATATACTGTCAATAAAGCATAGAAAAAATAGGAGGACTAGACAGACAACCTGGTATAAAGTGTAAAAATTCATTTTATTGAGTTATAATGTTAAAAAGGTTAGTAAAGACAGTACACAAGGTAGAAGCAAAACTGGAAACATATAACAGTTTGAAGCCCTAAATACAGTTAGGTCCATATATATTTGGACAGAGACAACATTTTTCTAATTTTGGTTCTAGACATTACCACAATGAATTTTAAACAAAACAATTCAGATGCAATTGAAGTTCAGACTTTCAGCTTTCATTTGAGGGTATCCACATTAAAATTGGATGAAGGGTTTAGGAGTTTCAGCTCCTTAACATGTGCCACCCTGTTTTTAAAGGGACCAAAAGTAATTGGACAATTGACTCCAAGGCTATTTCATGGACAGGTGTGGGCAATCCCTTCGTTATGTCATTCTCAATTAAGCAGATAAAGGCCTGGAGTTGATTTGAGGTGTGGTGCTTGCATTTGGAAGGTTTTGCTGTGAAGTAAACATGGGGTCAAAGGAGCTCTCCATGCAGGTGAAACAAGCCATCCTTAAGCTGCAAAAACAGAAAAAACCCATCCGGGAAATTGCTACAATATTAGGAGTGGCAAAATCTACAGTTTGGTGCATCCTGAGAAAGAAAGAAAGCACTGGTGAACTCATCAATGCAAAAAGACCTGGGCGCCCACGGAAGACAACAGTGGTGGATGATCGCAGAATAATCCCCATGGTGAAGAGAAACCCCTTCACAACAGCCAACCAAGTGAACAACACTCTCCAGGAGGTAGGCGTATCAATATCAAAGTCTACCATAAAGAGAAGACTGCATGAAAGTAAATACAGAGGGTTCACTGCATGGTGCAAGCCACTTATAAGCATCAAGAATAAAAAGGCTAGACTGGACTTTGCTAAAAAACATCTAAAAAAGCCAGCACAGTTCTGGAAGAACATTCTTTGGACAGATGAAACCAAGATCGACCTCTACCAGAATGATGGAAAGAGAAAAGTATGGCGAAGGCGTGGTACAGCTCACGATCCAAAGCATACCACATCATCTGTAAAACACGGCGGAGGCAGTGTGATGGCTTGGGCATGCATGGCTGCCAGTGGCACTGGGTCACTAGTGTTTATTGATGATGTGACACAGGACAGAAGCAGTCGAATGAATTCTGATGTATTCAGAGCCATACTGTGTGCTCAGATCCAGCTAAATGCAGCCAAACTGATTGGTCGTCGTTTCATACTACAGATGGACAATGACCCAAAACATAAAGCCAAAGCAACCCAGGAGTTTATTAAAGCAAAGAAGTGGAATATTCTTGAATGGCCAAGTCAGTCACCTGATCTCAACCCAATTGAGCATGCATTTCACTTGTTAAAGACTAAACTTCAGACAGAAAGGCCCACAAACAAACAGCAACTGAAAACCGCTGCAGTGAAGGCCTGGCAGAGCATCAAAAAGGAGGAAACACAGCGTCTGGTGATGTCCACGAGTTCAAGACTTCAGGCAGTCATTGCCAGCAAAGGGTTTTCAACCAAGTACTAGAAATGAACATTTTATTTACAATTATTTAATCTGTCCAATTACTTTTGGTCCCTTTAAAAACAGGGTGGCACATGTTAAGGAGCTGAAACTCCTAAACCCTTCATCCAATATTAATGTGGATACCCTCAAATGAAAGCTGAAAGTCTGAACTTCAACTGCATCTGAATTGCTTTGTTTAAAATTCATTGTGGTAATGTCTAGAACCAAAATTAGAAAAATGTTGTCTCTGTCCAAATATATATGGACCTAACTGTATGGGCAGTTATAAAGACAGATTTTATTGTACTAGCTCCAGGTGGATCTAGAAAAATACCCTATCACAAACAAGTAAAGTCATAGTCTCCCGTTATTGCACTATGCCGCAATAGCCTCAAACATTTCACAAAAGCCTGGGTAGCTAGTGAAAAACACACATAAGGGCTCAATGGCCCATCATGTATAATAAGGGCGCAGATGCACAGGAGAAGTCAAGACAACAGTCTAAAAGGTAGGGAGGAGAAACCACATGGAGCAATGCAATATCCAGTATGCTTACCAAGGATTAAAAGGCAGGTAGGAAAAAGAATGCACCCGACGCGTGTTTCGCGGCACAACCGTCCGCTTTCTCAAGGGCAGGAGTACTAGTATATTAAGAGGAGCCCATATATATATGAACCTTGTAACCATGTGTGCAATGGAGAATCCGGGAACGCAACTTCCGGAACCGGAAGTGCGTCACCGGTATCACGTGACAAGTGTCACATGATCGCAAGAATGTGTGTTGCTTGGCGCATGCACGCCGCCGCAGCCAGACCCCAAGCGCGCCCCCAGCCGTCAAGCCACCTGGATGTGCCCTGAGAGAGCGCGCCAGGTAAGCCGAGAGACAGGCGGGAGCGCGAAAGGGACGGCCACGGCGGGGCGCACGCTCACCACACTTCCTTCAAGTACACATCCAGAAAGATGAGGCTGAGACAGCACAGACATTAACAATAGAGCACAGCACATATAAACAATAGAGCATAGATTACAATCAATTGCAGGCATAATAACAGGCACACATAGTAGGGCTGTAGATTTGTAGTGATGAGCCATGATACAGATGCAAATTCTGGCATAGACTGTATTAAAGAAAGACAAAGAAACCATGAGGAGACAAAACAAAAAATAAAATTAGTAAATTAGTAACAGACACAACACCGCAAATAAAAAACAGGAATAAGAGAATTAAAAACTAAACTGCCTAGAAAAATATACAGAAATGTATATAAGGGGTGCCAATCCAAATTATAGATAAGAGGAGAAGCTCAAAGTTTCGTTCAGGCCAAAAGGCGTAACTGTATTTAAGCGCACAATCCATTGAGCCTCCCGCTGTGCGAGACATTTCTTAATATTTCCACCCCGTATCCCCAGGTTCACAACATCTATCCCACGGACCAAAAGTGAGCGAGGGTCACAATCGTGTTTATCCCTGAAATGGCGCGGGATAGTCTTGAGGAGGTCCGGGTCAGGCGCCAATCTAGCTGCCCCAATGTCCCTCACATGCTCGCGGACGCGAGCGCGGAGTTCCCTCGACGTCAGACCCACATAAATTAAAGAGCAGCTACATATAGCATAGTAGATCACATCTGAAGTGCTGCAAGAAATGTGGTGTCTTATGTTGAAGGTCCTCCGCCCGTCCGCCGAAGTAAATGAGGTACAACGGAAAACATTGGGGCAAGCCAGACAATGGCCACATTTGTAACAACCCAGCAAAGGTCCCATCGAGCCAAATGGGTACTGTCTTTCGGGGATATAGTGACTCCTAACCAGGAGATCACCAAGGTTCTAGGATCTCTTGGGGGTCATCAAAGGGCGGTCCCCCAAATACGTTCTCAGGGAGGGCTCCGTCATCAATATGTCCCAGTGTTTAGCCAGGATCTGGCGCATGCCCGACCACTCGTGGTTATAAGCAGAGATAAATCTAATTTTGTCATCCACATCTTTTCTCCTTCTCAAGGAATGGAGTAATTCATTACGTGGGGTTCTAGCTTTCTCATATCCGTGTTTTATACACCTGCGACTATAACCACGTTGGACGAACCTCGGCCCCAGATCCTGGGCCTGGCGTTCAAAATCCGAGTCTGATGAGCATATCCGCTTCATTCTTAGAAACTGTCCAACCGAGACGGCCCTGATAGTGGCGGGACTGTGGGCGGACCCGGAGTGGATCAGTGAGTTTACTGCGGTGGACTTCCTATACACGTCCGTCTGCATGCACCCATCAGAGTCTACATGTAGCGAGATGTCTAGGAAGTCCACCCTTTTGGGATCATAACTATAAGTCAATTTAATGTTGTACTGATTCACACCAAGCCCGCCCATAAAAGTCCTGAGCTGCTGGCTTGAAGCCCTGCCACAAAAATAAAATATCGTCCATGTAGCGTATCCAGCACAGCACACTGTGGGCGGCCGGAGCCCCCCCATCGTCAAAAATCTAGACCTGTTTCATTGTATTGAAGTATAGAGAGATATATATATATATATATATATATATATATATATATATATATATATATACAGTACAGATCAAAAGTTTGGACACACCTTCTCATTTAAAGATTTCTCTGTATTTTCATGACTATGAAAATTGTACATTCACACTGAAGGCATCAAAACTATGAATTACCGTATTTTTCGGACCATAAGACGCACTTTTTTTACCCCAAATTATGGGGGAAAATGGGGGTGCGCCTTATGGTCCGAATGTACCATTTTGTGATGTGGGGGCGGCTGGGACTGCAGCAGCGGAGGGGGTTGCGGCAGCGGAGGGGGCTGTGGCGATGGAACAGTGTTACCCAGTAACGAGCGGCGACAGCAGCATGTTTGTGGGCGCAGCCATGAATTCACTATGGCCACGCTAGACATCAGGAGGTGGGCGGTCCCTGGTCCAGATTGCGCGCCGCAGTGACGTTACTTAGGAGGCAGGGCCGGGGCAACGCAGAACAGTACAGCGCGCAGTCATCACTGGCCCTGCCTCTTTGTAACGTCACAGCAGCGCGCGATCTGGACCAGGGACCGCCCACCTCCTGATGTCTAGCGCGGCCATAGTGAATTCATGGCTGCGCCCACAAACATGCTGCTGCCGCCGCTCGTTACTGGGTAACACAGTTCCATCGCCGCCCCAGCTGCCACAGCCCCCTCCGCTTCCGTAGCCCCCTGCAGCCACAGCCCCCTGCTGCCACAACCCCAGCCGCCTCCGCTGCCTCAGCCCCAGGCGCCTCCGCTGCCTCAGCCCCAGCCTCCTCCGCAGCCCCCCAGCCAGTGTGACCCCGCTCCCTGCCTATTATGGGTCCAGAATAAGAGGCAAGCAAGTCTTCTTTTCACTATTTCCCACTTCTAAAACTTGGGTGCATATTATGGTCCGGTGCGTCTTATAGTCCGAAAAATACGGTAACACATGTGGAATTATATACTGCATCTTGCAGTCATCAAAGCAAAAGATGGCTACTTTGAAGAACCTAGAATATAAGACATATTTTCAGTTGTTTCACACTTTTTTGTTAAGTATATAATTCCACATGTGTTAATTCATAGTTTTGATGCCTTCAGTGTGAATGTACAATTTTCATAGTCAAGAAAATACAGAAAAATCTTTAAATGAGAAGGTGTGTCCAAACTTTTGGTCTGTACTGTATATATCATTATTTATTTATGCATTGATGTTTTTCTGTTTTGCTATGTATGGTATATGTAATCTTAGAGAATACAACACTATTATTATCATGATATCCTATCCCCATACGTCTTTTCCGTGTACTTTCCTTGTTGCACAGCTCCCCACCAATTTTAATATTTTTTTAAAGTTTTATGTAGTAATAAAATTGTACCTTTTATGAAATAGCTCTATTTTTTGTGGTTATTCAAACCACTGGTAGGTTATTTTTATTATAAGAAAATAAATGGACCACTAGTAAAAAGGGGACGTTAAATCAATCAGAAATTTGAAAATTATCTGATTTCTATAAGCAACAAGGCCTCTCACTGTAGTTTTATATTTTTGGGACATACATATAGTGGGTGCTATGGACAGCTTCATATTTTATGTATGAAAGACTGAAAAAATGTTCAGGATAGCCTTCTAGATAGTAATATTAGGGCCACATTTAGAAGCCAGTAATTTGGCCTGTAGTTTACAGAATATTAATAATATTAATAATATTTTTTTTATTTTTATAGCGCAACATATTCCGCAGCACTTTACAATTTTAGGGGGGACTTATACAAACAATACAGAATAAGCATATCTCATATCAAAAGGAGTGAGGGCCCTGCTCGCAAGCTTACAATCTATGAGGAAATGGGGGAGACACAAAAGGTAAAGTGTACATACAGTTAGGTCCATATATATTTGGACAGAGACAACATTTTTCTAATTTTGGTTCTAGACATTACGACAATGAATTTTAAACAAAACAATTGTATAATGCAGCCTTGATATACTAAATAGGATAAATAATAATACATGGACTGGTCGCCGGCCAATATGTGCACAGTCCTGACCGAGGCTATTAAGTACATGGATGATACAGAACAGGCTCTAAGGTCAATGACATCAGGTGAAGAACACAAGTCAATTACTTTTCTTTACAATGAAATTTGGAATATTTGCTTTAAATTCCTTTTGTTGTTGCAAGGCCGAATTCAGAAGTCCATGGAACAAGGTGTGTGTGCAGACCGTGATGTATGGGATGGCCACGAGTATCCTCACCCAAACCGGATAGCCGTAAAGCCATACATGAGGCTGTCAAGTTGGGATCAAGAAAACTGCAGCCAGTCTGTGCACCGCGATTCAGCCTAAAACATAGGATGTGAAGCGTGTTACAATACTCCATGGACCCCCGCTGGGCTTCTGTTTGCACATATTTCAGTGTATTGATTTCCCTTTCTTCTGCTTGCAATAAGTTTCTCCCAGCTAGCTCCTACAAGTAAACAAGGATACACATAAAGGGTTTATCCAAGACTATTTTTTTTGACTATGGGCCTTAAAACTATCAGGTAGGTAGTTGCTCACTAACAGCTTGTTCTGCCCAGCGCCAGCAGAGAGCGATCATTGGCTGCTCCAGCCGGCGATTCGGCTGATCCAACAGAGCAGCTCTTCCTCTTTCACGCTGCTCTATCGACATGGCGTGACTGCCAACATCATATAGCAGGCAGCCGGTTACCAATCAGCATGGTGTCGGCAATCATGACTCGTTAGGAGAGCAGAGTGGAAGACAAAGCCGCTGCTCTATCGACGTGATGTCAGCGGAAGCTGCTAAATCGCCGGCAGGAGCAGTCTGTGACCACTCTGTGCCGGCAGAAATCAGTGCCGGGCAAAGCAGGCATATATGTAGCAACTACCTGCCTGTTAGTTGTAGATCCCATAGTAAAAAAAAAAATAGATAGTCCCGGATAACCCCTTTGCACCCAGCAAATTGCAGAGAACGTCAGTGTGAGACATGGGGGTTATATATATCTGCAGCTTACCACTGTATGGACTCACTGTATATTACTGGTCTCTTGGCCTACCATTTCTTTTGAAGCACTGAAGACAATTTCATATAAAGAGGAACAAGGAGGTTAAAGCTCAGAGGGGAAGGAGAAGTCTTAAAGCTGCCAGGAGGAATTAAACAGGAGATCACATGACACAGCTGTTTATAATGGAAGAGCGCAGTGTGAACGGGCAAGTCAGAAATTCAGTGACGTTAGTGAGAAGAGAACTGGAGCAGCGCTGGAAACCAGGGAATACAGCAATTGGTGAATATATTAACATATTTACACTACTATACGTACACAGGCTGAGAGCTTAAAAATTTCACGGATGTGCTTTATAAATTTTGCCTAACTTTTTTTGCAAACCTTAGCCTAATGACTCGTTTAGGGTAGATGATTTGCGGAAGTTAACAACTGATAATTGGCGGTAGTTTAATAGCCTGTTTAGACAGGCCGACTGAGCTTATAGTAATAGATTGTTCTGTGCGCATAACCTGCCATTCTTCTCGGCAGCACACATCTTGCATACACAGAGCGATGGGCTGCTGAGAATGAAGAAAAAATACTAAAATTAAAAGATCATTTCATCCAATAAATGTGATCTTTGCTTGTTTGCTGGTTGATCAGCAACATGTTCACACTGCATGATTATCGGGGAACAAGCGTTCCTATGAATGCTCAATCTTGATCATCACACAGTGTAAATGCACGTTTAGGAGTGCATCATTATTACAATATAGAGAGAGAAAACAGCCGACAGGCAGATCAGATGCCTCCCAGGAGAACAATACTGTCAGGCAGGATAAAAGCCCTTATCTTTTCCAGGTGCGCACATGCACAAGTACAATCTTTGATGAAATTTGTGGAAATAGATCAATCAATGAAAAAGAATTGCGTACTGCCATCCTAAAGCATTACTGTCATTTTAATATTTATTTCATAAATCAATAGTATACGTGAAAATAAGCAACTTTGTTATATATCTTATCAGAAAAAATAGCTTCTTTCTCTGCCAAAATTGATCATTCATTATCAAAATTCTGCTGTAAAATCTGTATTCAGTGAAGACCGACTTTCCCATTACTGAGATAGGAGATGGCAGTTGCTACTGATGAGATTCTATGTAGACGAGAGGAACTAGAGCAGAGAGAGCAGACAGAGCTCCTTCCTCCCGTCTACATAGAATCTCATCAGTAGCGGCTGCCATCTCCTATCTCAGTAATGGGAAAGTCGGTCTTCACTGAATGCAGATTTTACAGCAGAATTTTGATAATGAATGATCAATTTTGGCAGAGAAAGAAGCAAATTTTTCTGATAAGATATATTACAGAGTTGCTTATTTTCATGTGAACTATTGAGTTATGAAATAAAAATTATAACGATGGTTACTGTTTAAGTTCTAATCACTCTAACTGCTATCACAAATCTTTCATTCTGGTCCCATGTTGCTGAATAAACCTGACAGCCTGACTACTAGAAGGCGATATACTTCCAGCCAAAAAGTTTTTCATTCGCCTAAATTCATAGAACTATGAAACATCCAAACACTATTTAACAATTAACATTTTTTGCTAAACAAAGTCTCTCAATTAACTGATCTAATAATGATAATGATGAGATTCAGTGGGGGCAATCGAGGTAACAGACACAGCCAGTTGCTTTCCCAGGGATTTACTGTAGAATTGTCAGCATGTCAAAATCAACAGTTGCCTGGCACCTGTTTCTTAAATAACTGATTGAGGTTTTGGCAGAATTGTGTTCTCCTGCCGCGCTCTCTGTCTACCAGAGATACAAAACCACTTTCTTTAAGCATCAGGTATCGCACATCCCTAAGCCTCATCCAGCGACGATGCAGCCTGTCGAACTAAGGGTCAAGGAATTGTTAACAGGCTTCATGGAGGAACACAAAGAGGACAATCTCAGACTTAATCCGCATTACATGCACATACACAGTAATGCCTCATTACATTCCAGCTGATAACACACTGACAACTAATGGGGTAGTGCAGTTGAGATGTTATCTACTTTCTACACTACACAATATCTCACAGTACGAAAATAATAAAAACAACAAATATCAGTGGTTCCCATTTTTGACAAACAAAGGGTCAGTTCTGGTCTTCGGAAAAACAGGGTTCTCTGCCAATAAAATGACTTTTAATAAATGTGCCTTTGAGAAGACATGCTTTTTGGCATATTTTCTATTGGGGTCGGAACAGTTGAACCCCAGTCGCAGATTAAAAGGGTATTACAATAATTTGAAGTTTATCTATAGTAGCAGTGACTTCTAAAATAAGATTTGTTCAATATACAACATATCATTTTGACCTTTTGATCAGTTTAAAGCGATCCAGTCATCAGGATATTACAACCCTAACTAATGGCTTGTGCGTAAAGAGCCTTTCATCCCCAAAAAACGCTAACTAAACCACTTAAAAGATACAGTCATGGCCAAAAGTGTTTGCACCCTTAAAATTGTTCCAGAAAATGAAGTATTTCTCCCAGAAAATTATTACAATTACACGTTTTGTTATACACATGTATATTTCCTTTGTGTGTATTGGAACAACACAAAAAAAATGCAAATTGCACATAATTTCACACAAAACCCCAAAATTGGTCAAGACAAAATTGTTGACACCCTCAAATTAATATTAGGTTGCACACATTTCGGAATAAATACCTGCAATCAATCGCTTCCTAGAACAATCAACAAGCTTGTTACACCTCTCCACTGGAATTTTGGACCACTCTTCCTCTGCAAACTGCTCCAGGTCTCTCATATTTGAAAGGTGCCTTCTGCCAAAAGCAATTTTAAGATCTCTTCACAGGTGTTCAATAGGTTTTAGATTCTGACTCATTGGTGGCCACTTCAGAACTCCCCAGTGCTTTGTTTTCATCCATTTCTGGGTGTTTCATGAAGTATGTTTGGGCTCATTGTCATGCTGGAAGACTCATGACCGAAGACACAAACCCAGCTTTCTGACACTGGGCACTACATTGCAACCCAAAATCCTTTGGTAAGCTTCAGATTTCAAGATGCCTTGCACACAGTCAAGGCACCCAGTACCAGGGGCAGCAAAAAAAAAAAACATCTTTGAACCGCCACCATATTTGACTGTACGTACTGTGTTCTTTTTTTGTAGGTCTCATTCCGTTCTCGGTCAACAGTAGTATGATGTGCTTTAACAAAAAGCTTTAATTTGGTCTCACCTGTTGACATGACTTTTTCCCACAAGGATTTTGGCTTACTCATACACATTTTGGCAAAGTGAAGTCTAGCTTTTATATGTCTCCTGCTATATAGTTTCATTTCATTCAAATATCGACAGATAGTTCACGCTGACGCTGATGCACCCTGAGCCTGCAGGACAGCTTGAATTTCTTTGAAACTTGTTTGGGGCTGCTTATCCACCATCTGGACTGTTTTTTTGTGTTGTTCCAATACACATGAAGGAAATAAACACGTGTATGACAAAACAAAAATATGTACTGCACCTTATGTGAACACTGTGCTAACCTGCTCCTTTTATTGCTGACTTCACGGCATCCATCCAGCTGCTGCCTAGATTTCTGAGAGTACACCACTTCTTCCCTCCCCATGTGCCATCCTAGACCGACAGCCGGGGACTGTGTGCCCACTGGACCTAGGCTTAGTGGGTCCACCTCGCAAAGTGAGCCTGACAAGTGCCAGTTCTATAATAATGCTGCTATTCACAGCCTCACAGTGCAAAGCAAAACTGATTTTTCAGTGCCAGTCTTATTAAACACAAAATATTTAGTATCTTTTCAAAAGTTGTCACTGATCACTCTTGCGATCCTATTGTGATTGACAACTCACCTACTAAAATGCTTATAGCAGGGTATATGTTCATTTTGTTTTTATCTTAGGTTTTTTCTATTCAATGGCCAGTGTGAACATGCTCCTACAAGTTGCATGTATACCAACTTATATTCCAGTTCATTTCTTTTGGATTTGCTTTAGGTTCTTGCACTCTGTGCAGACAAGGGCTTGGCCTTCTTTCTCTTTGAGCTGGGCATTACGTTTCTATAGCTTCCCATTGCTGGATGTCCATGGTTGAGTCCCGGTCCTGTTTTGCCCATGTTCACATTGAGGCCATTTTTGACACATGGTAAGGCTGTAATACTAGAGGTTAGGACCGCCCCGGCTGGGTACACCTTGACGCTGGTGGGATGGCTTTTATGCTTTTTTTGATCAAAAACAGTGTTTACTAAGAACCCTATGTTATTTATATACACTATTGCTTTTTACTTACTTATAGCAGGGTTTATGCTTATTTTGTTTCTATCTTAGTTTTCACCTACTAAAATACTACTCCTTCAGAGAAGGGCACTGTCAGAGACAAAATGCTAACCTTGCGTCACATATGACCTCCATGATTTTCCTCTGCTGCAAAGTCTTCACTATAAAGCCTTAGGATTTTTAAAAATTCAAGGTTTTGGTATCCACAAAAACTGAATTGAAGGTTCTAATAGAATAAATTCACCATCTATGAGGATAGAAAAATGTCCCCATTCGATTTTTCATTTGATCATAATGTTAATATAAAAAGAAGATGCGACATTTCAAATTAATTATATTTAGCTGACAATAAGGAAAAAAAAGTTTGGACCAAAATTTAATTCAGAAAACTTTCTTTCAGAACTATGTGTCGTTTACATCGGATCGCTGACTTGAAGGAATCTCCCCTAGCATAGGCGAGGAGTAGAAAACCTTCATAAGATACATCCTTTAACTTCTGAAACATCTGCACGTTTTATGCTTGCGCTGAGAAAGGGTTCACTCCTCGGGCATGTTGTAAGCAAAACATCTGCTGGCATTAATACAGAGGTAGGATGTATGAGGCTGCTCTAGCTCACTGAAAGAAAATTCACAACATAATTAAATCTCAAGCCATTTCTCTTAACAGGAAAATATCAAAGTTTGATTTTAATATGTTGTGTTAAAATTAAATATAAGCAACGTTTATTTCACAAGAATACGCGGCACAGTTTTCGCCACGCAAGATCATCTTACATTTCACAGAACATTTTTAGCTCTTTGAAATATCTGAAATATACAGTCACCCTTGGTGAACCTGTCAAAATATATCAGAGAAGTGTTGAAACTAAAATTCTACAGTAAGGCAATACATGGGAATGACTCCATGTAGTAAGCAGTGGAAGAATTCCCATACTATATATATACCGATCTGTAGACCTTAACGGCACATAAATCTCCCCACATGGCTGCATATATATATATATATATATATATATATATATATATATATATATATACAGTTAGGTCCATATATATTTGGACAGAGACAACATTTTTCTAATTTTGGTTCTAGACATTACCACAATGAATTTTAAACAAAACAATTCAGATGCAGTTGAAGTTCAGACTTTCAGCTTTCATTTGAGGGTATCCACATTAAAATTGGATGAAGGGTTTAGGAGTTTCAGCTCCTTAACATGTGCCGCCCTGTTTTTAGAGGGACCAAATGTAATTGGACAATTGACTCCAAGGCTATTTCATGGACAGGTGTGGGCAATCCCTTCGTTATGTCATTCTCAATTAAGCAGATGAAAGGCCTGGAGTTGATTTGAGGTGTGGTGCTTGCATTTGGGAGGTTTTGCTGTGAAGTAAACATGCGGTCAAAGGAGCTCTCCATGCAGGTGAAACAAGCCATCCTTAAGCTGCAAAAACAGAAAAAACCCATCCGAGAAATTGCTACAATATTAGGAGTGGCAAAATCTACAGTTTGGTACATCCTGAGAAAGATAGAAAGCACTGGTGAACTCATCAATGCAAAAAGACCTGGGCGCCCACGGAAGACAACAGTGGTGGATGATTACAGAATAATCTCCATGGTGAAGAGAAACCCCTTCACAACAGCCAACCAAGTGAACAACACTCTCCAGGAGGTAGGCGTATCAATATCCAAATCTACCATAAAGAGAAGAGTGCATGAAAGTAAATACAGAGGGTTCACTGCACGGTGCAAGCCACTCATAAGCATCAAGAATTAAAAGGCTAGACTGGACTTTGCTAAAAAAAACATCTAAAAATGCCAGCACAGTTCTGGAAGAACATTCTTTGGACAGATGAAACCAAGATCAACCTCTACCAGAATGATGGAAAGAGAAAAGTATGGCGAAGGCGTGGTACAGCTCATGATCCAAAGCATACCACATCATCTGTAAAACACGGCGGAGGCAGTGTGATGGCTTGGGCATGCATGGCTGCCAGTGGCAATGGGTCACTAGTGTTTATTGATGATGTGACACAGGACAGAAGCAGCCAAATTAATTCTGATGTATTCAGAGCCATACTGTGTGCTCAGATCCAGCCAAATGCAGCCAAACTGATTGGTCGTCGTTTCATACTACAGATGGACAATGACTCAAAACATAAAGCCAAAGCAACCCAGGAGTTTATTAAAGCAAAGAAGTGGAATATTCTTGAATGGCCAAGTCAGTCACCTGATCTCAACCCAATTGAGCATGCATTTCACTTGTTAAAGACTAAACTTTAGACAGAAAGGCCCACAAACATACAGCAACTGAAAACCACCGCAGTGAAGGCCTGGCAGAGCATCAAAAAGGAGGAAACAGTGTCTGGTGATGTCCATGAGTTCAAGACTTCAGGCAGTCATTGCCAGCAAAGGGTTTTCAACCAAGTACTAGAAATGAATATTTTATTTACAATTATTTAATCTGTCCAATTACTTTTGGTCCCTTTAAAAACAGGGTGGCACATGTTAAGGAGCTGAAACTCCTAAACCCTTTATCCAATTTTAATGTGGATACACTCAAATGAAAGCTGAAAGTCAGAACTTCAACTGCAGCTGAATTGTTTTGTTTAAAATTCATTGTGGTAATGTCTAGAACCAAAATTAGAAAAATGTTGTCTCTGTCCAAATATATATGGACCTAACTGTATATATATACACAGTACAGACCAAAAGTTTGGACACACCTTCTCATTTAAAGATTTTTCTGTATTTTCATGACTTTGAAAATTGTACATTTACACTGAAGGCATCAAAACTATGAATTAACACATGTGGAATTATATACTTAACAAAAAAGTGTGAAACAACTGAAAATATGTCTTATATTCTAGGTTCTTCAAAGTAGCCACCTTTTGCTTTGATGACTGCTTTGCACACTCTTGGCATTCTTTTGATGAACTTCAAGAGGTAGTCACCGGAAATGGTTTTCACTTCACAGGTGTGCCCTGTCAGGTTTAATAAGTGGGATTTCTTGGCTTATAAATGGGGTTGGGACGATCAGTTGTGTTGTGCAGAAGTCTGGTGGATACACAGCTGATAGTCCTACTGAATAGACTGTTAGAATTTGTATTATGGCAAGAAAAAGCAGCTAAGTAAAGAAAAACGAGTGGCCATCATTACTTTAAGAAATGAAGGTCAGTCAGTCCAAAAAATTGGGCAAACTTTCAAAGTGTCCACAAGTGCAGTTGCAAAAACCATCAATATCTACAAAGAAACTGGCTCACATGAGGACCGCCCCAGGAAAGGAAGACCAAGAGTCACCTCTGCTTCTGAGGATAAGTTTATCTGAGTCACCAGCCTCAGAAATTGCAGGTTAACAGCAGCTCAGATTACAGACCAGGTCAATGCCACACAGAGTTCTAGCAGCAGACACATCTCTTCAACAACTGTTAAGAGGAGACTTTGTGCAGCAGGCCTTCATGGTGAAACAGCTGCTAGGAAACCACTGCTAAGGACAGGCAACAAGCAGAAGAGACTTGTTTGGGCTAAAGAACACAAGGAATGGACATTAGACCAGTGGAAATCTGTGCTTTGCTCTGATGAGTCCAAATTTGAGATCTTTGGTTCCAACAACTGTGTCTTTGTGCGACGCAGAAAAGGTGAACGGATGGACTCTACATGCCTGGTTCCCACCGTGAAGCATGGAGGAGGAGGTGTGATGGTGTGGGGTTGCTTTGCTGGTGACAGTATTGATGATTTATTCAAAATTGAAGACATACTGAACCAGCATGGCTACCACAGCATCTTGCAGAGGCACGCTATTCCATCCGGTTTGCGTTTAGTTGGACCATCATTTATTTTTCAACAGGACAATGACCCCAAACACACCTCCAGGCTGTGTAAGGGCTAGTTGACCAAGAAGGAGAGTGATGGGCTGCTACGCCAGATGACCTGGCCTCCACAGTCACCAGACCTGAACCCAATCGAGATGGTTTGGGGCGAGCTGGACCGCAGAGTGAAGGCAAAAGGGCCAACAAGTGCTAAGCATCTCTGGGAACTCCTTCAAGATTGTTGGAAGACCATTTCCGGTGACTACCTCTTGAAGCTCATCAAGAGAATGCCAAGAGTGTGCAAAGCAGTCATCAAAGCAAAAGGTGGCTACTTTGAAGAACCTAGAATATAAGACATATTTTCAGTTGTTTCACACTTTTTTGTTAAGTATATAATTCCACATGTGTTAATTCATAGTTTTGATGCCTTCAGTATGAATGTACAATTTTCATAGTCATGAAAATACAGAAAAATCTTTAAATGAGAAGGTGTGTCCAAACTTTTGGTCTGTACTGTATATATATATATATATATATATATATATATATATATATATATACAGCGATGTGGGGAGATTTATAAGCCTTTAAGGTCTACAGATCGGTCAGTGGAAACTGTCTAACTTTAGGGAGACAAGATGTTGGAATGAAATTATATGGCTCCACACCAACATTATGGTCCCATGATATTTTTTACTATATAAGTGTTTCATAAATCAGTTTTAATTTATATAATTTACAAAAATACTTCCACTTCAAGATCAGGTTGCCAGTACTTGAAAGTTGGCAACCTGGGTTCCTTTTGTGATTACTAGGCTCCTGCAACATCACAATGTCGTGATGCAGCCCCTGTAACTGTATGATGTCACTTGAGGCCTAGTTACTTATCAACAGGAGCAACACAGATACCAGGATTCAAGTGATGTGGGTGAAGGATTATTCACAGGTGGATAGCTGCGTTGCTGGATATAGATAAACCTTTCACTTGGTGATACTTAAATATTAATGTGCAGTTTGTTGGTCTATGCGTTTTGGAGCCTCATCTGCTCCTTTGGTTTTTGTCTTAAAAAAGCAGCCGATGCAGCTCCAAAACGCATAGACCAACAAACTGCACATTCATAATATACTATCACCACGTGTAAGGTTCATCAACATCCAGCAGCGCAGTTATCCTCCCGCAAATTCTCCTTCATCCACATGAATTATCTTCTGAAAAAGATTCTCTTTCACACGGAGCAGCAGCAGCTGGGATTTACATGCCTTCAAAGGAGTTGTGCCTGTCACAACCCATACAGGTGAGCACACTCCCTTTCTTATCTCCCATGTTTTTACTCTATGTGCGCATTTGTCCACATGTCAGTACACATCAAGGATTCAAGTGATGGCAGAGGAAGTTTGCACTGGCACAGGGTACTAAAGTGAAAGTTGGATCAGGGCAGTGCAAATCCTTTTGCTGATGTCTACTTATTATTATAAACCAATTACCATAATCCTCCTGTAGCCGCTTCATGCTGGAATCCACCATTTGGCTTTTTTTCACCACTGAATGACAGAAGACAGAATTTCCTGAGTTGGCACTCAGCTGGAGGAGTGTCACGCACAGTGTAGGAATGACTAAGTGCAACACGAAGGGATGAGGGGAAGGAAGCCCAGACACTAGGGAAAGGGGGAGTGGAGACCCCTAGGCTGATCTAATATCATCCTGTCTCCCCTACCGTCCCTATATTGGTTCCTCACCAATCACCGAACAGGAAACCTAAGGCCTGTAAATCCATACAGCTAGGCCCTGGATAGGGAAGGTGGGGGTGAGCACAGGTCAGTCTCCACTATAAACTAAAGACAACAAGGGAGACAAACACAGGGGGAGAAACTTAGCTTGAGCAGACTTCAGAGAGATTACACCAAACGTCCTCTGAAGCACCAGAGAGGAAGTAAGCCGCCTGCAATAGCTGTAAGCCTTCACAAGGGAACATGTGAATACCACTGGCCCCTCCCTGCAGCAAACTGAAAGTATTTAAACACCCAGGCCAGGGTGTCAATCAGAGCAGGAGGGAGGTAGCCGCTGGGTCCTAAAGTAAGACAGATTTAAGAAGGCATCTGTAATGCCAAACGAAGTGATCTTCTGCAGCCAGCTGCAGAGCGACTGTCTATCACATCTGACACACCCGTGACAGTACCCCCCCTTCTACAAGTGGCCTCCGGACACTCAGGACCAGGTTTCTCAGGATAAGAGGTGTGGAATGAACGTATCAACCTGGGAGAGTTCATCTCTGATGCTGAAACCCACATCCTCTCCTCTGGACCATAACCCTTCCAGTGCACCAAGTATTGTAGGGAACGATGTTTGAGACGAGAATCTACAATCCTCGAAACCTGAAACTCCAGATTACCATCAACCATTATTGGGGGCGGCGGTAGGGGTGATGACTCAAGAGGTTCCACATATTTCTTGAATAGAGACCTGTGGAAGACATTGCGGATCTTAAGGGCCTGGGTTAGCTCAAGACGAAACGCTACTGGGTTTATGACGGTGGTTATTTCGTAGGGACCAATAAACCTAGGTCCCAGCTTCCAAGAAGGAACCTTCAACTTGATATTCCTGGTAGACAACCACACAAAGTCATTCAAATTCAGGTCCGGACCTGGCAAGTGTTTTCTGTCAGCCATACGTTTGTACGTATCTCAAATGATCTTCAAATTACTCAGAACCCCCGCCACACCAAGGAGAGCGACGAAGCAAAACGCTCCTGCTCAGGAACTCCCGAAGCTCCTCCCCCACTAAAAGTACCAGACAGTGGATGGTATCCGTATGCACCAAAGAATGGTGAACTGCCAGTAGATTCTTGACGATGATTATTAATAGCAAATTCTGCCAGTGGTAAGTAGGATGCCCAATTCTCCTGATTTTCCTCCAGACAAAAAACCTGAGATAAGTGTCCAAATTCAGATTAACGCGCTCGGTCTGTCAATTCGACTGAGGATGGCAGACAGAGGAAAAAGACAGCTGCACACTCAGTCGAGAACAGAATGCTTTCCAGAACTTGGAAACAAACTGGGTCCCCCAATCTGACACCACATCAGAGGGAACCCTGTGAAGCTTCAAGATCTCATTTATAAACACCTGAGCAAGAGTCTTGTCATTTGGAAGTGCCAGTAATGAGACAAAGTGAACCATTTTACTGAACCTATCTACAACCACCAAAACAAGAGTTTTGCCTGCAGATACCGGTAGGTCAGTAATAAAATCCATGGACAAGTGTCTCCATGGTCTGCTAGGAATAGGTAGCGGAAGAAGAGTACCAGACGGACGGGTATGCGATACTTTAGAACGCGCGCAAATACTACAAGCAGATAACATGTTCAACCACATCCTGATGCAACCCCGGCCAATAAAAACGGTGAGAGAGGAGGTCCGCCGTTGCCTTACCACCTGGATGACCAGCAAGCACAGAGTTGTGATTATTCTTTCATCTTTAAGGCCTATACTGGTTAGTCAAGCAGTGGAGACTTTGATGCATGCAATGGAGTATTGTTATGCATAAAAATAATGGATTTTTTGAAAGATGCAGACATTGTCCTGTACCACTGCTTGAAGTAAGCGTGTTATAATAACTGGCAGTAGGTTTGGGAGTTGATTTTGAGTCCATCTTCAACTCAAAAAGGTCCAACGAGCTCATCTTTAATAAAACCAATCCATAGCAGTACCCCACATCTGCCTTGTATGCGTCTGAGTCGAAGTGGAGAGTAATGAGCCCATTACTGATTGAGCCACGGGCCATCTATATGGACCATCTAAAGTCACTCTCATTTCATCAATCCCTAAAACCTGTCCTTAAAAATCTGTCTTCAAACATTTCTTGGCCCAGTCTTGACGTTTCCACTTCTGTGTCTTGCTCAGTGATGGTCGGGTTTCAGCCTCTCTTACTTCGGCCGTGTCTCTGAGCACTGAACACCTTGTACATCTGGGGACTCCGAGGAGGTTGCAGATCTGGAAGATGACCGCACTGGAGGATAATGACTTCCTAGTCGCTTCAGATTTGATTAATTCTTTTCAAAGTTTTGTAGTCTTTTTTTTTCAACATGTCCTGTTGACTATTTACAACAAAACTTTTGATGGTTCTGTGATCACGCCCCAATATCTCAGCAATTTCAAAAGTCAGCATTTTTGTAAGACTTGTAACATTTTTTTGACTTTTCAGAGTCAGTTAAATCTCTTTTTTGGCCCATTTTGCCTGAGGGAAAACAAGCTGCCTAATAATTCTGAACATCTTGATAAAGAACGTTGTAACTTTAGGCCTCACCTCCCTCATTACACAAATACACATCACCTGATCTGCTTCATATAATAAGCTTAAACTGCTTGGAGTTGGAAAATCTGCATAAGGCTATGTGCCCACGATGCAGAAATGCTCAGGATTTTTTCCTGAGCGTTTCTGCATCTCCCTGGCAGAAAAAAACGCATGCGGATTGTACATGCGTTTTCCTGACAGGGACATGCGGATGTGAAGCGTTCTTCACTTGCATTTCCGCATGCGGGTTGTCAAGCGCTTTCCAAGCGAGTTTAGCATCACTTGGAAAGTGCTTGACAACTTGGTCACACTATATAAATCCATGCAACCGGCATGGATTTATATAGTGTGACTGAAAGAATGTTTAAAAATAAAAAAATAAATATATACTTACCCTCCGATGGCCCGCGCTGTCTTGCTTCGCTCGGTCCCGGCTGCCGGCAGCGGTACACTGAAGGACCTGCCGACGTCAGTGTCGCGTGACCCGTCACATGACTCTGACGTCAGCGCAGGTCCTTCATTCCATCGCGTTGTGCCGGGAAGCAAGGAGGAGCACATCGGGGGACGCCAGAAGGTAAGTATACATTTATTTTTTATTTTATTCTTTTTTTTACAGCTTTTTTAATGGTACCTAGGTGTGGATGAGACTCTCCTCTCCTCTACACCCGGGTACCATCCGCACATTAGAACGCGCCAATTACACAAGTACAGATGCAGTCTTGCGGAATTGGCGCGTTCTAATGCAAGTCAATGGCAGCGAAACGTAGCACTTCCGCAAAATAATTGGTAGTGCTGCGTTTTTTTCCACAATGATGATCCGCAGCGGAAATTTCCGCAGCATGTGCACAGCACATGCGGATTATCATTGGGGGACATGGCAGGCCTTCTACCATGCGTCTTTTAAGTGTTTCTGCAGCGTTTTTGCCGCTGCGGAAACGCTTAAAAACGCATCGTGGGCACACAGCCTAAAAATGATCATATGGTCAAAATACTCACTTGCCTAATAATTCTGAACATAGTGTGCACAGGAAATGCTGTCCTGTCTTGGGCATAGGACCAAAAGCCAACAAGCGAGGACTTGGGATGGAGCTGCTACAAATGTATTGTGGCATCTGGCCTAAATTACTTTATTACTAAGTTACATACAAAACCTACTAGTTCAAGCTAATTTATGCTGTGAGACACTGCTAATCAAAGTAGCTTCAACCTGCAACTAAGCTCTATTTTCCAACTGATATGTGCTTTCAGTATGATGTCTTGAAGATGTCTCAAACTTCAAAAAGGACACAGCTTCCAGATGTGAAAGGAATACAATTTCCAATAGACATACAGAATGTCAAAACATTACAGGCCAGTAGCACGATCATGGAATAGTGCACCTGATACTAAATAGTGCCATGGAGCACTAAATATTACCAGCTCCTAACAAAGATTGGAAAACTAGGAGGACCGGGAGTTATGCTGGTATAAAAATAATTTTATTATATATAAACACACTGCTCAAAAAAATAAAGGGAACACTCAAATAACACATCCTAGATCTGAATGAATGAATTATTCTCATTGAATACTTTGTTCTGTACAAAGTTGAATGTGCTGATAACAAAATCACACAAAAATCATCAATGGAAATCAAATTTTTTAACCAATGGAGGCCTGAATTTGGAGCCACCCCCAAAATTAAAATGGAAAAACACACTACAGGCTGATCGAACTTTGATGTAATGTCCTTAAAAAAGAGTCAAAATGAGGCTCAGTATTGTGTGTGGCTTCCACGTGCCTGTATGACCACCCTACAATGCCTGGGCATGCTCCTGATGAGGTTGCGGATGGTCTCCTGTGGGATCTCCTCCCAGACCTGGACTAAAGTATCTGCCAACTCCTGGACAGTCTGTGGTGCAACGTGACTTTGGTGGATGGAGCGAGACATAATGTTCCAGATGTGCTCAATCGGATTCAGGTCTGGGGAACGGGCGGGCCAGTCCATAGCTTCAATGCCATCATCTTGCAGGAACTGCTGACACACTCCAGCCACATGAGGTCTGGCATTGTCCTGCATTAGGAGGAACCCAGGGCCAACCGCACCAGCATATGGTCTCACAAGGGGTCTGAGGATCTCATATCGGTATCTAATGGCAGTCAGGCTACCTCTGACGAGCACATGGAGGGCTGTGCGGCCCTCCAAAGAAATGCCAGCCCACACCATTACTGACCCACTGCCAAACCGGTCACGCTGAAGGATGTTGCAGGCAGCAGATCGCTCTCCACGGCATCTCCAGACACTGTCACGTCTGTCACATGTGCTCAGTGTGAACCTGCTTTCATCTGTGAAGAGCACAGGGCGCCAGTGGCGACTTTGCCAATCCTGTTGTTCTGTGGCAAATGCCAAGTGTCCTGCACGGTGTTGGGCTGTGAGCACAACCCCCATCTGTGGACGTCGGGCCCTCATACCACCCTCATGGAGTCGGTTTCTAACCGTTTGTGCAGACACATGCACATTTGTGGCCTGCTGGAGGTAATTTTGCAGGGCTCTGGCAGTTCTCCTAGTGTGCCTCCTTGCACAAAGGCGGAGGTAGCAGTCCTGCTGCTGGGTTGTTGCTCTCCTACGGCCCCCTTCACATCTCCTGGTGTACTGGCCTGTCTCCTGGTAGCGCCTTTAGCCTCTGGACACTACGCTGACAGACACAGCAAACCTTCTTGCCACAGCTCGTATTGATGTGCCATCCTGGATGAGCTGCACTACCTGAGCAACTTCTGTGGGTTGTAGAGTCCGTCTCATGCTACCACGAGTGTGAAAGCACAACCAACATTCAAAAGTGACCAAAACATCAGCCAGAAAGCATTGGTACTGAGATGTGGTCTGTGGTCCCCACCTGCAGAACCACTCCTTTATTGAGGGTGTCTTGATAATTGCCAATAATTTCCATCTATTGTCTATTCCATTTGCACAACAGCATGTGAAATTGATTGTCAATCAGTGTTGCTTCCTAAGTGGACAGTTTGATTTCACAGAAGTTTGATTTACTTGAAGTTATATTCTGTTGTTTAAGTGTTCCTTTTATTTTTTTGAGCAGTGTACAAATAAGGTCAAAGAAAACGGTACAGCAAAGATGGTAAGTAAAAATAAAATGACAGCAAACAATGAAAGGGCCCTCAGTTTGAGAACACATCCTACACAGTTCCATCTACCTAAAGTGCAGTGCAAGTAGACAGGACATTGGTTTGGTATATATACCAGTAAGCATTAATATCACTGGACAATGCCATGAAAATTATATAGCTAAAGAAAATTAAAGATTTGAACCTTACCAACGAGTGTAGGGGTATAACATCTGGTGGAGGCAGGCTGATATCAGCCTCGACGCGCGTTTCGCAATGCTATGTGGTGTTTTTTCAAGAGGCGATGTGTAACTGGTGTCAGAAGGACCTTAAATATCCATGGCAACGGTCAAGTGACCCATCACGTGACCATTCATCACCTAGGTGGAGTGGGTGGTGATGTATGACTATGCGCTCAACGGCCCATGCGCCGTGTGTCATCAGCGCCGACACGTGGTCGCATGCCCTCATGCCAAGTGTGCATGCACAGAAGCACGGAGGGACCGAGGCTCCCGGACATACGCAGAAGGCATAAAGACGGCCGAGGGCACGCGCGACACCAGATCGACGCGGCGCATGGGCACAGAAATACACAGATGGGTAATTGGAAGCGGACATGTCGTCAGAAGAATATAAATAGATAAATAGGCATCATGTGTCCCAGAAGCATGTCATGAAAAGTACCATAGTCATACAGCACAATAAAATATGAGTATATGGCACAACAGGAAACAGAGATATCATCACAAAGTAATACATTGTATGGGGACGTAGATTTGTTGATGTTCAGGAGGTGATGTTATCCTTAATATAGCTTCTGACAAACAGGTCAGGAGATCAGATAATTATAAGACCGGTCTTTTATTAATTGCTTTTTTCTGTTTCTCACTTGTTTTGTTCACCCTCTTTTACTCCTACCAGGTATCTAGTGTTTAGGTGGACCTTCATTATCTAATCTCCGGACCTGTTTGTCAGAAGCTATATTAAGGATAACATTACCTCCTGAACATCAACAAATCTACGTCATTGCACTGATTGCCCATCTGCTACAATATAAACTTATCACTCACCCACAAAGCGCTCCACAGTTCTGCACCACCCTACATCTCCTCCTTCATCTATCACCCTACCCATGCCCTCCGTTCCGCTAATGACTAACAACCTCAATAATCCGAACCTCTCACTCCCGTCTCCAAGACTTCTCGCAAGCTGCGCCAATTCTCTTAAATGCATTACCCAGGACAATTCAATGAACTCCCAATACCCACAGTTTTAAGTGTGCCCTAAAAACGCATTTCTTTAGACTGGCCTATCGCCTCACCCACTTATGTAACTATTTTAATTTTGAACTTCCAAAATTTTCTTCAAAATCTGGTCCCTTGTAGCATCTGTTTGCACAGCCTCCATGCACCTAACAGCACTCTAAGTCTGAAGTGTACAGACATAGAGTGCTATGTCTGTATAATACTACCCTATTTATTATAGTGATGGCTGCAGCATACAATACAAGCATTTTTTACCACTTATGTTTCGTGTCTCCCCTATTTCCTTATAGATTATAGGCTTGTGAGCAGGGCCCTCACTCCTCTTGGCATCTGTTGAATTATGCATTACTCTGTAATGTCTTTATTCTCTGTCCCCTATGAAATGTAAAGTGCTGCGGAATATGTTGTCACTATAGATATAATTTATTTTATTATTTGATCATTGTACAAAGGCGTCATTTTGGCATGTCAGAACTATCTTGCCTATATATTCCAGTATTTTTTGGGCTCTATATGGTAATATTGAATACTTTATGTAGCCAATCTATGTAAAAATATGTGTACATTGTATGGTGTCATAATATGTGCATTGTGTAGACACTGTATGGTCAACATTATTAATACCCTTCCTTAATGCTTACCTGCCCCACCATTGGCATCAATGACAGCCTCCATTTTTGTAGTCATCTGTGAGCTACTTGCACTTTTCTTCTTCCACTGTTCCTTTGCAAATAGCAAATTTCTGCCGGTTACAACAATTTGGGCTCAGTTTAACCCTGTGTGAGGGCTAACTTGTGTGGCTAGACAACTTTTTTTAATACCATTTTGGGGTAGATATGAAATTTTGATTGCTTATTACACTAATTTTTTTGTGGTATCGCAGTAAAAAAAAATGTTGGCGTTTTAATTTTTTTTTTTTTTACTGCTGATGGTGTTTACCAATTGGGTTAATACATTTTATATATTGATAGATCAGACCTTTATGGACACAGTGATAACATATGTGTATTTTTTAATATCTTTATTTTTAATGGAAGAAAAGGTGGGTAATTTGAACTTTTATCCTTTTTTTTAACTTTTTACTGTATTTGTTAGTCCCCTTAGGGAACTTGAACCTGGGACTGCCCGATCGCTTGTGCTACATACAGCATACAATTCTAATTCTGTACATATATAAAAAATCATGGTCTTTTTTCAATGGAGCTCTATGAAGACAGGCACGGAAATCTTCAACAGACCCCCTGCTATTATTGCAACCTATTAGCGCCCCCCGCCATGTCAACAGCAGACGATGTATGCACAGAATGACGCAACCCTATGCTGTTAATATCGCTGTCAGGGATTACAGGTTTTTGGTGCAGAAAAAAATGCTGCAAAAACGCACATGTGAACATACCCTTATACACTCAGGATTTTTTGTCTAGCAATCTGGAAAAGAATTCTGCAGCATTTCGATCGCATGGTGTTTCACTTCAGGATTTCTTCCTACGTGCATGCAGAATGTAGTGAAATATATGCACAGATTTCTATAAAGGATAGCTATGTCATTCAGACATATGTACATTATTAATCTTTGGATATACTGTATGTGCAGTAACAAACACAATGGCAGGTTTAGAAAACTGACTGATAGGAGGAATAAATCCAGGCTGATTTATGCACCCTCGGAGTGAGAGATAATAAGAATCCCCTCGCAGCTCATAACACTGGCTGTGCTTGGCTAGTCATGCACTATTCCCGATAGACCATATAATCTGCGTGAATTCCTGCCTGGAAGGGATCAGTTAGCCACATGTACAGGAATCGAGTCTTAATCATTTGTTTAAATCTGCATATTAAACATGGAAGCAGCCTCTTCTACTTCTGACGGGTAAGCACATTTTTCTCCGTTTCAATATGGTTTGAGCTTTTGAATTTTTTTCTTTGCGACAAAGAATAACATAAAAATATCTCTGCTCCATCTTCATAAAGGGTGTCTATAGGCTAAGATGCAAAGACTTGGGAAACCATTCAAGCTTCTTGTATATGATTCTTTAATAGAAACTGGTTGTTTATTGGTCTATGAAACAAAAACGGCAATATCAATATGGACGCCGGAGGAGCAAAGTAAAATAGTGAAGTTCATATTGGAAATAAAAGTGCTTCCTGTGCAAGATACAAGGATGGATGTGGAAAATACTGCCTGAAGTTACTACCGCTATGGTAAAGTTATTCTTCACAGCTGTTGTAGGGCTGGGAATATATAAAACAGTAAAGAAGCCATCTGAGCTTCAGAGCAGCGTGCCAAGAGTAAAGAGATGGATATGACAATGGACCTGAAAGATCTGTAAGTAGTGCAATGGCGGTCTACACCGGGGACCTCAGTACCCTTGAGGATACATAGCAATTGTGGACTGTGGTTGACTACTACTTACAGAATAAAGTGTGTCCCACTCGACACAGAAAACTAGTACCTTGGAAATTTGCTGTGCCACATATTCTCCGGACAGTATAGAGTTAAAGAGTTCCCGTGTCAATTCACCCAACACCAGAGTGACAAGCTAAAAAAATACTTTTGATACACAATACCAGCCTACTATGTGCAGGAACTATTCCAATTCTCATGCTCTGTAATGTACCATCCATTCTTTTTGAGTGGACAGTTCATATTCATCATCATTCTGCCAGCATTACAGGTGCTGAAACGTCCCAGTATGCATTGTGCCCGAGGTTGTCTGTTTCCTAATCCTCCACTCCCCTTTGCCCTTAAAGGGTTTTTTTCCCACAAACAACAGTTCACTGTAATCAATAGATCTGAGAATAACAAGAACTTCCACAACTGAATGTATTTAAATAAAATGTTCCTGTGCTGAGATAATCTTATAAATGTGCCCCTGCTGTGTACTGTGTAATGGCTGTGTCTGACCGTATAGGAAGATGGTCTGATCATACCACATCTCCTGGGCAGGGAGGAAGCAAAAGAGTATACAGACATTACAGCAGGGGATCACAGCTGATTCTTTTTTTGAAATAAAACATTGTTTAAAAATGATCAGGGAAATGTTTTACCTCACAAAAAGAATCAGCTGTGATCCCCTGTTGTAATGTCTGTATACTCTTTTGTTTCCTCCCTGCCCAGGAGCTGTGGTATGATCAGACCATGTTCCTGCACGGTCAGACACGGTCAGACACGGCCATTACACATTTTTTTTTAACACATCCAATTGTGGAACTTATTATTATTCCAAGATCTATTGATTAAAATCAACTTTCGTTTGTGGGAAACCCCCTGTAGGTATGGTGTATAACAACATGATAAATCTTAACTATAGCCTATTCTTCTGCTCATTAAGAAGCATAAAATTCCTTTACAATCGGTCTCTGCATATCTGGTAATAAAACCACACATTGCTCTGGTACACGAGTGGTGGAGCTTTCACACCTTCAACTCTGCACCCCACACAAATATTCCTTTCTCCCATGCATATGTATGAATCCTCTTATCGGATTATACATTTTTTTTTATTGCTTATGAACTAGTCTCTATAACTTGATATCCCTCCTCCATGGAGGATCTCCTTCTACCTTACTGATGTCAGTACATGAACCTCTTACATTGATCCACATACAGTTAGGTCCATATATATTTGGAAAGAGACAACATTTTTCTAATTTTGGTTCTAGACATTACCACAATGAATTTTAAACAAAACAATTCAGATGCAGTTGAAGGTCAGACTTTCAGCTTTCATTTGAGGGTATCCACATTAAAATTGAATGAAGGGTTTAGGAGTTTCAGCTCCTTAACATGTGCCATCCTGTTTTTAAAGGGACCAAAAGTAATTGGACAAATTAAATAATTGTAAATAAAATGTTCATTTCGAGTACTTGGTTGAAAATCCTTTGTTGGCAATGACTGCCTGAAGTCTTGAACTCATGGACATCACCAGACACTGTGTTTCCTCCTTTTTGATGCTCTGCCAGGCCTTCACTGCGGTGGTTTTCAGTTGCTGTTTGTTTGTGGGCCTTTCTGTCTGAAGTTTAGTCTTTAACAAGTGAAATGCATGCTCAATTGGGTTGAGATCAGGTGACTGACTTGGCCATTCAAGAATATTCCACTTCTTTGCTTTAATAAACTCCTGGGTTGCTTTGGCTTTATGTTTTGGGTCATTGTCCATCTGTAGTATGAAACGACAACCAATCAGTTTGGCTGCATTTGGCTGGATCAGAGCACACAGTATGGCTCTGAATACGTCAGAATTCATTCGGCTGCTTCTGTCCTGTGTCACATCATCAATAAACACTAGTGACCCAGTGCCACTGGCAGCCATGCATGCCCAAGCCATCATACTGCCTCCGCCGTGTTTTACAGATGATGTGGTATGCTTTGGATCATGAGCTGTACCACGCCTTCGCCATACTTTTCTCTTTCCATCATTCTGGTAGAGGTCGATCTTGGTTTCATCTGTCCAAAGAATGTTCTTCCAGAACTGTGCTGGCTTTTTTAGATGTTTTTTAGCAAAGTCCAGATCTAGCCTTTTTATTCTTGATGCTTATGAGTGACTTGCACCGTGCAGTGAACCCTCTGTATTTACTTTTATGCAGTCTTCTCTTTATGGTGGATTTGGATATTGATACGCCTACCTTCTGGAGAGTGTTGTTCACTTGGTTGGCTGTTGTGAAGGGGTTTCTCTTTACCATGGAGATTATTCTGCGATCATCCACCACTGTTGTCTTCCGTGGGCGCCCAGGTCTTTTTGCATTGATGAGTTCACCAGTGCTTTCTTTCTTTCTCAGGATGTACCAAACTGTAGATTTTGCCACTCCTAATATTGTAGCAATTTCTCAGATGGGTTTTTTCTGTTTTTGCAGCTTAAGGATGGCTTGTTTCATCTGCATGGAGAGCTCCTTTGACCGCATGTTTACTTCACAGCAAAACCTTCCAAATGCAAGCACCACACCTCAAATCAACTCCAGGCCTTTTATCTGCTTAATTGAGAATGACATAACGAAGGGATTGCCCACACCTGTCCATGAAATAGCCTTGGAGTCAATTGTCCAATTACTTTTGGTCCCTTTAAAAACAGGGTGGCACATGTTAAGGAGCTGAAACTCCTAAACCCTTCATCCAATTTTAATGTGGATACCCTCAAATGAAAGCTGAAAGTCTGAACTTCAACTGCATCTGAATTGTTTTGTTTAAAATTCATTGTGGTAATGTCTAGAACCAAAATTAGAAAAATGTTGTCTCTGTCAAAATATATATGGACCTAACTGTATATCTTTACATTAAAAGCTTCTCTGATGTTTTTTTTTATTTAAAGGAAACTTGACAGTATATTCATGTCATCCAAACCATGAGCAGCATGGATCAGGCACTGTCTCCATTATTAATCACATATGTCCCAAATAAGGTAATTAGTAGCTAGAAACTTTATATACAGTATATCATATACATGAGATCCCTAACAGCTCAAACATGGCTACAGGATTAAAGACAATCTAGAGAATTAACATGAAATATTTATTGAATCAAAAAAATTAAAACAACATACAAAGATTAAAAAACAGGGGAAGAAAATACTCCAACAAAGGGGAGGCACCAATACAGCTAAATTCCAGATGGTCAGATAGTATAGCCAGGTCAATAAGTAATGGCCATAGAGATGTCAAGATGATGTTATAGATATAATGGTATTACATGAAGGCATATAGAAAAGAGTACAACCTATATTATCCACATTAATATGTCACCATAGTCAAGGATATATTGCTTTATATAATAATATAAATAAAGTGATCAGTGCAAATGAATGGATATCAGACAAGCAATACATTTCCCCTGATATGTAAAATTGATGTAATACAGCCCATAGTATCTAGATAGATAACAGCCTATAGATGGTCCATAAAAATAATAGGTACATTACCTAGCAAGAGGAATAGAAAACCAGAGGAGGAAAGAGTGAAGTGACGGTCTTTCAACTCAACGCAGTTTCGCTAACGCTTCCTCCGGGGCTCTCTATTATTGCAGCCATATATGTGTCACTCTGTGGCGTCTCAGAGAAAACATACTTTGAAAAGCCGGCTGGGGACTCTATGTCTCAGATGACTAGTCCAAGGCAAGTCCCTGGTTGCTTACTCTCGCACCACTCCTCTAGAGTGACAGGGTTCTCCATAACCAAACATAGGAAAAGACCTGTCAGTCTTGGAGAGTGAGGTGGCGGGGAATCCAACAGGGACCCGCCTCTTGGACTAATTTTAACACATAGTCCCCAGCCTGCTTTTCAGATTACGTTTTCTTGGAAACGCTGTAGCGTAATATCGTAAGATATACATGGCTGAAATAACTTAATTCGAGCAGTATGAATCTCATGACAGGTTGTGTTTACCCTATGCGAAACCGAGACATAGTGGACCAATTAACAATTGTTGGATATACTGAAGTCTTTACGTTTTTTTTTCTTCATTTCATGCCAGGTTTTCGTATTTTTCAATAACATCAATAAGGAAAGTTGTTGTTTTTTTAAATCTGATTACCTTTGTTAAGCTGCACCGGCATGCTCTCCGATTTCATCATGCGCTGATTTTGTTGCATGTGTTGGGATGTTGAGGCTTGATGAGTAGATGGCTCCATGATTGTTTGAGTTGGCATAGCTGCTGTAAAACTAGCACTCACAGCACCATGGCTTGTGTTGGCGCTTGATGGTGAAGTCATAGGGTTCATAGACCCCCCAGTAGGGATGTTTGGCCCCATTAACTTCCGTCCAAAGTTAAGTATACTGCTAGACACTTTGTTTATATTGAGGGGAGCAGGTTTGGTGTTCACACTAGAAAAGAAAAAAGTGACAATTGATGGTTATACTGCGCATATTGAAAGCAAGCAGGACTACTTGGCACAAGACAACTAGTCTTCTAGTGATAATCTCCTGCTGATCTGATAAACCACTTACTTTATTGAAATAACAATACACAGCTTAGTACGTGATACATTACCGGAATCGGGGTTTATGTCCCTACATCATGCTGCTTTAAATATCAAAACCTGTTGACCGATTGCCACAAAATACATTCACCGTCTATCCACAGGATCGTCATCTGCCACCCCATTCAAACTCCTCCTCACTGTGGTTGTGTAACTCCTATTCTAGCAGCATGCCAGTACCAAGTGATCATACATTTATCACTTATCAGATAGATAGGTGACAAATAGTGATGAGCGAGCGTGCTCGTTTAACCATGTAACCGAGCATGCTCGGGTGCTTACCGAGTATCTTTTGCGTGCTCGTGTAAGGTGCCCCAGCGAGGTAGTCGTGGGCGAGCTGTAGCCCACTCTCGCTCTGGCACCCTACAGACAATACGTGTCCTCCCTCTGATGTGTGGCTGTGTATGTGGGGCTCTCCACTTACTTCAAACCATCCGATCGCGGCTGTCTCCAGGCAATTCTCTTCTGGGACCAGGGCAGCAATAAATTCAGAGGACACGAGGTTCTTAACCAGAACTTGAACTTTACTTGGGGAAGAGGAATATGTACAATATTTACAGGCAGATATAATGGATAAGGCCCGACAGGTTATCATCTCTCTCACAGGCGCTGGTAACTCCTTCAGCCCTGGTTCCCTCTTTAAGTGAAGCATCTCTGTGACTCTAATCTCTGGCCCAAGAGACTCTTCTGAAATACCAACAGTGATCTGGATCCGATATCTCTCCCCCACGTCTTAGCCTGGAGTCCTATTTATCTTCCTCTGCTTCCTGCAGACTAGAAGTGCCCCGGGTCCTCACTACCTTTGATGAGTTTCTCCGGCCGGCTAACAGGACTCTTGCTCTTGCGTAGGGAGACTTTCACACTGGTGATCCCACTGTCTGAGGGTATGGAGCTCCCGTCTACCCTAGCAGCCACATATAATAGCTGCCCGTACAATTCACTGTCCTATCTCTTACTGAAGAATCACTTCCTGATTCTAGAAACTAAACAGAGATTTTCCTAATGTGCCCACCCTCAGTGAGCTGTCATCACACAGCATTAACTCATCACTGTCTGTAACACTGCTAGCAGACTCAACCTGACATCTGCACCCAGGACAGTGGCATCTTGTGGCTGTTTACAGGTACTGCAGCCCAAAAGGAATTATGCCAGGAACAAGCTCTATATCACTCAAGGCTTGATCAGGGCACTAAGTTCCCCCTCTACTCTACTGACTGGACCACTAAGGCTAACCCCTTAGCTTGGTCTACCAACAGTTCAGAGAGGTCTGACTTCAGGAACACTTCCTTTAACTATCTCAGTGCCAAGGGAAGGCTACGCCCTTCCCCACTGTTACATTCCCCGACACTTTAATGTTGGTCATCCCTGACCACATTAAACAATCAACACAGATCAGCAGCTATGACATTATATCACTTTACTAGATTTACTAAAACATTTTAGTAAACGACTGGTCCTGAAAAACGTCTTCTTGAATGGGAGACCGGCCCTTCTCGGTTAAGGGCCCCGGAACAGCAGCTCAGGACAGTCCATTATCAACTTTTCAAAACTTTCTCGGGAGTACCGGTCCTTCTTGTTAAGGACCCTGGAAACACAGTGTCCATGTCAATATTTTTAAGACAGGCCAACACCTCAATAACCCCCAATCTCCTTCAAGGGCTGCATTCTGAGGCACACAGTCACAGGTAACACCCTGTGAGTCTCTTTCTTCTTGGCCCTAGCGGGGGTCACCGGTTCTTCCCGCTAGGCCGCAAGTCTTTTAGATTTGGAGGATATCCATCCTCAAGGTGTGCCTCAGCATTTTAAATTCCAGCAGAAAAAGGCGCAACAAGCGCAACAAAAGAAAAATAAAAAGTAAAAACAAAAAGAGCAGCTCTCCTGGGCACACAACTTTGGTGCTGCTTAAGGCCTTCCTGGCCTGGGAGGTAGGGGAACAGTCCTCCATATATATATTCTTTTTAACTTATTTCAACATGGGGCACTCCGCCCCCATTGGGAAACAGTCCCAGGAACAGGACCACATTTCGGTGGGTCCTAGTAGGAGAAGAGGTGAAAGGTCAACGGACCTTTTAGCCTACTAACTTCTTCCGGGCCTCCCGTCGCTCCTTCATGAAGGCGGCCCATGCTGCAGACGAGGGTGGCTTCCTCCATTTCCACGGATGATCGGGGTATCTGCTAGGCCCGGGGTCCTCGTCCGAGGACGTAGCACTGCCACAGCCGACCTGAGTAGGGCCGTAGCTGGTCACAGAAAAATGATGAACCTCCTGACTGGCACCAGCCTGAGTCTCTCTGGCAGTCCCTTGCTCAACTGCCTCAGCCCCTCCTGGGTGTTGTGGTGCCGACTCCTTCTCTGGCACCTCACTAAGGAAATCAGCTTCCTTGTCGCTTGCGACATCCTCCTCCTCGTCGCTTACAATTTCTCCCCACTGCCGCCTCCTAGGCTCCTCTGCTGGCATAGCACTGGCCTTAGGTGGGGACAGAAAGCCTTTTGGGGCTTCCCTAGCCCAGCGCTGCTTAGCCTCCCTCTTGGCCCTTCGCTGGAAGACTTCCCTGTCCTTCTCAAGGACATCCTCCCACTTGTATGGACGGGTGAGCGCAGCCGCATACCACCCCCTGGAACATTCGCATTTTACGAAGTGGACTATGTCCCCCACACGTAGATTGTGGAGAAAGTCAGGCAAGTAGTCGCGTTTGATAACCTCCCGAGTAACGAACATCTCGTGCCCGATCCACTCCTCCTCCAGGAATCCGTACCCCTCACGGATGTGAAACTCAACGACTCGTCCCCGAGTCTGGGAGTCCTCCACCGACTCTCTCCGTGCCGCGTTGGACCCTTCCAGCCAGCCTCTGAGGAAGGTGTCGGTCCATCGCCGCTTCTCTCGTGGCGTCATCGGGGGGTTGCGGGTAGTCCACCTCAGACTCCCGAGCTCGGCGTAACGTTTTGCCGAAGGGGTGTCGATGGCCTCCACTGCCAGCTGCCAGAAACTCTCTTGCGGGGCCCTCTTCCTGGGAGGCCTCGCCTCCGCCTCCGCACCACCCCTTTCAGGCCTAGGGGCCCCTGTCGCCGTGGAAGCTGTAGCGGCAGGCGCCTCAGGCGAAACCGGCCGCTGGGGTATAGGCTGCTCACCTCCGTCAGGCTCCGATGCAGCTGTTGCTCCGACCCCACCAGAATGTTCTCCACCCTCGGCCGAGGGGGACGGGTCTTCCGGCATCCGGCTCCAGCACCACATGCGGACCTCATGGATAAGCAGGCCCAGTTCCGGATCGGGCCTAGTGGACCACTTTACAGCCACTGGGGGTAAAGACTCACGGGCGGCATCCGCGAGCGAGCGACTCTCGCTTGCAGCCCCTGGAGTACTCAGCTCTAGCATCTCTTCCTCGGCGCGCATTCCAGACAGGTCATCCGATCCTCCGGTTGCCATCTTCGCAGAGCATCCACCGCAGCACCTCCTTCCTCTCGTGTGCTGGACGGAAAATGGCGCTGGTCGCTTACCAGTGACGCGCGTCCTGCACGTCCAACTCCTCCTCTTCCTGGGCCGGCTTTCTGACGCGACCGCCGAGTCACTCGTCACTCTCAGCAGCTCCGCCTTCAGCCGCGCCCCTTCTCTGTGCGCGCTGATACTCACGGGGGCCGGACTTCACTTTACGCCGCGCCCTCTTCCTCACTGAACGTCCCATCCTGGGACGCATCTTCACTGCTGGGCCCATCCTTCTTTGGGCCGGAACTCGTAGGGGCTGGACATCTTTTCGCGCTCTCCGGCGCCGTCCACTCCCACAATAGGCGGTTCTTCTCCCAGACTTTACCGCCATTGTCACCATCTTGGAATCCATGCTTCGGGCCACCATCTTGGGCCGCATGCCTTCCAACACTTTCTCCTCAGTGTTCTGCGTCGGCTCTTCCCCGCTTTCTTCATGCGAGGAGCTCGCATCCTGCTGACTATGCCAAATGTAAGGTGCCCCAGCGAGGTAGTCGTGGGCGAGCTGTAGCCCACTCTCGCTCTGGCACCCTACAGACAATACGTGTCCTCCCTCTGATGTGTGGCTGTGTATGTGGGGCTCTCCACTTACTTCAAACCATCCGATCGCGGCTGTCTCCAGGCATTTCTCTTCTGGGACCAGGGCAGCAATAAATTCAGAGGACACGAGGTTCTTAACCAGAACTTGAACTTTACTTGGGGAAGAGGAATATGTACAATATTTACAGGCAGATATAATGGATAAGGCCCGACAGGTTATCATCTCTCTCACAGGCGCTGGTAACTCCTTCAGCCCTGATTCCCTCTTTAAGTGAAGCATCTCTGTGACTCTAATCTCTGGCCCAAGAGACTCTTCTGAAATACCAACAGTGATCTGGATCCGATATCTCTCCCCCACGTCTTAGCCTGGAGTCCTATTTATCTTCCTCTGCTTCCTGCAGACTAGAAGTGCCCCGGGTCCTCACTACCTTTGATGAGTTTCTCAGGCCAGCTAACAGGACTCTTGCTCTTGCGTAGGGAGACTTTCACACTGGTGATCCCACTGTCTGAGGGTATGGAGCTCCCGTCTACCCTAGCAGCCACATATATTAGCTGCCCGTACAATTCACTGTCCTATCTCTTACTGAAGAATCACTTCCTGATTCTAGAAACTAAACAGAGATTTTCCTAATGTGCCCACCCTCAGTGAGCTGTCATCACACAGCATTAACTCATCACTGTCTGTAACACTGCTAGCAGACTCAACCTGACATCTGCACCCAGGACAGTGGCATCTTGTGGCCGTTTACAGGTACTGCAGCCCACAAGGAATTATGCCAGGAACAAGCTCTATATCACTCAAGGCTTGATCAGGGCACTAAGTTCCCCCTCTACTCTACTGACTGGACCACTAAGGCTAACCCCTTAGCTTGGTCTACCAACAGTTCAGAGAGGTCTGACTTCAGGAACACTTCCTTTAACTATCTCAGTGCCAAGGGAAGGATACGCCCTTCCCCACTGTTACACTCGTGTATATTTGATATAATGTTTTTGATACATTCTTGAGTACTTTGGTGGAAAGGTAGACAGGAGCCCTTATATGGACTCTCTGGATGAACATGTCCCAGTCTATCTGGTTTTAAATGTTTTTAATTCTGTAGTGTTGTTTCTGCTCTAATATGTTATAAATAAACTTTATTGATTGTTATTTGGTGATCCTGTATCTCTATATGCACACTTCTGCTTCTGATTAATTTATTTGTTATAACACGTGAGCCCTGTGCCCAATCAGCGCTAGCTTCACTGTCTCCGCCTTCGTACAAATCGAACAGGGCGAAGACGAATCAAGAGGAAGAAGATGAATCAAGAGGAAGTGAGAGATCAACCGCAGAACGGACTTCCTTGTGATGTTCAATTTGTCAGAAGGCGGGGACAGTGACGGCAGAGCTGATTGGGCGCCGGGCACCACGTGTCCTTCCACCACATCACAGCCCCGGGACCGCGAGTGCAGACACCGCTGGAACAGCATCGGCACGGGTGGTGAGTATAGGCTTTTTGATTTTATCTGGGACAAACGTTGGATATGAGAAGGGATTGCCAAGTAAAGGACAACTTCTTTAACTATATTATACGATAACTGTAAATCAGTTATAGACAGAGATACTGACCGTGACCTGTTCATCAAATCAAGTCCCCGTGCTCTATAGTAGTCTAGATTTTGATGGAACTGATAACTCATTGGTCTTGGATTTTTCTGTAAATTCAAAAAGAGAAATAAAAATCATGATACTTCCAAAAATTCCAATTGACTAATCAAATACAATTTTCATGTACTATTATGCTGTTTCTCCCCCCAAAAACCTCCCTTCTAACAAGACCACCTTGACCTTATAATGTACCTATATTTTCCCTTTACTTTAAGAGGCTCACCTTGTAGAAAACCATGTTTACTGCAACCTTGAGCATTTCTGTTCTATATGCCATATACGAAATTAATCATGCAATTCAAATTTATTAAAACAGTCAAAATTGTCATTTTACTCTATAATCATTTTGCACAAAGAGGTGTATTTTAAAAAAAAGCTTTCAAAAAGAAAAGAAGAGATGAATGCACCACCATCTTGATATTTTACAATGATAAATCAGCCTGAAATATGTGAAGTATAAATATTGTTTCCATACTTCAGAAGAATTATTAGCATTTTTCTAAACTGCTGCGGTATAAGGACTTACTTTCAAATAATCACAAAATAAAAAATCCTAACAACAGGAAACGTTCTACACGACTGCAAAGTCAATGACCCCTACTAAAATAAATTACATTAAAGTAACGTCAAGCCTATAATTATAAATCAAAAGTACAGCATTAACATGGTGCAAGCACGACATATACCTCTTTATGGTATGTGCATGACAGGTTTAAGACCCAGGCATTGTAACATTGAAGAAAGAATCAACCCAAAACTTACACATATTAATAAATCAGACATTAACCCCTTCACTAAGCAGTGATTTTCTGTTTTTATTTTTTCTTCCTTATCTTCCAAGAGCCATAACTTTTTTTTATTTTTCAGGTCAAATAGCCATATGAGGGTTTGTTTTTTGTGGGACTAGTTGGACTTTTGAATGACTTCATTCATATTATCATGCGATGCACTGGAAAGTGGAAAAAAAATCCTAGTGTGTTGAAATTGCAAAAAAAGTGCAATTCCACAATTGTTTTTTGTTTTTTTTATTTACCATGTTCACTATATGTTAAAACCGAGCTGGCAATAGGATTCTCCAGGTCAGTATGACTACGTTGATACCAAGCATGTATAATATTTTTTTATTTACCGGTAAGTGGTGAAAGTTTTTTTGAAAATGTATAATTTTTTTTTTGCTCATGTCACAATTTTTACGAGACTGTAACGATTTCATTTTTTGGGATATAGGGTTGGGTGAGGACTTATTTTTTGCACCCTGAGCTGACATTTTTACTGATACTATTTTGGGATAAATATGATGTTTTGATCTCCTTTTATTGCAATGTTGTATTAGCCCAAAATTGGCGGTTTTTTTTCCGTTACGCCATTTATCGTATTAATTTATTTTATATTTTTAAAGATCCGGACATTTATAAATGCAGCAATACCAATAATGCGTATTTTTTTTACTGTTTATTTTCAATGGGTCAAAAGGGGGGGTGATTTGAATTTTTGTGCTTTTCTTTATTTTTTTCACATTTTTAAAAACTTTTTTTTCAATTTACATTGTATTTAATAGTCCCCTTAGGGGACTTGAAGCTACGATCATCTGATCGCTTGTGCTATAGCAAAAAACATGATCTCCTAAGGGCCGGCATTCATAGAAGGATCAATGATAGGCATGAAGGTCATCAGTAGAGATGAGCGTTGTTCTACTCGAACTGTTCGCCAATCTCAAATTCGAGCTGTTTTGGGCGGTGTTCGAGCCGGTCGGCGAACACGAACAATTTGAGAAAAATTCGGCTGTTCGAGGTTATGTTCGATAACTGTTCGTGCACCAAAATCATAACTGGATTTTTTCTCAGTAATGATGAAAATTAATGTTAATACGCAGTTTGAGTGTACAGCGGGGCGGGGGGAGGGGCAGGGGATGGATCTCTGCAGGAACAATGAAGATCTCCATTTTTTTTTTCTCTTTCCCGCATTTACAGTGGGGAGGTGCAATCTGTCAGCCTATCAGCAGCGCACACACGGAGCGAAGTGCTTTTTTTCACACAAGCAAGGGCATGTGTGATTGGCAGTGTATGTCACATGTCCTTGCCCTATAAGACCAAGCCATTTTCCCCGTCGCCACCATTTTCTCACTGCTGCAGCTGCGTGTTAGACGGCACCGCTGTTGCTGTGTGCGCTATACCTTGTTAATTTCAAGCCAATTTTCACACAAATCTACAGATAGCTTGGGAGTAGGGAATAGTTGTGATTGCAGTCCTTTTAAGGACTAGGTTACAGCATTTCCTACGACTTTTATCAGGCAGGTCTGTGCTCTTAAATAGATAGATTGTGGGAGTAAAGACTAATTGTAATTGGAGTCCTTTTCAGGACTAGGTTACATCAGTTCCTATCAGTTTTTGCCAGGCAGGTCTGTGCCAGTGCTGTGCAAGTTTTTTTCACAGCATTTGGCTGAATCTAGCAAAGCTAATCCTTTTTGGCCTATTGCAGAGTGTGTTAGTCAGTGGAGTAGCCTATCTGTGTTGCAAGATATACCACCTGTGTATAGAATACCAATTTTTTTACTGCACCTAGTGAAGTAAAATCTTTTGGGCATAGCATCATTCTATTAGTCCATCTATACTGACCTCCATCAGGTTGCAAACTGAATATAATTTTTTTCTGCATCTAGCTCTGAAAAAATATTTGGGCTTCTAGCAGTGTGTGGGACTTGGTCTATTAGTCCATCTATACTGACCTCCATCAGGTTGCAAATTAAAAATAATTTTTTTCTTCATTTAGCTCTGAAAAAATATTTGGGCTTCTAGCAGTGTGTGGGACTTGTTCTATTAGTCCTTCTATACTGACCTCCAGCAGGTTGCAAATTGAATATAATTTTTTTCTGCATCTAGCTCTGAAAAAATATTTGGGCTTCTAGCGGTGTGTGGGACTTGGTCTATTAGTCCATCTATACTGACCTCCATCAGGTTGCAAATTAAAAATAATTTTTTTCTGCATCTAGCTCTGAAAAAATATTTGGGCTTCTAGCAGTGTGTGGGACTTGGTCTATTAGTCCATCTATACTGACCTCCATCAGGTTGCAAATTAAAAATAATTTTTTTCTTCATTTATCTCTGAAAAAATATTTGGGCTTCTAGCAGCGTGTGGGACTTGTTCTATTAGTCCATCTATACTGACCTCCATCAGGTTGCAAATTAAAAATAATTTTTTTCTGCATCTAGCTCTGAAAAAATATTTGGGCTTCTAGCAGTGTGTGGGACTTGGTCTATTAGTCCATCTATACTGACCTCCATCAGGTTGCAAATTAAAAATAATTTTTTTCTGCATCTAGCTCTGAAAAAATATTTGGGCTTCTAGCAGTGTGTGGGACTTGGTCTATTAGTCCATCTATACTGACCTCCATCAGGTTGCAAATTGAATAAAAAAATTTTCTGCATCTAGCTCTGAAAAAATATTTGGGCTTCTAGCGGTGTGTGGGACTTGGTCTATTAGTCCATCTATACTGACCTCCATCAGGTTGCAAATTAAAAATAATTTTTTTCTTCATTTAGCTCTGAAAAAATATTTGGGCTTCTAGCAGTGTGTGGGACTTGTTCTATTAGTCCTTCTATACTGACCTCCAGCAGGTTGCAAATTGAATATAATTTTTTTCTGCATCTAGCTCTGAAAAAATATTTGGGCTTCTAGCGGCGTGTGGGACTTGGTCTATTAGTCCATCTATACTGACCTCCATCAGGTTGCAAATTAAAAATAATTTTTTTCTGCATCTAGCTCTGAAAAAATATTTGGGCTTCTAGCAGTGTGTGGGACTTGGTCTATTAGTCCATCTATACTGACCTCCATTGGGTTGCAAATTAAAAATAATTTTTTTCTTCATTTATCTCTGAAAAAATATTTGGGCTTCTAGCAGCGTGTGGGACTTGTTCTATTAGTCCATCTATACTGACCTCCATCAGGTTGCAAATTAAAAATATTTTTTTTCTGCATCTAGCTCTGAAAAAATATTTGGGCTTCTAGCAGTGTGTGGGACTTGGTCTATTAGTCCATCTATACTGACCTCCATCAGGTTGCAAATTAAAAATAATTTTTTTCTGCATCTAGCTCTGAAAAAATATTTGGGCTTCTAGCAGTGTGTGGGACTTGGTCTATTAGTCCATCTATACTGACCTCCATCAGGTTGCAAATTGAATAAAAAAATTTTCTGCATCTAGCTCTGAAAAAATATTTGGGCTTCTAGCGGTGTGTGGGACTTGGTCTATTAGTCCATCTATACTGACCTCCATCAGGTTGCAAATTAAAAATAATTTTTTTCTGCATCTAACCCAGCCAATAGTTTTGGCCTAATACCACAGTTTGGCCACTCAGCTCTGCTCGGTTACCATCCATTGTTTTTTTGTGCAAACAACTCCAGAGTTGTGAATTAGTTAACCACCAAAATGAGTGGAAAAAGGCCTGCTGCTGGTGGAAAGGGGAATAGGCGTGTTGGGAAGGGGAAAAAAGGTTGTGTCCGTGGGGTAGGTGCAGAAGAAAGACCATCTTCCAGCCAAACTAAAATGTCTACTTCTTTTAGCGGACAATGTGATAAGATCCCTTTCTTACGGCCACGCCAATCGCTACAAATTCCAGATGAGGCACAAAAACAGCAGGTGCTTCAACGGATATCAAGTGCTCCTTTAAGTGGGCTCTCCTCCACATCAACTTCAACATCACAAATACTCCAGTCCTCAAAGGAGTCACCCCAATCGCACTTGCTTCCTCACAGCTACCAAATCTCCAGCTGCCCGTCTGAGTATGAGGTAGAACAGATGGTTGAGTCTGCAGAGCTGTTTACTCATACTATAGCCTGGGAATCAGAGGTCGACTCCAGCGCTTCTGTGAATCCAGACGAGGAAATGATCTGCACTGATGCCCAGAATCTTTATGAGTCGGATCCAGGACCAGACGCAGAAGGTTCTGACCATAATGTAGACCCTCATTCCCAAACTGTAACTCCTGTTGGTGGAGACAATGAGGAAGACGATGATAAGACTCAAATACCTGATTGGAGCGACAACTTTAGTTTTTTGTCAGGGCAGGAACAGGTTGGCTCTGAGGACGACGGGTGTGATAACGCACAGGGTGATGATGATGAGGTCGGAGATCCCACTTACTGTCAACCCACAGTCAGCCAAGAGATGAGGTCAGCAGAGGAGGTGGAGGAAGATGCTAGTGACGACGAGGTCAGGTTGCGCCTTCCTGGACAGAGACGTAGTACTGGAAGCACGTCAACAACTGCATCCTCAAACACAACTCTGCCTCTCACCACAAGTCGTGGTGGCTCTTCAGGTCGCATGGGTGCTAAGCCTTGCATAGCCTGGGCATTTTTTCAGATCGATAAAGATGACCCAACTCGTGTTATCTGTAACATTTGTCAGCAAAAGCTAAGTAGAGGCCAAAAAATACATAGTTTGAGTACTTCATGCATGAACCGGCACATGGACATGAAGCATAAGTTGCAGTGGGAAGCTCAGTGTGCTACAATGCGGTCTAGCCGGCCGGGCCAACCACCGTCTGCCATATCTTGTGCATCCGCGGCCTCTTCATCCTCTGTGACTGGGGGGACAGCAGTCACACCTGTTTTGGGGCGCAGACCTGCCACCTCTTTACCCGCAACAGCCAGCGTGATTGGCAGGTCATCATTTTCTTTGGAGGTGGTAACACCAGCTGGTCTTGAGCGCTGTCCGACATCGATAGCACCACCTTTGGATCAAGGCAACCTAACATGTCCGCCTGCATCTTCCTCACAGACCGGCAGTTTGCCGGGGACACCCTTATCAACCCCGTCTAAGCACAATAGCCAGCCCTCGGTCCCTCAGATGTGGACAAGTAAAAGACCATTTCCTCCTAGCCATGAGAAAGCTAAGAGGTTGAATTTCACCATCTGCAAGCTCTTGGCTACAGAAATGCTGCCTTTCCGCCTGATGGACACAGAGGATTTTCGAGACCTTATGTCCGTCGCAGTGCCCCAGTACCAGATGCCCAGTCGGCACTACTTCTCAAAGAAAGGTGTGCCTGCGCTCCACCAGCATGTCGCACACAACATCACCGCTTCTTTGAGAAACTCTGTGTGTGACAGGGTGCATTTCACCACAGACACTTGGACGAGTAGGCATGGACAGGGGCGTTACATGTCGCTGACTGGGCACTGGGTAACTATGGTGACAGCAGGACAAGGGGCTGCTGTCCAAGTCTTGCCGTCCCCACGAGTTGTGCGTCAATCCTCTTTATGTCAAAGTTCCACCACTGCTTCTGCTTCCTCAACCTCCTCTCGGTCTTCCACCTGCACCCAAAGCCTGTCTGGTCATGCCACAAGCTTTCTAACTGCGCAGAAGGGATCCTGCACACCTCCTTACTATGCTGGCAGTAGGGCTCAACGTCATCAGGCGGTTTTTACATTGAAATGTCTGGGAAATGTGAGTCACACAGCTGAGGAGTTGTGGTCAGCTCTGGAGAACCAATTTCATGAATGGTTGTCTCCACTGGACCTGAAACCAGGGAAGGCCGTGTGCGACAATGCTGCAAACCTGGGTGCGGCCCTTCGCCGGGGCAATGTATGGCTCACGTGTTGAACCTGGTTGTACAGCAATTTTTAGCCCACTATCCCAGACTAGATGGCCTTCTGCAGAGGGCACGGTCGCTGTGTGCTCACTTCCGCCGTTCGCATCCCGCAGCTCAGCGACTTACATCTCTACAGAAGTCGTTGGGCCTGCCACTTCACCGGCTAAAATGCGATGTGCCTACCCAGTGGAATTCAACTCTGCACATGTTGCAGCGACTGTGGCAGCACCGACAAGCCCTGGTGCAATACGTTCTGACGTATAGCCTGGGCCAACGAGATTCAGAGGTGGGGCAAATCACGCTGGAGGAGTGGTCTCAGATCAGGGACCTATGCACCCTTCTGCACAGTTTTGAAATGGCGACGAAGATGTTTAGTGCTGACGATGCCATTATCAGCATGACTATTCCGGTGATTTACATGCTGGAGCACATGTTAAACAGAATTCGGAGTCAGGTGGTGGCACAAGAGGAGGTGGAGGAAGTAGAGGAGGAGGAGTTGTATGCGGAAGGGCTAACATCTGCAAGGTCCAGACGGTCGGCAGCACCAAGGCGGCAGGCATGTGAGGGTGGGGGAGATGGTTTTACCAGGGCGCATGGTAGCAGCCAAACTAGTGAGGAAGGTGCAGGAGCCCAGGAAGAAGTGGAGGACGAACTGATGGAAGACTCATCAGATGAGGGAGACCTTGATCACATTTCTGTTGTGCGAGGTTGGGGGGAGAGGACAGAGGAAGGAAGCATGATTGTTACCTCGCCACCAACACAACAGGGACTTGGTGCTCCTGGATGCGCAACACACGAGTGCCTTCTTGCTGCACTACCTGCAACATGACCCTCGAATTGTGAGAATTAGAAATAATCCTGACTACTGGGTTGCCACACTGTTAGATCCCCGGTACAAAAGTAAATTTGCAGAAATTATTCCTGCCATAGAAAGGGATGCACGCATGCAGGAGTATCAGCAGAGACTGTTGCAGAATCTTACATGTGCTTTTCCACAAAATACCAGTGGTGCACGTAGTGAATCTCACAGTTCCAACTTGCCAACCGTGGGACCGTCAAGTGTTCAGCACTCAAACCGTGAACGAACCACAGTATCTGCTGGTAACATCAATTTTGCGGAATCATTTCACCACTTTTTTAGCCCATCCTTTGCAAGGCCACAGGAGACAAGAAGTCTGACACATAGTCAACGCCTAGAGACGATGGTACAGGAGTATCTCCAAGTAAACATTGAAGCCACGACTGTGTCACTGGACCCTTGCTCTTTTTGGGCTTCCAATCTGGATAAATGGCCGGAGCTAGCCACTTACGCCTTGGAGATCTTGTCATGCCCCGCAGCCAGCGTTCTGTCTGAACGTGTGTTCAGCGCTGCTGGTGGTGTGCTGACAGATAAGCGCACGCGGCTCTCCACTGATAATGTAGACAGACTCACGTTCATAAAGATGAACAAATCATGGATCCGAAACGACTTTTCTACCCCTGTGTCATCCTGGGGAGAGTAAAAGCTTGATGATTGGTTAAAATCACCCTACCAACCGTTTTAAGCTTTCAAATTACTAATCATGTTTATCTGTATCTTGACTGGAAAATAATTTGGGCTTTGTAGCAGTGTGCAGCACTGATCCTATTAGGCCATCTATACTAAAGCTTCACCAGATTTAAAATTAAAAATAATTTTTAGCTGCATCTAGCCCGGAAAATAATTTTGGGGCTCCGAGATGCGCAAGGCACATAAGTGCCTTCTTGCTGCACTACCTGCAGCATGACCCTCATATTGTCAGAATTCGAAGTAATCATGACTACTGGGTTGCCACACTCTTAGATCCCCCAAACTTTTCGATCAACCTTTTCATTTTAATAAAGACCAAAAAAATGGTCATTTTTGAAATTATAAGCATTAGCAGGTTGTTAGAAACTGAAATCAAACAGTTTTCAACTCAAAACTTTATTCTAGGTGATGTTACATTTTCACATAGGACCCCTTGTTCGAAAGGAGCTTCTGAACTCTCTCGTCCATTGAATTTGTCAGGTTTTGGATGGTTTCTGCTTCAATTGTTTTGCATGAGGACAGAATACCCTCCCAGAGCTGTTGCTTAGATGTGAACTGCCTCCCGCCATCATAGACACTCCTTTTAATGATGCTCCAAAGGTTCTGAATGGGGTAGAGGTCAGGGGAGCATGGGGGTCACACCATAAGTTTGTCCCCTTTTATGCCCATATCAGCCAGAGATGCAGATGTTTTATGTGCAGCATGAGATGGTGCATTATCATGCAGAAAAATGATCTTGCTGTGAAATACACGGTTCTTCTTCTTGAACCATGGCAGGAAGTGCTGTTTGAGAAAATCCACATACATTATGGAGTTCATCTTTAGCGCCTTCAGGGATCCTAAAGGGGCCGACAATCTCTCTCCCCATGATTCCAGCCCAAAACATTACTCCACCTCCTCCTTGTTGGCGCTGTAGCCGTGTTTGCGTGGGGTGTCCATCAACCAGCCATCCTCCACTCCATCCATCTGGACCATCGAGCGCTGCACGGCACTCATCCGTGAACAAAACAGTTTTGAAATCAGTCTTCATGTAATGTTTGGCCCACTGGAGCCGTTTCTGCTTGTGTGAAGTGGATAGAGGAGGTCGACAGGATGGCGCATGCACAGCTGCAAACCTCTGAAGGACCCTGCATCTTGTTGTTCGGGGGACGTTGGAGGCACAAGCAGCTTCAAAAACTTGTCTGCTGCTATGACAAGGCTTTTTTGCCGCTGCTCTTTCAACCTGACGTAATTGCCTGTAGGAAAGAGTCCTCAATTTGCCCTTATCAGCACGCACACGTGTGTACTGTGAATCAGCTACATACTTCTTGATTGCCAAGACACTTCATCCTGATCATCGCACAATGTTGATTGTAGTCATGCCTTGACCTAAACACTCCACAATTTGTTGCTTCTCAGCAGCCGACACATCCTTTTTCTTTCCCATTTTGGCAGAAAATGTAGGCTGCTTAATAATGTGAGAGAGCCTTCTTAAGTAGTCTTGCCTTTCATTGGACACACCTGCCAAACTAATTAGCACAGGTGTCTGCAATTGCTTACAGTGATATAAAGAGCCCTGACACACATCACCATCAATGAGTTTAACTGACAAACAAACAAATTCTTCCCTTATCACTCCTAAACACTTTTTGTATAATAATTTGGAACGCAGTGTACATGTGCTTTTCCACAAAACACCAGTGATTCACGTAGTGAATCTTACAGTTCTAACTTGCCAACCGTGGTCTGTATGGAGTTATTCAATAAAGGGCCCAAAATTAAGATAACATAGATGGGAGAGGTCTCTATGAATAGGAATTCCTAAGTATTTGATACCCTGTGAGGGCCAGGCAAAGGGAAAGTTGGACTGGATGGAATCCTATATGGATTTGGGGAGGGAGACATCGAGGGCCTCAGACTTCGCTGCATTGATTTTAAAATTTTACCATGTAACAAAGTGATCTATTTCAGCCATAACAGCATGGATGGATATATGTGATTGAGTGATATATACTAGGACATCATCAGCAAATAGAGAGCACTTGTACTCGGTGCCTCCCACCTCAATCCACCTAATATTGGGGTTATGGCGAATTGATGAGAGCAGGTGCTCCGTCACTAGGATGTATAAGAGAGGGGACAGAGGACATCACTGCCTTGTCCCATTGGTGATTGTGAAAGGTGATGAAAATGTTCTGACGCACCCCCTGGGCCTTGGGACACCCGGAGCCGGACCCTTTTTGGTGGATGCTGGTGGTTGTAGTCTTCGTGGCGGCGACCCAGTTCCGTGGCTCAGGGCGGTCAAACCAGTGGCGGAACTATTTATGTGGTTTTCATGTTTAAATGTCCGACTACGCCACCCGTGGATTGCGGTCAGAGTGAACCGCCGCTACAGGGCAGACCACTGAGGCTGGTGTTGTGGGTGCAGCAGAGCGTAGCATAACTCCCCACGGGAGGAGTATAGCCTCAGGGCAGTGTATGCGGAGGATGGGGGTGATGGTGCAGGGCAGCAGCAGTAACGACACGGAGTCAGTGATGCAGTTCAGGGCCTTTACTCACAGTTCTTATTATCCAGACCACGTCTGCAGGTAACGGCTGCCCACGTCGTACTGTGCTCACCAGGTGAGGGGCTCAGACAACTCCCAGATAACTTTGGAGCACTTCACAGGACCCCCTTTGTGTGTCCTTTGTCTGGCCTTTCTTACCAACACTTCTGTCCGGCTGCCTCGGGCCTCCTCTTGGTAAACTTGGCGCCAGTTTCCCTGACCCTATGTGGTGCCTTCCTAGCGGGTGTAGCGAGGGGCTGCGCCACATAAAATGTCAGAGCCTCCGGTTTCTAGCTGAGGGTCGTTTCCTGCCTCCACTAGTTCGGGGACCGGTCTCCCCCTTTGGCCTGACCCCTCCACGCAGGTGGATTCGGGCGTGCGGTGGCGACTCGCCCGTCCGCACCCCTGGGATCCCTTCATTCCTCGTTCCTGGAGCCTTCTCCGCTCCTCTTCCTTCCTTCTCCCTCTTCCAGGCCTGGGCCTCTGTTACTAGGCCCGCCTCCGGAGCAGAGCTCATGCAGAGCCCCTGCTCCCTGCCACTTCTGCTCAGACTTCTCTGCACTGAACTAAGATGGTGCCCACCTTTTATACTCCCTTCTCAATGCACCCAGGAACTGCTTCCTCCCTGCTCCTGCACTACAGGGTTCCCCTTCCTCAGTGTTCCCTCCCCCCACTCCAGCCAGGGACAGGGACTGTCGTGCCCATCTCAGGGGCATATTGGTCGCCCTGCCCCACGGCAATGTGGTGTAATGCATGCAGGTGTCGGGTCCTGATCCACACTCCATCCTTACCTGAGAGTGAGATATCACACCTCTGGGTGAGGTGCAATACGTCTTTAGCAACCGAGCCCTCAGGGTGCTACAGTTCCATTTATCTTCAGCCTAGGTGACGTATTGCAATACAGGGCCGTGATTTTGGCTATAAAAGGGTCCCCTAGACCCCTACCCCAAGCTTTTTAAGAGAATCATATATGGCGTGCCAGGAGACTCTATGGAATGCTTTCTCAGCATCCAACGAGAGTATCTAATTACAAATTTTTAACTGCATCTAGCCCAGGAAATACTTTGTGCCTAGTAGCAGTGTCTGCTAGTAAGCGGATTATCCCGGCTGTTAAGCAAGCTGCACCACCTGTAGTTTAGACACTTAATTTTTTCAAAGGAAATGCTTCGGGACCATGGGATACTTAGTGAAGAGCATCAGGAGGCACCCCAAGGCATAGGGGCTGGGACTGGCAGTAGGATGCCTTGCGGTGGACAGCCGAGCTCGATCCTTATAAAAGCTTTTTAACTGCAGCAGCTTTAGTGGACGCTACTGGAGCTGGAATTACCGCGGCTGCTGGCATGAGACTTGCCCTCCAATAGATCCTTGTAAATGGATTTAAAGTGTATTCATTCAAATTAGAGAGACAATTTAAATTAAAAAGCTTAGAGCTGCCTCCACCACAGGGGGGCTCGCTCGACCCACCAGCGGACAGGCACCAGTAATGGGAGAGGGGGGCTGGCCGTCAGGGTTCACTGCGGCTCTGGCACAAACCCGGCGACACGCAGGTGGCACGGGCAGGAGCGGACTGGCCGTGTCGGCTTCTCACTTTTTGGATTTTAGAAGGGCATGACATGCCTATATCTGTGTCTCCCCCTCCTTTTACTCCTCCACCTCTTTTATTTTCGCATGACTATATGTACTTGTCACTTTTCCATGTGTTAGTTATGTCTTCTGAGCAGTTTGTCAGCTTTTGGACACCTTTGAAGGTGTTTTCTATGTGTTTCTATGTGTTTTTGTTTGCCTGCCATTGGTTTTAACGGTGTTCGACGAACAGTTCGGCGAACACACGGGTGTTCGACGAACCGAACCGAACTCGAACACTACGGGGGTGGCTCAACACTACTTTTGATGTACAAGTACGTCAAAAGTCTTGAAGGGGCTAAAGGAACTAGAAGAAAATTTAAAAAAAAAATTGAGACATTTTGAAAAGTCACAAATTATGAATTAACCCTGAAAGGATAAGGACAACGAAGCCGACATTATCAGACAAAAAAAAAAAGACACAGATGAAACTAAGTGAACTAAAAAAAAAGTGCAATTAAATAATGGAAAAAGCGCAGATAGATAAAAGTCACTATACACACCCCACCATCCCCATGGGGCAGAAGGGGGTCCGTAGGGCCTTATAACGGTCAGGGACTCTAACAGTATCTTAGGGCCAGATCAATCATTCACCCCACAATTAGGTAGTGACAACCTGACCCCAATGTAGGTGAACCGTAAGTTCAAGAAGTCCAGGACACATCACTACTAAATCCATCTATAAGTACCCCAATAAACAATACACAGGCTAATAAATAATGGAGGATTTCTCAGACTCCTGGAAAATGTTGATATTTAATAACGGGTGCCGTGTGGAAGAATGGCATATTAAAGGATATATTTATCTTCTACATCCAGCATTTTACTCTTTGAGATATGAATTGCATAGCAAGTTAAACTTTAATAAAGCAGAACCTTTTAAGACATCAATCATGAATTCATTTTCCAGATCTACATATAATTAAGACAACCTGAGCGCTTGTAAGTAAATAACAACATTATTGACTGATTACAGATTAGAAGGTATTTGATAATATTACCAATGCAAATACCACCAGAGACCACTAGATGGCAGGCATAGTCTTTGTCTTTTCGGGATCCACAAAAAAACGGATCTTACTAGAAAACAGATTCCGAAGTCTAAGTGAAAAACTACTGAACAAACTTATATAAAGTAACACGGGAGCAGTCATGGACATGCACACGTATGCGCTGTGCGTTACAGATGTAAGTGCTCAGGCCACCTTTCTGTGCTGCATAGTGAGTAATGCCAGTTCACAATCAGCTAATTATTCATTGTTGTGGGTAATGGAGCACACAAGTGAATTGATGTCTGAAGGGCATTTCAGATGGTACGTATTCCCAATGGAAGCACTCAGGCAAGCAGCTGCCATATACTCTTCTACGTGTTCACACGCAGATTTTCCAATACGGATTTGTGTGCGGAAAATTCCCTGCATGTTACAGTAACAGCAAAGTGGATGAAATTTTAAGAAATTGCAACTAATGAAATTACTCTAAAAAATTAAGATTTTTTTTAAACGTGACAAAAATTGCTCTACAAAATAGAGAAATTTAAAAAAAATAATGAAACTACTTTAGTATTGCAATGTTTGTAAAAGTGTGATCTATGAAATTCTAATATTAATTACCCTTTATGGTAAATGGTAAAAAGACAAAAAAAAGAAATCAAAAGGCCTGAATTGCCATTTTATGGTCATTTTGCACAACCAAAAAATGTAATAGCAATGAAAGTGTTGTACAGTATGTTCTTCAAAATAGTAACAATAAAAGTTACAGCCCTCAAAAAGCTCTGTCAATATAAAAATAAATAAAAGGGAAAGTTACAAAAGTCTCAGGAAATGGCAACACAAACCAATTTTATATATATATATAAATCAGAACTTTTTAACCAGTACAAAACAATTACACAAGTTTGGTATTGCTGTCAGTCATCAAACTGACTTGAAGAATCATGTTGCTGCACAATGAAGACCATAAAAAAAACAAGGCATAATTGCATTTTTTCACCATTTTACCAGACAGGCAATGGTTTCCCACTTGAATAGTGTCATTAAAAAAAACAAGCCACAAAAAGTGACTCTTCAAAGAAGAGGAGGAAAAAGATAAAGCGCAAGAGAGAAAATTTGCTCGGTCATAAATGGGTTAAGATGTTAGGTTACCTGTGTCACATTTTTTGTGCACTTACAAAACTTTGATATAATAGATTGTTACAATGTCCAAAATCTGAATTATGTCTCAGGGCTGATGATCCATAACCATGATACATATAAATTCGATGCCAGTTATGGTGTTAATGCTGGTAAATGATAATCGTTATAAAATATATCCAAATATAAACCTGTAGCCTATTCTGTCAGGTGACCAATATAAGACCATACACTCCCTATAAGCACCAGAGGTTATGATTTCTATTCTCAGACAGAGCGTAGATATCAGGAAATGATGAGGAATGGAGACTCAACTTACTGATGAACTTAAAGGGAATCTGTCCCCAGGATTTGCTACCTTATTAAAGAGCAGTATAATGGCAATATATCACTTACTAGGCTGCTTGCTGTAGTTTTGATAAAATCATTGTTTTATTATAACTACAGGACTACTTGACCTGCTGCCAGGTAGACCAACCATGGAATCCCCCCATACTGATTGGCAGCTTTCTGCCTATGCACAGTGTACACAGCAAGCTGCCAATCAGAGGTGTGGGCGGTGTTATACAGAGCTCTGCATTCAGAGAACTGCTAGATCTGCAGCAGATAAAACAGTTTTTAATCAAAACTGCAGCACCCTGTGAAGTGATGCATTGCTGGAATCAGGGTCTCTGTCCCTACATGCTTCTCTTAGATGGGATCGCAATAACAAGTTCCCTTTAAGCTTCTCAAATTGGCTCACCAATGCAGTGCAATGGACGTCAAAATGCAACTGAATTAAAAAAATGTGTTCACCTCTAATAACTAAAAATTCTGTAGAGAGAAAATGTTTTTCATTGAAAACGGATGACATCCATCTCTTTAAGCATGATTTCACATATCCAACATTCACCTTCTGGACCAAACTGGCCACGAATTGGTGTCCTGACCCGAACTCAACATATAGAGGTACATATGAGGCTATGGAGTCCCTATCAAGAGACCAGTGACCCTTCCAGACATCGTGGTCCTTACTTGGACCGAAAACTTCAGGTGTGTGAAACTGTCCATTCTGGTCCCTTTTTGAATAAAAAAGAAGATCCATTGCCGATCCAGACATCATGGTCCTCAATCGGACAGTAAATTTTGGAAGTGTGAAACCAGCTTAACCCATGACATAGTCGTAACCCATCCTATGAATCGCATCTTGATCTTTTCACTTTATGGCCTCTGGACCATTATAGAATGACCATGTACAGGTCTGGGGAATATTAGAGCTCCTCTGTGAAGGTTTGTTCTGTTTAGGTGAATATTATTATTTTAGGAATTGCTCCCCTTACAAATAGAGGTAAAGCTGCCGTAAGTAGCAGAGCTGAGGGGAGATAAAGAAACCGTTATTCTGAATATTGAGCACTGGAGACAGGCTGCTATAAAATGGCTGACAGAAATTCTGCACAAATGGGAATATTTGGGGAATTTAACCATTTTTCCCCATTCCTGACCAGACACATTTTCATGTCTTTTCTCAAGTATACTTTTAATAACTCTAAAAAATGTTCTCATTCAGATAATCAAATGTAAAGAAAAAAAGGAAATATGTGTAAATTTTTCACTTTTTTTTTGTTTATTGACAACCATAAAGCATCGTTAAAAAAAACCCCAAAACATTACAAAGTGTGTTCCCATTTCCGTCAAAATGATTTTTATATAATGCACATGTTTTTTTTCCAACAAGGTTGTTGCGATTCTCACTGGTGGTGTGTCTTTTGATTTTTGTTTTATTGTATTTTTTTTTTTCCCGTTTATTTATTTTTTCATTTATTTCACACAGTGTGCCCCATATGAGTTCTTAAAAGATCTTTCAGGGGAATTTTAACATATTAATACATTCTTTTTATTATTGATTTCCTGTGTAACTTTGGCTGATTAATTAGCCCCAGTTACAGGGGAAAGTCAGCCTCCTGCTTGCGTAACAGAGCTGACTTTCCCAGGACTCAACAGCTCCTGCTCTCTCCCTACAAACAGAGATCACATCATCATTGGGTCTGAAGGAGAAAGCATGGTCAGTGATTCCTAATCGGGATACACAACGCTTGTTCAGCATTGTGTATACAGTGATCAGGATGGCAGAGATGGTAATAAACCAAGTTTGCCATCTCCGTGGGGAGTCTGGCTGTGTCTGATAGCCAACTCCCCATACAATGTCCTACAATTCCCTGCACAATGTCCTGTAAGCTGCATACTTTGCCTTAACATTTTAGAATGTCAGTGCAGAATAAAGTGCAGATCACCAGGAGGTTTAAAGTCTACGGCATTATTGGGACTTCCGACTGTAAAGAGGTATACAATAATATACTGAGGAAAGTAAATCTTAGTACAGGTACAATGAAGGTAAATGTCCAGAGGGAAATCTTTAAATACACTGATGATCGGCAATAAAGGGTGTTGTCCAAATTTCAAAAATGTATCCCAGAAACAGCGCCATTCTTGTCCATAAACTGTGACTTGTATTGACACAGGCTAGGGTCATATACAAAGGTGGTGCTCTTTCTAGGGCAATATGATGACATTACAGCTCCTACAGAGATCGTCACCCAACTTTATGTTAGGAAAATCGGCAACGGGTCAGCAATACAAAACCTGGTAATGAAAATAGATCTGTCGTTATGGGAAGGATTAATGACGACCATTGTGGGAGTTGTAACAGGTGCCAAATTGGAAAAGATGGCTAAAGGGGACTCAAGGCTTCACATTTGTACGGCTGCAGAGGCAATGTCATTGTTTGACTTCATAAACTTGTTCTACTGCCTCGTACTTCCAGTGACGGTGCTGGCAGGATACCTAGATGTATCAGAACGCGAACAAGCAAACAGTACAATAACTGGTGAATGAATGAATGAAGAAAAGACTTTGGCTGCAGACAGCCTGGCGCATTTCCAGGCCGTATATATTCCTCTTTTCTATATTAATAATAAGCGGGCAGCTCTTAATGAAGACAAAACTGTTAGTATCAATTTCTGCAAACTGGAGTAAAAAAAAAAAAAAAATAATAGAGAAAAAAGAAGACAAGGCGGCGGTGTTTTCTAAAACCACATAAAGTCTAAGCTCTCTCAATTCTCAGGATTAAGCGTCTTGTTATTGAAAACAATGAGCAGATAGATCATATGGTGCACATGTGTTTTCAAAGGATTGACAAGCAATTCAGGACGAGAAACACAGATCTGCCATCTAAGTGCTCACATCCATTATTAGGAATAATGATCCTACCTGAATATATGAATAAGATACAAGTATTACTTCAGCAGGGCAATTTACATTCCTGTGAGGTTTGCTGGTATTAAAATGAGCTGTTTACAGTATGGGGAGATTAAAAAGTGCACTTGAAATGCAATTTTGAAGGTATAATGGAAATGTGAGAACAAAATTGAAGAATTATTTCTTGGAAATTTAAGATACAGAATAGTCCCATATTTTGAGTGCCAGCCCCCTGACAAGAGGACCGCCGTATTAACCCTTCTGTAAATTAATATTCTGTCACTACAAGGAGGTGAGTATTTTAATTATGAGACAGTCAAAAGTAGAGCGGATTGTGAGCTGAACTACATCTTAGGATTGTGTTAAAAATATTGCTCCTATTTTGCAGTTTGAAATTTGGAAATGTCTCTGTCATGAGACATACTACATACGAACACAGATGTCCCTCAGTCTTTAATGAATTAGTCACGCATTTCACATGACTGTTCCTTAAAACCAGCTTGATTAAGTCGGACATTAAAGAGGACATGTCACTTCCATAAATATGTATTATTTTTTTCACTTTTGTTGATGCCGCTGTTCTCCTCAATCTGAGATTGTTTTTTGTTGTGCCTGTTCCGATATCACCCCCTCTTTTTTGTATGTACATTTTGTCTTGTCAGCCAGGTTGGTGGTCTTCTACAAGGCAGTCCTTCTTGAGGACCACACACATTTAGCCAACAAGACTAGTTTCATATACAGGAAGAGGCAGTATCTCAGGAAAAGAGAGAAGCAGAAATCAAAATGAAAAAAATGCCAGATTCTGAAGAAACACAGGCATTTACACCAGGTCAAAAAAATTACATATCAATGGCAAGTTGAGGTCCTCTTTCGGCAGGAGCTACACGGTCAGTTTGCCCATAACATCGGTCGTGCAACCAAAATTTGCTAGATGTGACTGCTACATCGTAGTACAATACAAGTGAATGGGGTCGAATGCGACCACGAAGGTACTGCAACCTACTGCAAGAAGCCAACTGTGACAGATTTTTTGGACTTGCTTGTTACAGTAACAATTTTTTGACTTTCTTATCAGGGTTGCAATGCACATGTATTGTGCTACGAGGAAGCAGTAGCACTTAAGGCTTTGGTCGCATGATAAATGTCGAAGACAAAGTCACTGTGTAGCCCCAGCCTTAAAGTCACCTTACTTCTGCGATAATTTTTTGTCCCTGTCAAAAAATATACAAAATTAAAAATTGGGAAAAATAAAATGATCTCATTATTGCGCCCAGTTATGGTCTAGTGCAATCACGTGTTGAGGTCACTATTTTGCTGGGTTTACAAATTTCCAAACAACTGTCCTCTATGTTGCTTATGTAACATAATTATCTGCATTTTGACAGCAGGTATGTCTGGAGCCAGAAATGCTTTAAAGCCTGAGTAGCATTTAATTGTGTCTGTTATATGAGTAGCCGTAACAGATTAGACGCAGAAATAATCCACAACAGAAGTAGTCTGCAGTGGAAAATCCACAGCAAACTGTATGGATTTTAGTGCAGATTGTACTGCAGTTTTACAGCTGTGGATTTTAAGACACGATTGGATTCCGTAAAGTAAAAAGTCTATAGCCCACCTTACCAATCTCTGCTCCGCTGATCCTTTACTGGTTTACTACTCGTGTTATTTTGGCTTCTGCATTGATAATGCAGAGCTGCTACGATTTGAAAACTAGAATTTGATTAAATTTTTCTTCCCTATTTAAATCAATGGAAAAATCCACAACAAATCCTTACTCCTTCCACAGTAGAAATTAATGGTGCAGGTTTAAAATTTTCCATCGTAGTTCAATTTCTGTGTGCAAAAAATAAGCAGTTTGTGGATAAGTGAAAATCTCATTAATTTCTCTGTTATTGTATTGTGCTGCAGATTTAGTGTGGGCAAATTCATATTGAAAATCTACAGCACCTTCTGTCATATGTGAACAAACCCCAAAAATGAGCATGTGATTTAAAGTCTTTAGAAGACAAGGAAGGAAAGGCTGAGTATCTAAACAAGTAGCCCCAACTTCCTAGAAAATATAACCTATCATCTTATAAGTACTGTAAGTAGTACGTCGCAAGGTAAATCAAACTGGTTAGAGATGAGCGAACCCGAACTTAAAAGCTTGGGGTCCGTACTGGACAGTTAGTATCCGGTGCTAAACTTCTCCTGGAAGTCCGTTACAATGAGAGGGATCCAAAGTTTGGGTCTCCATTGTTTTCAATGGGTTCCTGTTCAAGTTCGGGTAGAGTTCTGGTAACCGAACCGAACTTTGAAATAAGGTTCGGGTTAAGTACAAGAACCTGAACCTCCACGGGTCCGCTCATCCCTACTGGTTAATAATGAGAACCTAATTATGTTTTATAACATCTTGGCCCTTAAAGGACAAATGAGCTTATTAAAAAGTGATGTGCTTTTTTGTCACTCCTGTCTATTTGTTGTGTCCTTTATTACAGCCTACCCGCATTTATTTGTTCATAAACAAGCATTAGAATATAATGTTAATTTGCTCATAGATTTTAGAGGCATTTAACAATTTAATGTATTTAGGGAAAATGACTGTCCTCTGTTGGCAGATGTCAGAGAAAGGATGGGCATATTGAATTTCATCATGACAGATAAGCCTTGGCATATGGTCCCTCCTTCCTGCTGCTGCTGTGGTCTCACACTGCTCAGCACAAGCTGCAGCTGCCAGTCAGGCAGAAGACTGAATCACTTGGACTCATGAGCTCTCACTCTTTAGAAGGAGTCATAAAAAGCTCACCTTAAAATGCAGCCATTCTAATATGGATATACAAGGTAAGTACAACAGTCTATCAGACACGAGAGATCTATTTGATAATGTATGCAGTTTGTATTGTGAACTCTGATGACAGATCTGCTTTATATCTAGTGCCAATAATGGAACATATTAACATGAGCTTAGGCTATCAAGCACCGTTGTGAGTTTCATCTTGGGGAAAACATGAACTATCTATAATGACAACCACTCACCTCTAACATCCAAGGCAATCATGGATATAAAATTACACATCAGATAGAATTACAGAGTCCAAAATGTGTGATCTTATTCAAATGACTAGTAAGATAACCATTGAAAGGTCATCCTTCTCTATGGACAGAAATAATTAAATCAAGTTTGAAAGCTATCCCCCTACTCATAGGATAGGGAGTAACGATTACTTCCTGATCAGAAGACCTCCATCTCCATGGAGCAGTGGTCGATCTTTCGCACTGTCGCTCCATTCATTCTTATGATAGTACCGAAAAACCAGCCAAGTGCAGCGGTCCCACTAAAAATTAACGTAGCGGCAGTGCGAAAGATCAACCAAAGCTCCATTCACATGGGGCTCTTCATAGCCTCAGTTCTGTTGATCAGTGAGGGTCCCAACGGTCAGACTCCCAGGGATAGCAAAATATCCTCTTCCCATGCAATAGGAACTATTTCCAAACTTGAAAATACCCCTTTAAGAATTATTCAGCATGTGTAGAGCCAGTGTCTATTACTTTGATATAATCTCTCATAACTGGAAAAATTATCATCATCTAATGCATGTTAGTTCGTAATACTCTACTTTGCTGATGTAGATAAAGATACTTTCCTAGGGGGTCACCCGGAAACAGAAGACCCCCCAAAAAACAGCTATTATTATTTATTGATATAGTAGTACTCAGTAATCGAAATACCTTATTATGTGGGGGTGTTTGGTCTTATTAGAAGAGCAATGTTAGGATTGTGTTTATTATTTTGGAAGTAAATATGGTGGCATTATGTGGGCAGAGCAGGGCAGTATTGTTTCAGTCCAACAATTATATTGGCTAACATTACGATAAAGCCTGACCAAAATTAGGAAGTGTTGGTCCTATGTGGTTTCCTTGCAAGGGAGCTCAAGTCGACAAAAATAACCCAGTGTTTGCAGCAGTCTATGCTGCTCAGGATAAACCATAAAGCTAAATATTCCTGCACTACTCAAGGGGCTCACAACTCTGGTAGTAGCCATTCTTCAATAATATAGTAACAATATAGGTAAAAGTTACAGTGGCTGGCTATAAAACTTTCTTGCCATTTATTTATTGACACTAAATGCTGAGCAATATCTTTGAGTGCAATTACACTAACTACTCTGCGGAAGTGACTGTGAAAATTGCATTGTTTTTGCAAATATTTATCACCTGTCTACAATACAGCACATTTTTTTTTACTTTAAAGCAAGAGCGTAAATAACTAGAACAAATAAATTTTACCCAACTACCAAAAGAAATGTCAGCCATATCAGCACAGTACTATGAAGGAGTCAAGGCAGCTCCATTAAATATGACACACGGCTGATGAAATATAGCACCTCCGGTTAAAATATTTTCAATTTACACCATAAATACAGCAAAAATAAATAGAATTATTAGTGATATGTGACATTGGATGGATGCTGCTGCTGTGAGGCTAAATTGAAGACTGACAAGCTTCTACCTACCAGAGCATATACTAGGATCATAGCCAAGACTCTATCAATACTTTTAGGTGTATATACTGTACAGTACAGACCAAAAGTTTGGACACACCTTCTCATTTAAAGATTTCTCTGTATTTTCATGACTACGAAAATTGTACATTCACACTGAAGGCATCAAAACTATGAATTAACACATGTGGAATTATATGCTTAACAAAAAAGTGTGAAACAACTGAAAATATGTCTTATATTCTAGGTTCTTCAAAGTAGCCACCTTTTGCTTTGATGACTGCTTTGCACACTCTTGGCATTCTCTTGATGAGCTTCAAGAGGTAGTCACCGGAAATGGTTTTCACTTCACAGGTGTGCCCTGTCAGGTTTAATAAGTGGGATTTCTTGCCTTATAAATGGGGTTGGGACTATCAGTTGTGTTGTGCAGAAGTCAGGTGGATACACAGCTGATAGTCCTACTGAATAGAGTGTTAGAATTTGTATTATGCCAAGAAAAAAGCAGCTAAGTAAAGAAAAATGAGTGGCCATCATAACTTTAAGAAATGAAGGTCAGTCAATCCGAAAAATTGGGAAAACTTTGAAAGTGTCCCCAAGTGCAGTTGCAAAAACCATCAAGCGCTACAAAGAAACTGGCTCACGTGAGGACCGCCCCAGGAAAGGAAGACCAAGAGTCACCTCTGCTTCTGAGGATAAATTTATCCGAGTCACCAGCCTCAGAAATCGCAGGTTAACAGCAGCTCAGATTTGAGACCCGGGCATTGCCACACAGAGTTCTAGCAGCAGGCACATCTCTACAACAACTGTTAAGAGGAGACTTTGTGCAGCAGGCCTTCATGGTAAAATAGCAGCTAGGAAACCACTGCTAAGGACAGGCAACAAGCAGAAGAGACTTGTTTGGGCTAAAGAATACAAGGAATGGACATTAGACCAGTGGAAATCTGTGCTTTGGTCTGATGAGTCCAAATTTGAAATCTTTGGTTCCAACCACCGTGTCTTTGTGCGACGCAGAAAAGGTGAACGGATGGACTCTACATGCCTGGTTCCCACCGTGAAGCATGGAGGAGGAGGTGTGATGGTGTGGGGGTGCTTTGCTAGTGGCACTGTTGGGGATTTATCCAAAATTGAAGGCATACTGAACCTGCATGGCTACCACAGCATTTTGCAGCGGCATGCTATTCCATCCGGTTTGCGTTTAGTTGGACCATCATTTATTTTTCAACAGGACAATGACCCCAAACACACCTCCAGGCTGTGTAAGGGCTATTTGACCAAGAAGGAGAGTGATGGGGTGCTACGCCAGATGACCTGGTCTCCACAGTCACCAGACCTGAACCCAATCAAGATGGTTTGGGGTGAGATGGACCGCAGAGTGAAGGCAAAAGTGCTAAGCATCTCTGGGAACTCCTTCAAGATTGTTGGAAGACCATTTCCGGTTACTACCTCTTGAAGCTCTTCAAGAGAATGCCAAGAGTGTGCAAAGTAGTCATTAAAGCAAAAGGTGGCTACTTTGAAGAACCTAGAATATAAGACATATTTCACCCTTTTTTTTAAGTATATAATTCCACATGTGTTAATACATAGTTTTGATGCCTTCAGTGTGAATGTGCAGTTTTCAAAGTCATGAAAATACAGAAAAATCTTTAAATGAGAACGTGTGTCCAAACTTTTGGTCTGTACTGTATATATATATATATATATATATATATATATATATATACATATATACATACAGTAGTGAGCAAAAGTTTTGCTTTTTTTTTTAACAGTGTTTAAATTTTTTATTTTTTTTATGTGTGTGTGTTTTTAGGTTAAAACATGGCAAAGACAAAGCCAAATTTATCACCAGATGTCAGGAAGCTTATTATTCTGAGAGTAAAGTCAGGTAAAAGCCAAAAAGAGGTAGCTATGGAATTCACCTGTTCTCAGAGTCAAGTGTCACATATACTAAAGAAAGAAAAAGAAGGTTATGGAACAGCTGACAAACCTAGAAGTGGACGACCACGGAAAACTTCCTCCAGAATTGATCTTATTATTAATGGGTTTGTCCGGTCAAAAGTAATAAGTCTGCAATCAGTCTGTGTTACTGCAGACTTATGAATCCCCCCAGCGCAGCCACTGTGCGCTGCGGGGATTCACCGGTATGAGACTAAGTAACAGAGGGTATGTATGTGTTATACATACCCCAGGCCAGTGGGCACAGCCTCCCTCGCCATACACTTGTATTGAGCAAGGCCACGCCTTCTAGTCAGACATGCCCACTGGCCATCCACGTCACAAGTGTATGGAGCGAGGAGGTGCTGAATAGCTGGGGATATGTATAACGTACTCATACTAATGAATCCCCGTAGCACACAGTGCCTGCGCTGGGGGGATTCATAAGTCTGCAGTAACACAGAGTGACTGCAGACATCACTTTTGACCGGACAACCCCTTTAAGAAAAAGTCAGTATCTGATGTCCATAAAAGTGCTGTACAGATTTTGCACGAAATGAACGAAGAATATGGGGTCAAAGTGAGTTGCCAAACTGTGGTGCAACGGCTAAGAGCAGTAGGGTTCAATGCACGAGTTCCAGTCAAGAAGCCTTTCATCTCAACAAAAAACCAGAAGGTCCGACTTGAGTTTGCCAAAGAACACAGCCAATGGAAAGAGACAGATTGGTCTAAGGTGTTGTGGTCGGATGAATCCAAGTTCAATCTGTTTGGTAGTGATGGAAAACAGTATAAATACCACCCAATTGGAAAACGTAATGATTTAAGGTGCCAAACACCTACAGTGAAACATGGTGGTGACAATGCCATGGTTTGGGGCTGCTTTTCTGCATCTGTCATTGGTCCTCTACATAGAATTGATGGAGATATGAATGCTGCAAGGATATACTGGAGAATGTAATGCTGCCACATGGTAAAACCAAAGCAGGCAGCGGATGGAAATTCCAGGAAGACAATGCTCCTAAGCACACATCCAATTTAGTCAAAAATTGGTTAGCAAAGAAAAATGTTCACCCGTTGCAATGGCCAAGCCAATCAACTGATTTAAACCCTATAGAGCACCTTTGGGATGAGTTACGGCGACGAGTTGGGGCCCGTACCCATAGCAATAAAGATGAATTGTTTGCAGATTTGCAAATGGAATGGAGCAAGATCCCTCAAGATGTCTTGAATACCCTAGTGGCTTTAATGCCCCGTCATTGTAGTGTAGCAATTAAAGCAAGAGGCGATGCTACAAAATACTAAGTTATGGCGTGGGGAGCAGTGACTGTTCCGGAACAGCATCTCACAGTGTGAGGGCGCATGGCAGTTATGACATGCACGGCTCACACAGTGAGATCCCTGTCGGCAGCAGAGCGGGACGCAGTGCTGGAGGAGAGAGGAGGTGAGCATAATTCTTTATTTTTTGTGTGCAACGTGATGGGGATCAGGGGGTGCCAAGCATACCAGGATGGATGAGTGCCAAGCATACTAGGAAGAGAGATGAGGGGGCCATACATACCAGGAAAAGGGGTGCCAAGCATACCAGGATGGAGGGGTGCCAAGCATTCCATGAAGAGGGGGGCCATACATATCAAGATGAGGGATGAAGGGTGCCATACATACCTGTCACACTGTCACAGAATACTGGAGGTAGGGGGCCTAAGCTGACCCTAAGCTGGGGCCCTGACTAATCCCTCAACCTGGAGGTACTGTTAAAGGTACAGAGGTCCAGGCCGCCAGCGTAACCCCTACCTCCTGAGGATCCCTGCACCTCAGTAATCTAGTCCTGAGAAGGACCCCGATCACAACAATTGGGAACCAGAAATAATATGCCCACACACAGTATTTAGACGAACGAGACAGTACAAGGGAAAAACCAAAACCACCTTGCATACAACTTCTACACAACTACAACAGAGGGAACACCAACGGGAAAGGAGATAAATGATAAAGCGAGGAAAGGGAAAAAACACTTCCAAATACACTTATCTCAGCAACTCCAAACACCACGATCCGCTCTGTAAGTCTGAATGAAAAGCTTTCACCGACACCTCCCAAACAGACCTGCAGGAATATGAAGGAGTCTCACTAAAGAAGCATTGATTGCAGCTGGGCGAGGCTGGACCTCAGCTAGCCCAGAGAGAGAGAGAATTAACTCCTTCACTGCCGAAAAAACACAAAGCACCAACAAGTCAGCTGCGAGAAGTCAGGCTGTGTACTCGTGACGATCTTCGTGGCAACACACCCGTGACAGTACCCCCCCTTCTACGAGGGGCCTCCGGACCCTCAGGGCCAGGTTTATTCGGGTGAGTCGTGTGGAAGGCCCGAACTAATCGGTCTGCGTTAATATCCGACGCAGGAACCCACATCCTCTCCTCAGGACCATACCCCTTCCAATGAACCAAGTACTGAAGGGACCGGCGATTAAAGCGTGAATCAATGACCCTCGATACCTGGAACTCCAAGTTACCATTGACAACCACAGGAGGGGGAGGTAAAAGTGACGGTAACACCGGCGCCACATACCTCTTAAGCAATGATCTGTGAAACACGTTGTGAATTTTAAACGTAGGGGGGAGGTCAAGACGGAATGCCACCGGATTAATAATAGAACTGATTCTGTACGGCCCGATGAACCTGGGACCCAGTTTCCAGGAGGGAACCTTAAGTTTAATATTCCTGGTAGACAACCATACCTGATCGTTCACACTTAGGTCCGGACCAGACACTCTCCTCCTATCAGCCATACGTTTGTATCGGTTCCCCATAGTATTCAGATTCTTCAGCACCCCTCTCCATACTGAAGCGAGAGATGAGGAAAATCGTTCCTCCTCCGGAACCCCCGAAGAGCCCCCCCTACTGAAAGTACAAAACTGGGGGTGAAAACCATATGCCCCAAAAAACGGGGACTTACCAGTGGACTCGCTCCGCCTATTATTGAGAGCAAACTCTGCCAGAGGTAGGAAAGAAGCCCAGTCCTCCTGGTTCTCTGACACAAAACACCGAAGATATGTCTCCAAGCTCTGGTTCATACGTTCCGTCTGACCATTGGTCTGAGGATGAAAAGCCGACGAGAATGACAAATGCATCCCCCGCCGTGCACAAAACGCCTTCCAGAACTTGGACACAAACTGAGACCCCCGATCAGACACCACCTCGGAGGGTACCCCGTGAAGCCTCACAATCTCCCCAATGAACACCTGCGCAAGAGTTTTAGCATTAGGGAGAGCCGGAAGAGCGATAAAATGTGCCATCTTGCTGAACCTGTCCACTACAACGAGTATGACCGTTTTACCCGAAGACGGAGGGAGGTCCGTAATAAAGTCCATAGACAGATGAGTCCAAGGACGCTCCGGGATCTTCAAAGGTAAAAGGGCCCCAGACGGACGGGTATGTGAGGTCTTAGAGCGCGCACAAACCCCACAGGACGCGACAAAAGTTACCACCTCTTTATGTAAGTTAGGCCACCAAAACCGACGCGAGAGGAGATCCACAGTTGCTTTACTCCCCGGGTGTCCTGCAAAAACTGAGTTATGGTGTGCCTCGATCACCTTTTGTCGCAACTGATCTGGAACGAACAGTCTCCCCGGAGGTCCAACAGGGGCGTCCCCCTGAGCCTCCAATATCTCCTCCTCCAGCTCAGAGCATACTGCCGAAACCACCACCCCCTCCTGAAGAATAGGAATCGGGTCGTCCGTATTCCCGGCCCCAGGGAAACTACGAGATAAGGCATCCGCCTTTACATTTTTAGACCCAGGACGATATGTAACGACGAAATTAAACCTGGTAAAAAACAATGACCACCTAGCTTGTCTGGGATTCAGACGTTTAGCGGACTCCAGATATAGCAGGTTCTTGTGATCGGTGATGACGGTGACTGGATGAACTGCCCCCTCCAAAAAATGGCGCCACTCCTCAAAAGCTAACTTAATGGCCAAGAGTTCCCTATTGCCGACATCGTAATTCCTCTCAGCGGACGACAATTTTTTAGAGAAAAAGGCGCACGGATGCCACTTACCAGGGGACGAACCCTGTGACAATACTGCTCCCACCCCTACCTCGGAAGCGTCTACCTCTACAAAGAATGGCTGAGACGCATCAGGTTGAATGAGTATGGGTGCCGAGGCAAAACATTTTTTCAAGGAGGAGAATGCTTGACAAGCCTTGTCAGACCACCTAGAAAAATCCGTCCCCTTTTTAGTCATGTCTGTGAGAGGCTTAACCATGGACGAGAAATTACGAATGAACTTCCGGTAATAGTTAGCAAACCCCAGGAAACGTTGTAGTGCCTTAAGATTCTCCGGCCGATCCCACTCAAGAACTGCCCGCACTTTCCCAGGGTCCATACGAAAACCGGACGCTGAAACCAGGAAGCCTAAAAACTGGAGTTCCTGTACGGCGAACACACACTTTTCCCACTTGGCATACAGTTTATTATCCCGCAAGATCTGTAACACCTGTCTAACGTGCTCCTGATGAGACACCAGATCCGGCGAGTAAATTAAGATATCATCCAGATATATGACAACAAACTGTCCCACCAGGTGGCGAAAAATATCATTAACAAAGTGTTGAAACACCGCCGGGGCATTAGTCAGACCGAATGGCATGACAAGGTTCTCATAATGCCCCTCCGGAGTGTTAAAAGCCGTCTTCCACTCATCCCCCTCCTTCATCCTAATCAGATTGTACGCCCCCCTGAGATCCAACTTAGAGAACCATTTGGCGCCCACGATCTGATTAAAGAGATCGGGAATAAGTGGGAGCGGATACGGATCTCGGACCGTAATCCGATTAAGTTCACGGAAATCCAGGCAAGGGCGTAGGCCTCCATCTTTCTTCTTAACAAAGAAGAACCCCGCGGCCACCGGTGAAGATGAAGGTCTAATATGCCCCTTAGCCAGACTTTCAGAAATATAATCCTTCATGGCCTGCCTCTCAGGACCAGAAAGGTTATACAACCTAGCTTTAGGTAACTTGGCCTCAGGGAGCAGTTTTACAGAACAGTCATACTCGCGATGAGGAGGTAGTTCCTGACACCCATTCTCCGAGAATACATCCTCAAAGTCCGCCAGAAATGGAGGTAAGACCCAAGGAGTAACCGCACCGATGACCGTGTTCATGCAGTTTTTATTACAGAATTTACTCCATTGGCTTATCTCTCTGGTTTGCCAATTAATAACCGGGTTATGCTTAGCTAACCAAGGAAGGCCCAACACTATAGGAGTGGGAAGACCCTCCAACACGTAGCAAGACAACAGTTCTTTATGTATTGCCCCCACTTGAAGTTTTACGCCATGCACAGCTTGCAAAAAACTTCCCTGACCGAGAGGCCTGGCATCGATCGAGAATATGGGGATGGGTTTAGCCAACTCACTCAATCGCATACCTTGAACCCGGGCAAACCGAGCATCAACCAGATTAGCCCCGGCCCCACTATCCAGAAGAACAGATATCCTCTCAGTTCTCGCACCCACCACCACCTCCGCCGGTACGAGAAACTGAGACGAACCTAGGGACGAAATACCTACTCCCAGATTGCCGTCCACCACACAACCTGGGATCAACAGTTTTTTCGACGACTCTTTACTCTGCAAGGGACGGGATGGACACCCCCCAATAAAATGTCCCTTTTTCCCGCAGAGGAAACACCTTCCTGTCTTATGGTGCTCCACCGGTCCCCTTCCCCGAAATGATGTCCCTCCTAATTGCATAGGCTCCTCCGGACTGACCAGGGGAACCACCATATGAGGGGACCTTGAAGGAGGTGGAGACATTACAGGGGGTAGAGTTATCCCGCACCTCTCCCGAAGCCGTCTGTCAACGCGAATGGCAAGGGCCATAGCGGCTTCCAGTGACGCGGGAGAGTCATACTGTGCCAACACATCCTGTAATTTGTCGGATAAACCATGACAAAACTGGCTCCTAAGAGCCGGGTCATTCCACTGGGTGTCCGTGGCCCACCTACGGAACTCCGAACAGAATTCCTCCGCCGGACGATCTCCCTGCTGAATCCTACGTAACTTAGACTCAGCAAGGGAGATCCGATCTGGGTCATCATATACGAGTCCCAGAGCAGCGAAAAACCTATCCACTGACTGGAGAACCGGGGAGCTTGGGGGAAGAGAGAACGCCCAAGATTGTGGGTCCCCTTGTAGGAGCGAGATGACAATTCCCACCCTTTGTTCTTCGCTGCCCGATAACCGAGGCCGCAGCCGAAAGTACAATTTGCATGCCTCCCGGAAAACAAAAAACTTGTCCCGCCCCCCAGTGAACCTGTCAGGGAGAGCTACTTTAGGTTCTGGTCCGGCTTGCTCCAGAGGATGCAAAACCTTGGACCTAACGTCCGCCAGCCCCATGGACAAACTCTGCAACTGCCGAGCTAGACCGGCTACTGGATCCATGGTAGCTGGAGAAAAACTAAGTTGGTCGGTGAAAATGTCACACTGTCACAGAATACTGGAGGTAGGGGGCCTAAGCTGACCCTAAGCTGGGGCCCTGACTAATCCCTCAACCTGGAGGTACTGTTAAAGGTACAGAGGTCCAGGCCGCCAGCGTAACCCCTACCTCCTGAGGATCCCTGCACCTCAGTAATCTAGTCCTGAGAAGGACCCCGATCACAACAATTGGGAACCAGAAATAATATGCCCACACACAGTATTTAGACGAACGAGACAGTATAAGGGAAAAACCAAAACCACCTTGCATACAACTTCTACACAACTACAACAGAGGGAACACCAACGGGAAAGGAGATAAATGATAAAGCGAGGAAAGGGAAAAAACACTTCCAAATACACTTATCTCAGCAACTCCAAACACCACGATCCGCTCTGTAAGTCTGAATGAAAAGCTTTCACCGACACCTCCCAAACAGACCTGCAGGAATATGAAGGAGTCTCACTAAAGAAGCATTGATTGCAGCTGGGCGAGGCTGGACCTCAGCTAGCCCAGAGAGAGAGAGAATTAACTCCTTCACTGCCGAAAAAACACAAAGCACCAACAAGTCAGCTGCGAGAAGTCAGGCTGTGTACTCGTGACGATCTTCGTGGCAACACACCCGTGACAATACCAGGAAGAGGGATGAGGGGTGCCATAAATACCAGGATGGAGGGTGCCATACATACCAGGAAGAGGGATGAGGGGGGCCATACATACCAGGATGAGGGATCAAGGGTGCCATACATACGAGGATGAGGGATTAAGGGTGCCATACATATCAGGAAGAGGGATGCCATACATACCAGGAAGAGGGATGAAGGGTGCCATACATACCAGGAAGAGGTATGAGGGGGGCCATACATACCAGGATGAGGGATGAAGGGTGCCATACATACCAGGATGAAGGGTGCCATACATACCAGGATGCGTATGAGGGGGACCATACTTACCAGGATGAGGGATGAAGGGTGCCATGCATACCAGGATGGAGATGAGGGGTGCCATGCATATCAGGATGGGGATGAGGACCACTTATAACAGGAAGGAGGGGGCAGTATATACCAGGATGGGGGATATTAACAGAATTGGGGGACATTACCCCTATAACATTGTCAGCAGCAGACCCCTCCCCCTTAACAGGGCATCATGACCACGTTTTTTGCTTACATTTTTTTCTATTTTCCTCCTCTAAAACCTAGGTGCGTCTTATGGACCGGTGTGTCTTATAGCCCGAAAAATATGGTAGGCATAAATTAAATTTATGGGATCAAATATTCACCCCTTTTGCCACGAAGCCCCTAACAATTTCTGGTGCAAGCAATTACCTTCATAAGTCACATGCTTAGTCAAAGGAAGTCCACCTCTGTGCAATCTAAGTGTCAAATGGTCTGCCAGTATATGCACACCTTTTCTGAAAGGCCACAGAGGCTGCAACACCATTAAGCAAAAGGCACCACTAACCAAACAACACCATGAAGACCAAGGAGATCTCCAAACAAGTTTTTGGCTACCATTGGTTATGTCTGGCGCCAAACCAACACAGTTCATCACCGCAAGAACACCATCCCCACAGTAAAAAATGGTGGTGGAAGCATAATGCTGTTGGAATGTTTTTCGGCAGCAGGGACAGGGAAAATGGTCCGAGTCAAGGGGAAGATGGATGGTGTGAAATACAGGGATATTCTTGAGCAAAACCTTTTTCAGTCTGTCAGTGATTTGAGACTGGACAGAGGTTCACCTTCCAACAAGACAATGATCCAAAGCATACTCTTAGAGCAACACTAGAGTGGTTTAATGGGAAATGTGTAAATGTTTTAGAGTTGCCTAGTCAAAACCCAGACCTTAATCCAATTGAGAATCTGTGGTCAATTGCTGTTTACAAAAGGAAACCATCTAACTTTAAGGAGCTGGGGCAATTTTTGCCTTGAGGAATGGGCAAAAATCCCAGTGGCAAGATGTGGAAAGCTCAGAGATTTATTCAAAAGGGCCTTATTGCAATAATCTATAATATAATCGTCCAAGCGTCCCTCTGTCTGAAAACCTCCATAAACTGCGCATGCGAGACGCGCAGTCTGGCCCCAGACAGAAGAAAGCATGGAGCCATTACAGGTAAGAGGGGTGTATGGCGCCGAAGATCGCGGTATGAGTAGACACTGAACGCATACCGCGATCTCCGGCGCCATACTTACATACTTACCTGACCGGGAGGAGAGTTGCCGCGGCACCTCTCTTCTGGCAGAAGAATGGGGGCGGAGTGAAGGCGTCGGAATCGGCCCATGCGCATAGCGCTATCCAGCGCCATTTTACTGAAGACACATTTGCAATGTGTCTTCAGCAAAATGGCGCCAGACAGCGCGTACTCAGGCGCCGCACTCCTCCCCCGGCCTCCGGCAGAACAGGACACAGCAGCGCTGGAGCACAGGGAAGAAAGGTGAGTATAAGCGTTTATTTTTTTTGTATGTGTGCAGCGTGAAAGGGATGAGGGGGCCACACATACCAGGATTGGGGGATGAGGGGGCCACACATACCAGGATTGGGGGATGAGGCAGCCACACATACCAGGATTTGGGGATGACGGGGCCACACATACCAGGATTGGGGGATGAGGGGGCCACACATACCAGGATTGGGGAGATGAAGGGACCATGCATACCAGGATTGGGGGTGAGGGGACCATGCATACCAGGATTGGGAGATGAGGGGACCATGCATACCAGGGTTGAGGGATGAGGGGGCCACGTATACCAGGATTGGGGGATGAGGGGTGCCATACATACCAGGATTTGGGGATGGGGGGGCCATGCATACCAGGATTGGGGGTGAGGGGACCACGCATACCAGGATTGGGGGATGAGGGGTGCCATGCATACCAGGATTGGGGGATGAGGGGTGCCATGCATACCAGGATTGGGGGATGAGGAGTACCATGCATACCAGGATTGGGGGTTGAGGAGTGCCATGCATACCAGGATAGGGATGAGGGGGCCATACATACCAGGATTGGGGATGAGAAAGCCATGCATACCAGGATGAGGGATTGGGTGCCATACATATCAGGATTGGGAAATGGGGGGTGCCATGCATACCAGGATTGGGGGATGAGGGGTGCCATACATACAAGGATTGGGATGAGGGGTGCCATGTATATCAAATTTGGGATGAGGGATGCCATGCATACCAGGATGAGAGATGGGGTGCCATGTATACCAGGATTGGGATGAGGGGTGCCATGTATACCAGATTTGAAATGAGGGGTGCCATGCTTACCAGGATTGGGGGATGAGGGGTACCATGCATACCAGGATTGGGGGCTGAGGGGTGTCATGCACACCAGGATTGGGGGATGAGGGTTACCATGCATACCAGGATTGGGGGATGAGGGGTACCATGCATACCAGGATAGGGATCTGGGGGGGCCATGCATACCAGGATTCGGATGAGGGGTACCATGTATACCAGGATAGGGATGAGGGGTACCATGCATACCAGGATTGAGACTGAGGGGTGCCATGCGTAACAGGATTGGGGGTGAGGGGTGCCATGCATACCAGGATTGGGGTTGAAGGGTGCCATGCGTACCAGGATTGAGGGTGAGGGTGCCATGCATACCAGGATTGAGGGTGAGGTGTGCCATGCGTACCAGGATTGAGGGTGAGGGGTACCATGCGTACCAGGATTGGGGGTGAGGGGTGCCATGCATACCAGGATAGGTATGAGGCGTGCCATGTATACCAGGATAGGGATGAAGGCAGCACATAACAAGATGGGGGAACAGGATTGGGGAGCACAAATACCAGGATGGGGGCAGCACAAATACCAGGATGGGAGACCATATACCAATATAAATGCCCGCCAGAACGGGCTCAATAGCTAGTGTATATATTTTGTAAGGTTGCAGTTGGACAGGTTGTGCACGGGAGGTATGTGTCCCCGAGGTGCCAAGCTTCGGTGATGTAGGACTCGGAGAAGCAGGCTCCAGCACACATAGTGCTGAGAAGTAGTTATTCGGCCCGAATTAAAGGGCCGGGTTTTAAGAGCAGCTGAAAGAGCTGGGGGGGGGGATGGATCAGCTGCTCACTTATCTCCAGTCCAGGTCTTGGAAGGCTTGATTTAAGACAGCTGCGGCTGTATCAGTCTGTCTGTGTGTTGTGCAAGGTGAGCAGGTTTGCAGGTGCTGCTCAGACGTTGCTGAAGGCAGTGCAAAGGACTTCATTTAAACAGCTGAGGCCATGCTATATGGACTGGTTATTTTGAGTTTTGTTTCATTATACCTTTTTGTGCCAGGAAGAGGCAGTTATATTTTGTTTCCTGACGGGTTTATGGACACTAAATAAATCACCAGTTTGTTTGAACCTGTGGACTGCATCATTGTGTGAACCTGTGCCTACCTCTAACATGGCTGAGTGAGTACAAATCCCTACAATTGGTGCTAGAAGCACGGGCACAAATCGCAAGGGGCAATGTGACTGCTACAGGAAAACGTAGATGTCCTGGGTGAAGGCCGCCAGCCAGCAAGGTTCGTCCGGCAGCATGGAGGAGCTGATAAAGCAACTGGGGCAGGCGAATATGCATCAGCAGCAAGCTCAACAGGAGACCAACAAATTCTTAGTACAACAGTTCCAGCTTCAACAGATGCAACAGCAACAGATGCAGCAGCAGCAGAAACAGATGACGCTCCTGGCAGAGTCCCTTGGAAGCAGAGAAGCCGCACCACCTCCAGGTCGAAGTGACAAGACCCAGGTGAGGAAAACCGTGAAAGGGGCGTTGCAAAAGATGACTCCGGGGGATGACGTCGAGGCGTTCCTGGCAGTGTTTGAAAGGTTGGCGGACCGTGAGAGACTACCAACGGAGCAGTGGGAGGAGGTTCTAGCACCATATCTGACTGGGGAACCACAGAAGGCGTATTTTGATCTGACCCTGCAGGACGCTAAGGAGTATAGCAAGCTTAAGGCTGAGATCCTGGCGCAGCTGGGCGCAACCCTGGCAGTCAGAGCACAAGGAGTCCACCTCTGGGACTTCAACAGGAACAAACCTCCTCGGTCACAAATGTTTGATCTTCTGCACCTGGTACAGAAGTGGCTGCAGCCAGAGACTTGTTCCCCAGCCCAGATGGTCAAGAGAGTGGTCAAGGGTCTATTATATGGTGGCAGAAGGAGCCAAGCCCCCCAACTTTGGGCAGAGGAGGGGTATGTAAGGTGGCAGCTGGACAGGTTGTGGACGGGAGGTATGTGTCCCCGAGGTGCCAAGCTTCGGTGATGTAGGACCCGGAGAAGCAGGCTCCAGCACACATAGTGCTGAGAGGTAGTTAGTGGGCCCGGATTAAAGGGCCGTGTTTTACGAGCAGCTGAAAGAGCTGGGGGGGGGGGGGATCAGCTGCTCAGTTACCTCCAGTCCAGGTCTTGGAAGGTTGATTCAAGACAGCTGCACCTGTCTCAGTCTGTCTGTGTGTTGTGCAAGGTGAGCAGGTTTGCAGGTGCAGTTCAGACCTTGCTGAAGGCAGAGCAAAGGACTTCATTTAAATGGCTGAGGCCATGCTGTATGGACTGGTTATTTTGAGTTTTGTTTTGTTATATCTTTTTGTGCCAGGAAGAGGCAGTAATATTTTGTTTCCTGACGGGTTTATGGACACTAAATAAACCACCAGTTTGTTTGAACCTGTGGACTGCATCACTGTGTGAACCTGTGCTTTTCAATTGTGGTTCACCAGAAAAAAAAAAGAATGAAAATGGCCTCGATTAAAATAATGTTACCCATAACTAGGGTTGAGCATTCCGATACTGAAATATCGGGTATCGGCCGATATTCGCGGTATCGGAATTCCGATACTTAATTCCGATACTTTTGCAATATCGGATACCGGAATCGGAAGTTCCCATAATGCAATGAGCCAGTTTCATTTCATTCAGCCAATGAGGATCCTAAGAAGTGTGGGCACATCCTGTTAGGCATGTAGGCATCTTAACTAATGGCATGGCTGTAATTGGCTGCTGAAATGATGTCATGATGCACTATAAAAGCCGCCGCTGCCATTTTGAGCTCACTCTGCTGTGAATTCAGTTAGGGATAGGACGCTGTTGTTCTGAGGGACAGTTTTAGCTACCTATTTGGTCTATTCTGCTTTACCCAAGCTACTTTATAAATCGCTGTGCCTTGCAGCACTACTGCACAGTTCTCTGTGCTGTTCACCGCTGTCTGCAAGGTCTGTGTGTGTGAGTGCAGCTCACCCTGTAGTGTGTGCTTCAGCCACGTCTGGTTGTAGTGCACTCAGTGTGTGTCACTGCCTCATACATTGTCCTTTTTTGCCAATTCATAATTTTTCCTGATATCTCCTATTAGTGTGGTGGTTCCATCTGTATTCAGCTAAATTGGTTCCAAACACACTATATAGGAGTAGATAGAGAATTTTGTTTTGTCTTGCAGCGCTAGTGCACAGTGCTCTGCATCTGCACTGTTCACCGCTGTCTGCAAGGTCTGTGTGTGTGAGTAGCTCACCCTGTAGTGTGTGCTTTAGCCACGTCTGGTTGTAGTGCGCTCAGCATGCGTCACTGCCTCATACATTGTCCTTTTTTGCCAATTCATAATTTTTCCTGATTTCTCCTATTAGTGTGGTGGTTCCATCCGTATTCAGCTACATTGGTTCCAAACACACTATATAGGAGTAGTTAGAGGAGCCTTTCTGCAGCATTGTGCCCTGCAGCCCCAGCCAGATTAGTATTAGCCTATTTTTTGAAGCCTCATCTATTGCATTGTAGGTTACCTTCCTACACTGTAATAGCTACAAAAAGTTTGTGATACTATCGGTATTACATCTTTGGGCACATCCAGTGTCTTTTTGTGACAAAAAAAACTAAATAAAGTTCACCAAACACTCCACTTTACAGTTGTGTAGGCCACATTAGCTCATATTAAAGTCTAGTCCACACTTTATAAAATTAGTGTTTCTTATACCTGTTAGCAGCTGTTCAGGAATAAGCACACTAAGCCCTTAGTACTTTTCTGCCTATCTTTATCAGTCTACCAAGATGAAGAAGGCAGGGAGTAAGGCATGTGGTCGTGGTCTTGGGCGTGGGCATGGAGTTTCTGCAGGGAGAGGACGTGAGGATTCTGTGCCTGCAGGGAGAGGACGTGGGGATTCTGTGCCTGCTGTGGGCACCAGTGACTCAGCATCCCCCAGTTTTACCAGGGAACAGTCCTTTATGCGCAGCTTTGTAGGAGCTAGCCGTACCCCACTGCTGCGGGAGGACCAAATTTAAGCAGTTGTCGGATGGATGGCAGCTAACGCATCGACTTCAATTAGTTCCAGATCCTCTCAGGTCCTGAGCACTGAAGAGCACCCATCTGTCTCTTCACCACCTGCCAAATTGCCCAGGCAGTCAGAGAGCCCTGGACAGGAGCCATCTCTACTTCTGTTCTCTGAATCTTTTGGCTTGGAAAGAGGGGGCCAGCCAAGCAGAATTCGAGAATTTGAAGAAGAGGTAGTATGCAGTGATGCGCAACCGTTTTGTCTCTCTGAATCTGAAGAGGCGGGTGGGCCAGTGCCTATGGTCAGCAGCACACCTCAGTACGCATCTGATGATGAGACTCAGGTGCCCCTTTCTGGTGCGTACTGTGCTGTCGAGACTACCCAGGAGAAGCAGTTGTTTGAAGAGGGTGGTGTAGATGATGAGGTCCTTGACCCATCATGGCGTGAGGGACAGGAAGGTGGTGGGAGCAGCTCTGAGGAAGAGATTCCCCGAAAAGGAGGGAGAGGGAGGGGGCAGACTTGGTTGCCTGTAGCCTCCACTTCGGCACCCATTAGGAGCATGGCTCTTCCAAAATCCAAAGCGGGCGCTCCCAAGACTTGCAGTGCCTGGTCCTTTTTTGACACAGTTGCAGATGACATTTGCTTTGTCAAATGCAAGCTGTGTAATCAGAAGGTGAAAAGAGGGAAAAGTGTCAGCAACCTCAATACCACAAATATGTGGAAACATGTGCGGACCAAGCACGTGGTGGAGTTACAAAAACACACTGAAGACCTAGGCCAACCTACAGCACCACCTACCACCTCTACAGCTCGTGTTGTAGCCTCTTCCTCCAGCTCACACACAGCTGGTTCGGCTTCCTCACAGGATCGCCATGGAAGAATCTCTGGCACTGTTGTACAGAGACACAGTGTAATTCCACCCACAGCACCACTTTCCCAGTCATCCTCACACTCCCAGACCAGTCTACAGCCATCGTTAGCACAGGTATGGGAGAAAAGGCGCCCATACTCGGCAAACCACCCCCGAGCACAGGCTCTGAATGCTGGCATTGCTAAACTAATGGCCCTTGAAATGCTATCATTCAGGCTGGTGGAGACTGACACCTTCCGTAACTTTATGGCATTGGCAGTCCCACAATACAACGTGCCCAGCCGCTTTTATTTCAGCAGGCAAGCAGTCCCTGCCCTGCAACATCATGTGGAGGGAAAAATTAAACTTGCGCTACAAAACGCCGTCAGTAGCAAGGTCCACCTGACCACCGATGCGTGGACCAGTAAGCATGGACAGGGACGATACCTTTCCTTCATTGCCCATTGGGTAAATATTGTGGAGCCAGGTACAGATCTTGAGAGTGGAGCTGTACGTGTTCTGCCAACTCCAAGGATTGCAGGAATCCAGTCTGTACACATTGACTCCTCCTCATACTCCAGTTCCTCTGAATCAGCGCTGCAGGAGCCGTCACGGTCTACCTCCACATCGACCCGTGAACGGGTTACCTGTTATGATGACCGATATGAGCACAGCCGTGGCCAAACGTCAACAGGCCGTATTAAAATTAATTTCTTTGGGGAATCGAAACCACACAGCGCAGGAGCTCTGGAACGCCATCAAGCAGCAGAGCGACGTGTGGTTTGTGCCAGCGAATCTCCAGCCAGGCATGGTAGTGTGTGACAATGGCCGAAATCTGGTGGCAGCTCTGGGCCTAGGCAACCTCACTCACATCCCATGTCTGGCACATATGCTCAACTTGGTCGTGCAGAGTTTTTTGAGGGACTATCCGGATCTTAATGCACTGCTTCACAAGGTCCGCATAGAGTGCGCTCACTTGCGGCGTTCCAGCAATGCAAGATCACGCATTGCAGCTCTGCAGAGCCGATTACGTCTTCCGGAACATCGCATCATATGTGACCTACCCACCAGGTGGAATTCAACGTTACATATGGAGAGGTTGTGTGAGCAGCAGGCAGCAGTAATGGAGTACCAGCTGCAGAAGGCGCAAACAAGTCGCAGTGCGCGCCGTTCACACTTCACCACCACTGAGTGGGCCTCTATGAAGGACATTTGCCACGTTTTGCGTGCCTTCGATTATTCCACGCGGATGGCGAGTGCAGATGATGCCCTAGTCAGCATGACTATCCCCCTTATCTGCCTGCTTGAAAAAAACACTGCCAGCATTAAGGGACGAGGTTTTGGAAGAGGTGGAGGATGAGGAGTCACAAATACCATCTGCTTCTCTACAGTCTGCGCAACGTGGTTCCTCACAAAGGCCTAGGCAGGGGACACTTTGTGAGGAGGATGAGGAGGAGTCAATGGATAAGGAAGACATCTGTCCAGAGGAGGGAGGTACACAATGCTCTAGTAGTCAGTATCTAGAGCGAGGGTGGGGTGATGCAGAGCAGGCAGAGATCACGCCTCAAGCAGGGGACAGCATTTCTTGTCCAGCTGGCAGTCTGCAGCACATGGTTGATTTCATGCTGCAGTGCATGAGAAACGACAGCCGCATCACCCACATTCTCAACACGGCTGATTATTGGGTGTCCACCCTCCTAGATCCTCGCTACCGGGACAACTTACAAAGCCTCATAACACCATTGAACCGGGAGCGTAAAAGGCGGGAGTACCAAGACGCACTGGGGCATTCCATCATGTTCTCCATTCCAACCGAGAGCAGTGCTGCTAGTGCTTTACAAAGCAGCTCAGTGCATCGAGGCAGTGGAGGAAGCTCTGCACAAAGAGGGAGCAGAAGCAGCGCCTCAGCACAAGGCAAGACCAGTATGGCCCAAATGTGGCAAAGTTTTGTGTCCCCGCCGCCACAAATGTCTACACCATCACAGATGGCTCCAGTCAGCAGGAAGCAACGTTTCCGTCAGATGGTGACATATTACATGTCTTGCCCTCTTAGTGTACTCCCAGACGGCTCTTCTCCCTTCAAGTTTTGGGTCTGTAAGCTGGATACATGGCCAGAGCTTAGTCAGTATGCATTGGAGGTGCTAGCTTGCCCTGCTGCTAGTGTATTATCGGAACGCGTCTTTAGTGCCGCAGGTGGTGTACTAACAGAACGTCGCATGCGACTATCCTCCGATAACGTTGACCGGCTTACATTTCTCAAAATGAACAAGGCCTGGATCTCTCATGAATTTGCCAGTCCTCTTCCAGAATAAATAATTGGCTGGCAACAGTATCCAGGTCTCCTGTTGTGTTCATGTTTCTACCACCTGAACTGTAATCCCTGAGCTCCAACACCACCAGTTGGTGCTCAGAAGTGCTGTCTGCACAGTCAACACTTGCTGCCGTGTTATTGGGGTTCAGTAACGTCAGCTGTTCCCCTGCTGTGTGGATGGCAATTTCTCCTGCTCTGTTCTCATTCACACTACTACAGATTTTAAAGTTGCTCCAATTATGCCTCTGGCTCCTCTGTTTTCAGTATTATCCCTGAACTCCAACACCGCCAGTTGGCGCTCGGAAGTGCCGTCTGCACAGTCAACACTTGCTGCCGTGTTATTGGGGTTCAGTAACGTCAGCTGTTCCCCTGCTGTGCGGACGGCAATTTCTCCTGCTCTGTCCTCATTCACACTACTACAGATTTTAAAGTTGCTCCAATTACACCTCTGGCTCCTCTGTTTTCAGTATTATCCCTGAGCTCCAACACTGCTAGTTGCTGCTCAGAAGTGCCGTCTGCACAGTCAACGCTTGCTGCCGTGTTATTGGGGTTCAGTAACGTCAGCTGATCCCCAGCTGTGTGTCCGGCAAATTCTCCTGCTTTGTCCACATCCACTGTACTACTGATTTAAAACTTGCTCCAATTACACCTCTGGCTCCTCTGTTTTCAGTATTTACCCTGGGCTTCAATACTGCTAGTTGCTGCTCAGAAGTGCCGTCTGCACAGTCAACGCTTGCTCCAGTGTTATTGGGGTTCAGTAACGTCAGCTGATCCCCAGCTGTGTGTCCGGCAATTTCTCCTGCTCTGTCCACATTCACACTACTACAGATTTTAAAGTTGCTCCAATTACGCCTCTGGCTCCACTCTGTTTTTAGTATTTACCCTGGGTTCCAGCACCGTCAGCTGGTTCTCGGCAGTGTCTTTGGCACGGGTACTCCCTCCTGCCAAGCCTGGTTCCAGAACGCCAGCTGTTTCCGGGTAGTGTTAACGTCACTTTGCCTCCAATGCGTTGTCCTGTTGTGTTGCGGTCGGGTTAGCCGACTCTATGGTGCCTGCAGTTTAGGTGACTCCTATGTGGGCTGCGGGATCTGGCAATGAAGGCTGGTTCCATAGTGCCAATAGGACAAGCACCCCCTGTAGGACTGTGGGTTTTGGTAACTGCGGCCGGCTCGCAGCCTTGAAACTTTTTTTTACATGGGTACCTTCTGCTACCCATCCGGGTTCCAGTACCGTCAGCTGGTTCTCGGCAGTGCCTTTGGCTTAGGTGCCTCCTTCTCGGTATCCAAGTTCGACCAACGTCTGCTGGTCCTTGGTAGTGCTTTCAGGCACAGGTACCTCCTGCTTAGTAACCGAGTTCCAGTACCGTCAGCTGGTCTTCGGTAGTTCCATTGGCTCTTGTACCTTCTGCTACCCATCCGGGTTCCAGTACCGTCAGCTGGTCCTCGTTAGTTCCATTTGCTCTTGTACCTTCTACTGACCCATCCGGGTTCCAGTACCGTCAGCTGGTTCTCGGCAGTGCCTTTGGCTTAGGTGCCTCCTTCTCGGTATCCAAGTTCCACCAACGTCTGCTGGTCCTTGGTAGTGCTTTCTGGCACAGGTACCTCCTGCTTAGTAACCGAGTTCCAGTACAGTCAGCTGGTCCTCGGTAGTTCCATTGGCTCTTGTACCTTCTGCTACCCATCCGGGTTCCAGTACCGTCAGCTGGTCCTCGGTAGTTCCTCAGCCTTCTTGTACCTTCTGCTACATTTCCAAGTTCAAGCTTTTTGAAATGGTTCTTGGTAATCACTCTGGATCTCCCTGACGAGAACCCTGAAGACGAGGACCCTGAAGACCACGCCGAAGAAGACGAGGACCCCGAAGACGAGGACCCTGAAGACGAGGACCCTGAAGACCAACCCGAAGAAGACGAGGACCCCGAATTCGAGGACCCTGAAGACGAGGACCCTGAAGACCAACCCGAAGAAGACGAGGACCCCGAAGACGAGGACCCTGAAGAGAAGGAGCCTGAAGACCACCCCGAAGAAGACGAGGACCCTGAAGACGAGGACCCTGAAGACCACCCCGAAGAAGACGAGGACCCCGAAGACGACGACCCTGAAGACGAGGACCCCGAAGACGACGACCCTGAAGAAGTTGACCAAGAGGACAAAGAAGAGAAGACAACCACCAAGATACAGAAGAACAAGAGACAGAAAACCAAGAAGCAGAAGTACAAGAAGCTGCAGAACAAAAAGCGGAAGAACATTAAGCATAAGACTAAAAATCAGAGCAAAAGATAATATCTAAATTATAAGCAGAAGATGACTAAGCAGTATATGGGGGTGAGTCCGTTCCTCCTCGTGGTGCCCCTGGAAAAGACCTGCTGCTGCAGGCCAAACTGAACGCGGACAAATCCTGTTGTAAATCTTTTGTGACGGGCAGAACGAAAGGTCTAATGTTCAAACTTTTATAGATAACAACTACAGGAATGCCTGTCACAAATAAGAATATGATGAAGAAGAAGAATATGAAGAAGATGAAGAAGTAGAATATGAAGAAGAATAATAGTTGAATAAGAAGAATATGAAGAATGTAAAAAAAAAGAATAATACGAAGAAGGTGAAGAAGAAGAAGATGAAGAAGGTGAAGAAGTTGATGAAAAAGATGCTGATGCTGAGGATGATGAAGGAGAAAGTGTGGGAGAAGTAAACAAGAAGGTGAAGAGCATGGAAGTAGTGAAACATAAATATCTGACAAAATATAAAAATACTTAACAGTCAATATTTCCGTAACTCAGAATGTCTTAAAAAAAATATTAATTCCTGCTATTCCATTTGATTGGGCTAAACCTCTATGCCTTTATTGTCTCCCCCACCTCCCCCAATACATTCTACATTATTCTTAGTTGTTTTCCTTCATGTAGAATTAACCTACAAGGAAAGAAAGGGTTTATTTTCATTCCGATATTTCTGTCCCATTGACTTGCATTGGTTTCCGGTATCGGAATCGGCGATATCCGATACTTTTTGGGTATCGGTCCGATCCAATCCGATCCGATATTTCCCGATATCGGAAGGTATCGCTCAACACTACCCATAACTGAATATTTTGTTGCGCAACCTTTTTTTTTTTAACAATAACTGCAAACAAACGATTTCTATAACTCTCAAAGAGACTTCTGCACAGTCCACAAGTATTTTGTCCACTCTTGTTGAGATGTTCAATATGATTAAGATCAGGGCTCATAGAAGCCACTTCAGAATAGACCAATGCTTTGCTCTTAGCCATTCTTGGATGTTTTTAGCTGTGTTTTGTTTCACTATCCTGTACCAGGACCCATGACTTGTGACTCATACCATTCTTTCTGACAATAGGCAGCACATTTCACTCCAGAATTACTTGATAGTCTTGAGATTTCATTGTACCCTGCACAGATTAAAGATATAACCAAACTGATGTGCTGATTCGAGCTGATATGACTTGCCAAAAAGCTCCAGTTTTATCTAATCTGTCCAAAGGACATTTTCCAGGAAGCATTGTGGCTTGTCAATATGCATTTTTGCAGATTTCAGTCTCTCTTTTTTATGGTTTGCTTTCAAAAGTGGTTTCCTCATCAGTGGTCTTCTATGAAGTCCACTTTGGCCAAGAGAGGTGTGGAAGGTTGGACACAGTTCTATGGATCTTAAACTTCTGAATAATATGTGCAACTCTAGTAACAACAACAATTACGTACATGGCTTGCAGACTTCAGGCAGTCATTGCCTGCAAAGGATTATATACAAACTATTAAAAATTATCATTTTGTTTATGGTAAAGTTTATTGGTCCAATTACTTTTGAGCCCCTGAATTGAGGAGACTTTGTAGATAAATGGTTGCAAATACTAAACATTTTACAGGATATTTTTGTTCAAACCCTTTAATTAAACCTGACAGTCTACACTTCAATTGCATCTCAGTTGTTTGTTCATTTTAAAATAGTGGTAGTCAGCACTCAAATCATGAAAATTCGGTCACTGTCCAAATATTTCTGAACCTAATTGTACTTTAGTGCGCATATCCTGCCATTGTTTTCAGCAGCACAGGTCCTGTACATCTTCAGAATTACCAACAGGTGTTCAATTGGGTTCAGATCAGGAGACATACTTTGCCACTTAATTACTTTCACTCTGTTCTCCTTCAGAAATGGAAGTGGCCTTAGATGTGTGTTTTGAATTATTGTCATATTGGAAAAGTGCACGTCTACCAAGGGCACAGAGTGATGGTAGAATCTACTCTTTCAACACAGAGTAGTACATCTGTGAATTCATAAAACCATCAATGAAATGTAGCTTCATTACACCAGCAGCTCATGTAGCCCCACATAAGGACACTGCCACTACCATGTTTCACTGTAAGCACCATTCATTTTTCTCTGTACTTCTCACCTTTGTGAAGTCATACCGTTTTGAAGCCATCAGTTCCATAAACATTTATCTTGGTCTCATTCTCCCAGAGTATAGAGTGTAGTGTCGGCGTCTCTGCCTCCTGCGGGGCAGAGACGCCGATCCCCTCACCGCCGCGGTTCTGGTCCGGCGTCCTCTGGCTCCCCCCCAGCGTCACTGTGCTTAAGGCGCGCACGTGTGCGCTCCCTCCCTCTTAAAGGGGGCCGCACGCGCCGTCCTGAAGAGTCGCCGGCCAATGGCCGGAGGACTTCCCTTATATAAGGCACCTCCTCCAAAATGGAGGTGCCTGTGCAAGATTGTTGTTTGTGTGCTAACACTCTCCTCATTCCTCAGGTTCCAGTGCCCGCCAGCCTGTCTATCAGCCGTGCCTGCCTACCCTAATCACCTGCCTATCAGCCGTGCTCATCCTGTCGGCCTCGGCCATCAGTCCCGTGGGAGTCGCCTGCTCTCACACAAGGTCGGTCCCTGAGTGGCACCTGGTTCACCTTCCCGGTCCCTCCTTGGTTCACGGAGTCGACTAAGCCGCTGTGTGGCCAGGGTCGGTCCGGGTAGGCACTTAGTTACGCCCCTCTGGTCCCTCCTTGTATCACAGCACAGAGGTTCCACCACGCGGATCCGTAACAGTTTGCACAGGCCATGGAATCCAGTGGCTCCCAGGCTCCTTCGCTTTCAGACCTGTACCAAGAGGTCTGTCGCCAGAGATCTCAACAGGACACTATCCTGTCCTATCTGCGGACAGCCAACTCCCGCCTGGAAGCATTGTCCATCCCAACTGTGTCAGCCTCTAACCGAGCGGCACCTCAACCCAGTGGCGCTGTGGCATCCAGCTTTGGACCCCGGTTTTCTGCGCCTCCACGTTTTGGACCCTGCCCTATGTCGGGGCTTCATATATCAGTGCACGCTGCACTTTGAGCTCCTGGCACACCAGTTCCCCTCCGACCAGGCCAAGGTGGCATTCATCATTTCTCGCCTCACTGGAGAGGCGTTGGCGTGGCTTAACCCTCTGTGGGAGAGAGGGGATCCTCTGGTGTCCGATCTCCAGGCCTTCCTCGCGGCTTTCCGGAAGGTGTTTGATGAGCCTGGACGAAAATCTTCGACTGCCTCCTCTCTTCTCCGACTCCGCCAAGGGAGTCTCTCTGTGGGACAATATGCCGTGCGTTTCCGCACCCTCGCATCTGAACTTGCCTGGAACAATGAGGCTCTGGTGTCCACCTTTTGGTAGGGACTTTCCGGGTGGATCAAGGATGAGCTAGCCGGTAGTGACATATCTCCCTCTCTGGATGACCTGGTGTAATTAGCTACACGGATTGACATCCGTTTTCAGGAGCATTTTAAGGAGGCGACCCGCGAGGGAAGACCCTTGCACCTTGCACCAACCTTCCAAAGGTCAGTCTCACAACCAGCATCCCCCCCCCCGGGTCTTCTCCAGAGTCTATGCAAGATGGTCGAGTCTCGCCAGGAGATCCGCTGCGCCGAGTGGAGTTGCTTCTACTGTGGCATCTTATCCGCTCCTGTCCGGTGAGACCGAGAAACTCCAGTGTCTAGGACCGCTCGGAGAGGTTGTCCTAGGCAAAAGTTCTTCCTCTCCGCCCTTGACTCTGTCCGTTTCGGTTACCTGCGGTGAGATCCGCTTCTTCGGGACTGCATATCTTGATTCTGGAGCTGCTGGGAACCTCATTCAACTTGCCGTTGTGGAGCGATATCAGATTCCTACCATACGTCTGGCTGATCCTTTAGCTGTTTCCTCTGTGGATGGAAAGCTTCTCTCTGAGTCCATTTTTTTTGTCACTTAACCTGTAACTCTTCAGGTGGGAATGCTACATTCGGAGAGGATCTCCTTTTACGTACTGTCCGGTCTCTCTCATCCCCTTTTACTTGGCCTGCCTTGGTTACAGAGACATGAACCCGTCCTGAATTGGAGTTCAGGTGAGGTGCTCCGTTGGGGTCAGGAATGTCATAAGTCCTGTCTGGTTTCGGTTCGTCCTGCTCGACCTCCATCTACTCCAGCTAACTTTCCTGGCCTGCCGGCACCCAACTGGTCATATGCGGACGTCTTTGATAAAAAGGAGGCAGAGACACTACCACTTCATAGGCCGTATGATTGCCCCATCGACCTAATACCTGGTGCTTCACCTCCTCGAGGGCGAATCTACCCCTTGTCGCTGGCCGAGACCCGTGCTATGTCTGAGTACATAGAAGAGAATCTTGCTAGGGGATTTATCCAGAAATCCACCTCTCCGGCTGGAGCAGGATTCTTCTTCGTCAAAAAGAAAGATGGCACTCTTTCGTCCATGTATCGACTATAGGGGCCTAAAACCAAATTACCATAAAAAATAAGTACCCGCTGCCTCTCATCTCGGAGTTGTTTGACCGCCTAAAAGGCACGAAGATCTTCACTAAGCTCAATCTTCGTGGCGATTACAATCTGGTCGGGATTCGCCAGGGAGACGAATGGAAGACGGCATTCAACACTCGGAATGGTCACTACGAGTACCGCGTGATGCTCTTCGGTCTCTGTAATACTCCAGCCGTCTTCCAGGAGTTAGTGAATGACATCTTCCGAGATCTCGTGTATTCCTGCAGGGGGGTGTACCTGGACGACATCTTGGTATTCTCCCCTGATCTGCCCTCTTACCAGAGGGATGTTCGTCAGGTACTGCTGAGGCTCCGGAAGAATCGCCTGTATGCCAAGTACGAGAAACGCCTCTTTGAGCAGACCTCACTGCCATTTTTGAGGTATATCTCTGAGGTATTTTTGAGGTATATCTCTGAGACCGGACTGCGGAAGGATCCCGAGAAGGTGTCTGCTGTCTTAAAGTGGCCCCGACTGGAGGGGTTGAAGGCTATTCAGCGGTTTCTGGGATTCGCCAACTATTACCACCTCTTCATTCCTCATTTCTCCTCCCAGACTGCTCCCATCTCTGCTCTCACCCGTAAAGGAGCAAATCCCAGGGAATGGACTTCCCAGGCGGAAAATGCCTTTGTCTCTCTTAAACAAGCCTTCTCCTCCGCTCCAGTGCTACATCGCCCAGATTGCAATAAACAGTTCTTTCTGGAGGCTGATGCCTCTTCCTCCGGGGCCAGAGCAGTGCTCCCCCAGAAATCCTCGTCCGAGTGAATGGTGACCTGCGGCTTCTTCTCCAAACTCTTTTCTCCCTCCGAGCGCAATTACTCCATAGGAGATCAAGAATTGCTGGCCATCAAATCAGCGCTGGAGGAGTGGCGCTACTTGCTTGAGGGGGCTCTGCACTCAGTGGTCATCTACACTGACCATAAAAACCCCGCTTACTTGCAGACCGCCCAAAGACTAAATCCGCGTCAGGTCAGATGGTCTTTGTTCTTTGCTCGTTTCAGTTTCACTCTCCATTACCGCCCGGCAGACAAGAATATTGAAGCTGATGCTCAATCCCGCTCTTTCCTGTCTACCGACCAAGAGAAGCTCATCAAGAGAATGCCAAGAGTGTGCAAAGCAGTCATCAAAGCAAAAGGTGGCTACTTTGAAGAACCTAGAATATAAGACATATTTTCAGTTGTTTCACACTTTTTTGTTAAGTATATAATTCCACATGTGTTAATTCATAGTTTTGATGCCTTCAGTGTGAATGTACAATTTTCATTGTCACGAAAATACAGTAAAATCTTTAAATGAGGTGTGTCCAAACTTTTGGTCTGTACGGTATATATATATATATATATATATATATATACACATACATACATACAGTTGTGCTCAAAAGTTTACATACCCCGGCAAAATTTTGTCTTTCTTGGCCTTGTTTCAGAGAATATGAATGATAACAAAAAAAACTTTTTTTCCACTCATGGTTATTGGTTGGGTGAAGCCATTTATTGTCAAACTACTGTGTTTTCTCTTTTTAAATCTTAATGACAATCAAAAACATCCAAATGACCCTAATCAAAAGTTCACATACCCTGGGGGCGTGGCTAGCCATGACTGAGTGAAGCTGCGTCCTTGCTCAGCTCTGCTACACAAATCCACAAGATCACCCTCTAACAGCTCTCCAAGATGGACAAGACAGGCAAAAAGACGAAGATGAGGTCTTCGTCCTGCACCCCTGCCCCCCGTGGGGCCATAGAAAGCTTCCTGCAGCTCCAAAGACCGCAACAAGAGCCGTCACCTCAGAGACGTGTGCACCACGAGGAAGTCCAAGATGGCGGCACGGTTAATGTGCTGGGATCATCCCCCTGCTTTGACGCCGCGGCCGCTGCCCGCAACAGGTCGGTCCCCCCGTGAGAGGCAGAGGCTCCAACACCAACACCCAGCAGATTTCTCCCGCACCCCGGATGCCTGGACGATCTCCCGTGCACCTCTGGCCAAGACGGCCTGAATGCCTCTTCAGAGACGGTTAATCAAGATGGCCGCGATGACAGAGAGCAGGAGCGGCCCTGCTGCAACATGAGAGCCCACATCAAGGAAACCGCTGCCATCCAAACAAAAGGTCTCAGAGACCCAGCTAGTGCCTCTCAAGGTTCAAATGATGACTCAGCTTTTACCAACTCGGGCCAACCCTGGTCTGGGGCTACCCCATTGCCCCCCAATGTCTTGGAGGGGCCAGGATCCCTCAGAATTCTGTCACATTTGAACTAGGTGAGAGTGCACACATGCAAAGCGCTCCTACAAACTCACCAAACTTTGATCCTGGCCAGATCTCACACCCCTGGGATCTCCCATCTACCCAGCCCCCTGTGCTGGTCCCCATTAACTATACCAATTCCCCAATGTGATCTGCGGGCTCTTCGTGGAGTGTGCTGTCCCCACCTCACTCCCTGAGGGGCGCGCTTCATGATGTCCGTGACCATGTTGACACTCCACACCGGAGGCAAGGGGGGTCAACCTCACCTGCGGCTTATAGCAGCTTCAGCTCTATTCATGTCAAAGGAAGGTGGGGATGTCACCCAATTCAGACAAGTGTCCTTTGGGCCCTTCTTCCAAATTCAACAACAGCCTGGGCACTCTGGCGTGGAGGCTGTGGGTTCCCTGCCACCATCAGACGACAACAGACCGGCTTCTGTAGCAAACCTTCATGCACTCCTACAGACCATCCCAACAAGAAAACACATACTAGCGCTTGCCAACCAAGTGGTCTCTGAGCGCAAACAAGAATTCTCCCTTTTTCAAACAGAGCTGTCCTCTGTTTCAACCAGGGTTGACTCCCTAACACGAGCCCAATCCTCTGATGCCGTAGCCATTCAGAAGCTCCAAGAAACTGTTCAGAAGCAGTCATCGCAGCTTTTCTCACTCCAACAAAACTTGGAAGACCTAGAGAACAGAAACAGACGTAACAACCTATGTGTCCAGGGTCTCCTGGAGTCCATCTCCCCCGCTGACATCCCTTCGGTTCTCACATCAATATTTAACGACCTACTCAACCGTCCCCCAGGACAAGCCATAGAACTCGACAGGGCCCACAGGGCACTACGCTATAAAGACCCAGGGCACCCAAGACCTAGAGACATAATATGCAGAGTTCACTTTTATTCCATCAAAGACCGCATGCTCCAAGAAGCTCAGAAGAAACAACTGATCAAATACAACAATACCCCAATCCGCATACTACAAGACCTCTCTCATCACACTTTGGCACAACGAGCAACTCTGAAGATGATCCTAGATGTGTTAAAATCTAAGGACATTCCTTTGCGATGGGGTTTTCCATTTTCCTTGAATGTACAAAGAGGGTCCAGAACCCACGCTCTACGCTCGCTTGGAGACCTTTCGCCATTTTTACAGGCACTAGACCTGCCAAAAATTTCCCTCCGCACCTGGCCAGTCTTGTCCACTCTGGCTCTGGAGGGAGACCAAAACCATCATCCTCCGTGAAGGCTGTGGAGACCCAGGATGCCCTTCCTCCATGAGACACTCCTCATGGCAACCGAAGAAGGAACCAACCACAGTCACAGAGGCCCATGACGCGGATTGACGGTCTTTATAGGATGCACACAATTGGTGCTGAAAGTGATACCCTGCCTTTCGCGGATATGGTTACTTCCTAAGACCAGCTTGCTTATCTATCAGTCAGGCAGGGTGTCTGCGAAGATAAACTTCATGTCCTAGCACTAATAGCCTAACCACCTGCCCCTCTCTTGGACTATGAGCATATTACATTGATCCCTATGTACCATGCTGATTTTGTGGTATCATTTATACTTAATGCTTCTTCTTTTTATCTAGCGGAGCTGTGTCTCCACCAGGGCACCCATTTTTCTCCCCCCAATAGGTCGGGAGCCTAAGTCACACATGTTGACGACCTCTAAGCTCCTAAGTGAAACTCTTGTTCTTCCTGTTAATGCTGCAGTAGCTGTACTACTGCCTCCTTGTTATTGTCCTAACTCCTGTCACCCTTTCTTCCTCTTTCTTTCCTCTCGATCGCAGTGCAATACGGGGGCCCCCCGAAAGCAGATACTCCTCATCAAGGTACTTCCAGAGGACAACACCAAGAAAAACCCTAAACCCTCCCAATGACGGAACTGAACATCGCATCCTTCAACGTGAAGGGTCTAAATACTCCTGAAAAAAGAGCCCAGATCCTGCACCATTGTCACAAACGTAAGATACACATTATCTGCTTTCAGGAAACCCACTTCAAATTAAATCAAATTAAATCATGCCCCCAATATCAAAAATAAGCACTATATGAGCTGACACTATGCTGATGATCCCATCTCAAGTTCAAAAGTGGTTGCCATAGCAATTCACTGATCCCTCCCTCATCAAATAATCCATTACTCCATTGACTCCAATGCCAGATATATAATTCTTACAACCTTGATAGAGGGCCAGGTCAAACCATCATCAATGCCTTTTCCCCAAATCAGTATCAAGTAACTTTTTTATCTAACCTAACTGATCATTCCATCCCCCTAAAAAAAGGTTCTGTAATACTCTGTGGAGACCTTAACATAACATTAGACCCAACTTTGGATAATTCTAAGGGCAAGTCCCATCTCCCATATACAGCAATAAAACAAATTAAATTCTAGGCATATCTTCTTCAGCGTAAGGACACATGACCTCTTCAAGTATATTAATGTACTCACAGTGTAGCATCGGCGTCTCTGCCTCCAGCCGGGCAGAGACGCCATTCCCCTCACCGCCGCGGTCCAGGTCCGGCGTCCTCCCACTCCCCTGCTGCAGTGGCACGTTCAGCGCGCAGCTTCCCGGGCTCTGTGCTTAGGGCGCGCGCTCCCTTCCTCTTAAAGGGGCCACGCGCGCCGCCCTATAGAGTCCCAGGCCAATGGCCGGAGGACTTCCCCTATATTATGCACCTCCTCCAATATGGAGGTGCCTATGCAAGGTTGTTGTTCCGTGTGCTAACACTTGCTTCAGCCCTCAGGTCCCGCTGCCTGTCTACAGACAGACCAGTCCGCCAGTCGGTCTACAGTCCTGCCCGCCAGCCTGCTTACCTGGAGCACCTGCCAGTTACCTGTAGTGCCCGCCAGCCAGCCTACTTGGAGCACCAGCCTGTAACCTGCCCAGAGCACCCGTCTGGCTATCTGCCGAACCAGCTTGCTTATCTACCCGGACCATCCGTCTGCCTTCCTGCCGTGCTCATCCGCTGTACCAGTCAGTTCCTGCCATCTGACCCGTGGGAGTCACCTGCCCTCACACAAGGTCGGTCCCAGAGTGGCACCTGGTCCACCTGCCAGGTCCCTCCCTGGTTCACGGAGTCGATTGAGCCGCCGTGTGACCTTGGTCAGGCCAAGTAGGCACTTAGTCATGCCCCTCCGGTTCCTCCTTGCACCGAAGCACAGAGGTTGCACCACCCGGACCCATAACACACAGGTAACTTGAGATGTGTCTTTGATCATCCTGGAGCTGATCATTGGCTGAGCCTTTGCCATTCTGGCTATTCTTCGATCCATTCAAATGGTAGTCTCCCGTTTTCCTCCATGTCTCTCTGGTTTTGCTTTCCATTTTAAAGCATTGGAGATCATTTTAGCTGAACAGCCTATCATTGTCTGAACTTCTTCATAAGTTTTACCCTCTCCAATAAACTTTTCAATCAAAGTACGCTGTTCTTCTGAACAATGTCTCGAACGACCCATATTCCTCAGGCTTTCAAGGAGAAATTCATGTACAACATGTTCTGGTTTCACCCTTAAATAAGGGCCACCTGATTCACATTTATTTTGAACACAATCCCTTTCAATTAATCTGTTGGTTTTCTTAGAATCTACTGCACCAACTGGTAAATTGTTTGACATTTGGTAATATAATTTTTACCAAAAACAGTGATTAATCTGGTTAGTCCTACTGGACTGCTATTATTTTGAACACTACTGTATATATGGTATTATGGGTTTTTAGATTTCAAGGCATAAAACCTGTGATACTACTCAATCTATAAAAAAATATAATACAATAACTTGTCAAATAAGAGCAAGTAACTAAATATCAATGAAATATCTTCATTTTAAGGCTTCTTCAAATTTAGAGTAGGTCCAACAGATTTGTATTGGTGCCATACTACAGCTTCACACAACTTCGAGGTTATATGAAAACATATGTATGTATCTGCTTTTAGCATGTATGTACTTTTATAGTGTTTTACCTTACAGTTTAGTTTATGAATCGGGTAAAATATACATTTTACCAATTCAATACAAAATGTGCTTGTCCAAAAATGAAAGTCGTGTCTTTCGGAAATTGCCAATATCTCAACTGTGATTTTACGCTTTGTTAAATACACATACACTGCAGTGCCATTTAAAAAAATTCCTTGTTGCTGTGGAGAAAGAAACATATTTTATTTCAGTCTTCAGCCAAACTGTCATTACAGAAATGCAAAAGTAGTCAAAAATGAGCTTCTTTTACTTACTGTATTAATTAAGACAGAATCGTTTAGAGATATGATCCAAACATTGTAAACCAAAGAAACCCCCACAAAATATCTAAAAAATGTAGCCCAGTGAAAAATGACACTTGGTTTACAGAATACGTTATTGCCTCATTGCCAGGGGAAATGAAAGCGTCATTAGAAAACAAAATTACTCAGCTGTTTATAAGCAAAAAGCTCAAGGGGAAATTCATAGGCCCCAAAAGCAAATGCACATTAGGGTTAGGCAAACATATGTTGCAGGTGTTTTAGAGGAGACAGGTGGGCCAAGCCTCAGCCACTAAAAGGGATTTAGAGGAACATAACAGAAACCAAATTGTCTGAATGCAAGCGGGAGATTAAGATACATAGCGATACTTAACAGTATATGCAAAGTGAAACTGTCAGACAAAAATATTTGTCTCTTCAGCGCCAGCGAAACTGATTTTTTTTCCTTTGTATTTTTTTGGACAGGAAAATTCCGCAGTATTTTAAACCTGGAACAAACAACCTGAAAGAACGGCAATTACTGCAAAACTGCAAAGGATTAACTAAATTAGCCTTATTTAAACAAATATTTCTAAAAAAGACAGCTTGTAGAAATACTCTCCTTGGTCTCCTTTGTGATGTTAGATCCATCTTAATTCCTCCAAAGCCTGTGATATTTCTAAATGAAAATGCTAATTTAGCCTTTTATTTTGCAGTGGATGTCAGAGCTGAAGATGGTCAATGCACAAGCACCTCGCAGAGCGTTGCCAGCATCATCTATCTGATGTTAAAGTACGCATCCAATTTTCTCGGTTATTATATATCATTTATATCTTTGCTAATTCCTGTTCAAATTGCTAAAGTTTTGAGCAGAAAACAAGAAGCATGGGGACGGTTTATTGTACATTGTAGCCCAGAAAAGTGTTGCGGAACTAATAAGCCAGTCAATGCACAGTTTACATTGTACTACTTTTTATCTAGTACAATTTATACAGTACACTTTTTTTTACATTTTTATAATTATAAATATATATTTTTTATTGATTCCAAAAGGTGTTGTAGATGTATATGTTACAATATTTTAAAATAGCCTTAAATATAATGCCGGGTCACAAAAAAGGAGACAAAAAAGTTCACCAAAAACATATTAAAATGCTCTGTGTTAAACCAGTCAGTAGCTGACAGTTCTCACTTTTTAAAACCAATTTATTAATTATTACTTAATATTTTTGTGAAATTATATTATTTTTGTGTTCTACTCCATAAAATTGGATTACTTTGATGACTAGGCAGCAGCTTAAAGGCTTATTCCGGCACCACTCAGTTCCATATTGGGAGGTGAGTAGTGCCAATGACATCACATTTACAGATACATGCCCGGAGGTGCGAATGATGAGCACGAAATGTGCACCAATGCTATTTATTACAATGGGACATTGCGTCCCAGCAGGTATCTGTAGGCGCAACTTAAACAGTACTAATAATCTCCAAAAGCAGAATATGAGCAGTCCCGGAATAGAGGTTACCTAATACTAGTCACTGATGACCCATCATAAGGCCCCATACACATTAGACGAATGTTGGCCAAACCTGCCAATATTTTTGGGCTCGGCCGACACTCTTATGTAAAGAAAAAAGAAAGGAACCGACCATGAAAAGCCCAGAATGAACAAAGATAATATAAAATTTATATACTTTATTGAATAAATCAGGAAGGTAACAAAGAAATATACAATGATGCAGGGACACATACCCAAGGTATATAAAAGTCAATGTATCAAAAAGGGAGTTAGTTATATTACCAAACATATGCAAAATCGTATATGCTAGTCTATATATACACACACAAGTGTATGTGGTTATGGCATATAACCGATGTAGAAAGTGCAGAAGTGCTCTGTATACAGCATTGTTATGGATGAACAAGCTGTACTTACTGCAATGAAAGACTAGGAGACTCCCAGCTGAGTGGCGCTCACCCCAACGCGCGATTAAAAATTGAATGTCCATTATGTAATATACAGTGTGGCCATCTAGTTAAATTGGGAGCACACTATAGCACAATTAGGGGCGTGTTTTAAAAGATATATGGGCCTTCAAATAATAGAAGACAGTTTGGGTCCATGGTAATAATTTAGCACCAATTACTCTTATTATTGACTTAATGAAAATTCACAGTTTACAATAGAAGATCATACAAAGTATAACAACGTCACGGCTTACAGCGCCATGTTGGTTATTAACAAAGACTTAGAAAGTAAAGGCCTATATGTATATAAAGACTTACTGAGAACAATATATGACAGTAATTGTTACTGCTGAATTCACTTCTGGCTATTGCTATAAACACAAATGGTCATAAAATTAAAGGAAAGCTCTTGTTTTGTTCTTAGTAGCTCATTTGAAATGGTAATGTTTGCTTTACAAATTTAGCAACGTGGTAGGTATCACTCATTGTGATAAGGTTAACACTTTTAAAATCAATGAAACACGGATATGGATATGTAGCAAGGAAATATTTCGATGCTGATGTTGCTATATTAGAATTTTATGTGCTAAAGGGTACAGACAGATTTTCAAAATTCACCGTTAACTTAAAACAATAGTCTCAAACCTTTTATTCTCGGGCCTTACTGCCTTCAGGACACGACGGAACATCTGGTTATTTAAAGAAAACAATATGTTCGCATCCTCTATGACTTTTCGTTTCTAATTGGGTGTAAGTTTTTCCTCCCTCAAAAGAATAAGATGGTAAATACTAAGGAGGTCATTAAACGATCAATAAAGAACGAGAAGGGGGGGTGGGGGCAAAATGGAGCCCAAAATAAAAGGAGTTGTCCAGTATATAATTTCCTTTTTCAAATGCAGGGTATGTGATAAAATAACAATCAATTAAAAACTATAAAGGAACCTGTGGGTGCTCTGATCCCCACTAGTCTCCATTTACTGCCTGACAGCAGATCACATATGCTCACTCAACACCGGTCATTGGCCACAGCGGTCATGGGCTTAGGCAGCATGCGATTACAGCATCGGTACATACTACACAATTTTGCTTCATGACTCTATTATATAATATATAAAATCTATTAAACCAATATGACTTATATCGTGATCCTTTATGCAAAAAATGTTAGAATGTTAGGTTACACAAAAATGTCTGAAGATAGTTTATTGCGATCTAAAAACGGTTGGACTAGCCTGTCAAGAGTACCAGAGGAATCACCGTTAGGCCCAGACTTCAATCCAATAATAAAATTTTAAAGTACAATACGTGCAGAATTATTAGGTAATTTGTATTTTTGATGATTATTTTTATTATTGAATAAATAGAGTGCTGTCAGTCAATCCAAAAGGTTAATGAACCCTGAAACAAAGGAAAAGTGAGGTTGTGTCTTTCGTCAACTATTAGGTCTCATTCAGACGACGATTTTTCTCACGTATGGGAAAAACAGAAGGATTATTTTGATCAGAGTTTGATAGAGATTTAGTGTGATCTGAACGTCATCAGTTTTTCTTGAATGTGGAGAAAAAACAAATAGTTTCTTCACCTTCTTCTGACAACCTGTGAAAGTAGGATATAACATCCAAGTGGTCTGATTTTGTCATAGATCCATAGACTTGCATTGCCGATTTTGATGAAACCCTCGGATAAAAATTGGACATGGGCCTGCGAAAAATCACAGACATCTGATGGCCCCATGGACTGTCACAGTGTTATCTGTGAAGCCAAGGATAGCATTCGTACGACAATATTGGACATCTGAATGAGCCATTAGTGTTCAAAATTATTATGCAACTAAAAGACAAACTTTTTTGCCATCTCAATTGTTTATTTTCTTGTTAAAGTAAGAATAATAACCAAACTCAAAATTACAAAAATAAATTTCTGAAATAAAAAAAAAATATTATATATAACAATCACCCATCTTTTCAATAACAGTCATAAGCCTTTCATCCATGGAGTCTATCAGTTCCTTAATCTGTTGACAATAAACTTTTTGAGCAGCACCAATCATAGCCTCCCATACACTATTCTGAGAGGTATACTGTTTTCCTTAACGTGAAAATCTCACATTTAAGAAGGGCCCACAAGTTCTCAATAGGGCTTAGGTCAGGTGAGAAAGAGGCCTTGTCATCATTCTTTCATCTTTAAGGACTTTACTGGCAGCCAAGCAGTGGAGACTTTGATGCTGCGATGGAGCATCGTCCTGCATAAGAATAATGGTTTTCTTCGAAGATGCAGACTTTCTCCTGTACCACTGCTTGAAGAAAGTTCTTCTACAAATTGTCAGTAGGTGGGACAGTTGATTTTGCGTTCATCTTCAACCTGAAAAAGGTCCAACTAGCTCATCTTTCATAATAGTGATCATAGCATTAACCCACCTCCGCCTTGCTCGTGTCTGAGTCGAAGTGCAGGTCTATGCTCATTACTGATTCAGCCACAGGCCTATCTGGTCCGTCAAGAGTCATTCTCATCTCATCAGTCCATAAAACCTTTGATATTTCTTGGCCCAGTCTTGACATTTCACCTTCTGTGTCTTTTTCAGTAGTGGTCGGTTTCTGCCTTCCTTACCTTGGCCATGTCTCTGAGCACTGAACAGCTTGTACTTCTGGGCCTTCCGGGAGGTTGCAGTTCTGGAATATGATAGCACTGGAGGATAATGGCTTCCTGGTCAGTTCACGTTTGATTCTTCTCAAATCTTTGGTAGTTGATGTGACTCTCATTCTCAGCATGCTTTTTGTGATCCTGTTAAATATTTGAAACCAGACTTTTGATGGTTCTGTGATCATGTCCTTAGCAATTTTAGCAATTTCAAGAGTGCTTCATCCCTCTGTAAGACTTGTAACAATTTTTGACTTTTCAGAGTTACCTAAATCACTTTTTTGGACAATTTTCACTGAGGGGAAACACGCTGCCTAATAATCTGCACACCGTGTTACAGTGTGTTGCATCTTAGGCCTCCCTAATTACACAAATACACATCACCTGATCTGCTTTATCCAATAAGCATTCAATTTATACAGCTTGAAGGTGGAAAATCTGCATAAAAATGATATGGTCAAAATACTCACTTGTCTTAATAATTCTGCACCACACAGTGTACAGTAGAAGATAAACCTATTTGGAGATGCCTTTGGAGCTAATCTCTAAATTTCTCCAGGCCACCACTACATTTTTACATGTTAATTCAGAAATATAAATAAAAAAGTACTGATATGTCCGGTGTGCAATGTAATTAAAATTTATATGCCTATGTTCTGTATAAATAGGGTGGACATACAATATGCCCAACCTGCACACCAACAATGCCACTGAAAGGGAGAATTTTACTGACTAGGAGAAAGACCAAGCTAAGAGAATTTCCGAGTTTATAATTACTAGCTGATTGTTAGAGCGGGTCATCTATCAGGAGCTAATGGGCACCAAAAATCCAATTTAGAAATTCTTAGAGTGGCTTTCTTAACTTGCACCTGTTCACACTTGTCTTCACATATTTGGAAATGCCGGTCAGTTTTTTGATATTTGCATTACATGCCTTCTAACTGAGCACTCCTACCATCAGCCTAGGAGAGGCATCATGTTAGGTTTAGGGTCCCAACAAAGGCCTTGTCGCTGGGTGTTGGGCTCACACGAATTGGCCAATTAGTGCGCTAAGTACATTAATTTTTAACATGTTTTCTACAGCAGTAATGCAGTTCCAATTTCATATATTCAATGTTTACATACTAAAGTGCACACATGTCAAACTCTGGCTCGTGGGCCAAATCTGGCCTGCAGGGTGGTTATATTTGATCCGCGAAACCAGAACCACCACCCCTATGTGGGGCCATTATTCTGTATGGAGGACTATGTGGGGCCATTATTCTGTATGGGGGACTATGTGGGGCCCATTATTCTGTATGAAGGACTATGTGGGGCCCATTATACTGTATATAGGGCTATGTTGGGTCCATTCTTCTGTATGGAGGACTATGTGGGGCCATTATACAGTAACTGGTTGGCCTGCGACTTTGTCCAAGTTTTTCATTTTGGCCTTCTGTGTGTTTTGAGTTTGATATCACTGCTATAGTGTTTCAAAGTGAAGTCAAGCGAAACCCAGTGATCTCTAAAGCCCCAGTCTCACATAGTGAGATCGCTAGCGAGATCGCTGCTGTGTCACGGTTTTGGTGACGCAACAGCGACCTCACCAGCGATGTCGCTATGTGTGACACTTTTGCAACGATCAGGCCCCTGCTGTGAGGTCGCTGATCACTGCAAAGTGTCCTGGACCATTTTTTGGTCGTTGCTCTCCCGCTGGTCAGCACACATCGCTGTGTGTGACCAGCGGGAGCAGCGATCAGGCTGGTAACTATGGTAAACATCGGGTTACTAGGGGCACACGCGCTCCTAGTAACCCGTTGTTTATCATGGTTACGAGCCTGCTAAAGTGAGAGGTAACCTCGCGCTCACTGTAGCAGAGTGGTAACCATGATAAACAACAGGTTACTAGGAGCGCGTGTGCCCCTAGTAACCCGATGTTTACCATAGTTACCAGCCTGCTCCTGCTTCAGCAGGCTGGTAACCAGGAGCAGGACATCGTGGAAAGATTCTTTCCACGATGTCGCTGCTCCCCTGATCGTTGGTGAGCCTGCCTGTTTGACAGCTCACCAGCGACCACATAGCGACGCAGCAACAATCCCTGACAGGTCGTATCGTTGTCGGGATCGTTGCAGCGTCGCTAAGTGTGACGGGGCCTTAAGACTAAGGCGACAATCTACAGTATGCACAAATCTCTTTCAAATGACCATAAAAGAGGACAATGGTAACCAAAACTGCATGGTCCAGTAACCACCCCACAGCTGCCTCATTGCTGTGATCTTGCGATCTTGGAGATCTTGTTGGACCCTACAATGGTATCTTTAGACATGTCTTTGTATACTATTTTGCATTTCTTTACCCATTAATTGGTTATAAATAAAAAAACAACTATGCAAATAGTATCAAACATATAACAATAGCAGAAAAATGTCACCAAGCAAAATGTCATGCAGCAACTATGTGAATAGGAATAGATGTTTTTTAACCTTCACGTTGTTATACAATATGCATGGTATATGAAATGAAACATTAACTATACCATAAAAGTGCAGAAAATGTCTGTCTCACCTGCTTCAAAAACAATTGGGCAGAACTTGTTGCTATACAGCACACGATTAATACAGATCTCAAGCATCTCCCCCCTCTACATGCACCCTCTGTGATTAATGATATGTACCATTGTCAGTACAGATAGTAGATGACAGCCTCCAGACGTAATCTCTCCATGAGGTCCCAAAACTTTATGCTAATGTCTATTACTAGCTGCCAAGTAAGCTCTCCGTCTAAAACACATTTCTACTCTTTGATGGTGTAATTGTTGGTGTGCTTCAGGCACCGAAGAGAACAGGCTTTTAGTGTTACTATACCTTTGGGTCTCGCAGAAACAGAGCCTTGAGAATGAGGGAGTGAACGTCACCGATCGGTGGGTAGTGCATTAGGAGACCCAGGCACGTCTGATAGTTACTGGAGATTACTGGAGGAAGAAAAAAAACAATACAGATATATCAAGCTACAGTGTGAACATCCCATGTAGTTACATACTCCTGACAACAAGGGGAGACACTGAGACATCGAGAGAGAAAAAGCACCAACAGGTCAATAGAACATTTTATCATAGGCATATATGAGTGAAAGGGGTAGAACATCTTGTTTTATAGAGTTTTTTGCTGTAGTTTATTTCTATTTCTTTCACGTTGGCGACTTGTAGGTTTTATGTTGTGTAAATTCTCGTGGGCTCTTTTGTAATTGGTTTAATAAACCTTGTTGAAAAATGCTCTATTTTTTTTTTTTACTGCAGAAACGGGATGCAGAAAGAAATACAGTTTGGATAGAGTTGGCATACACAAGACTGACTCTTTTTCGCCTCTTTCTTCTCAGGCAGATGGCAGATGTATTTCAAAATGCTTCTCCATAAAAGCCTACGGGTATCGTACAAGGCATGTAGATTTTTTCATTTAATTTCCAAAACATTTATAATGAAATGGCTAAAAGTGCTAGGCATGGAGAAAGTGTACCTCCACCTAAGTTCACATTGGCATCTCCTTGGGCAATGGACGTGCAAAATTGTTACCGCACAATGGAGTGATACAGTGCCGGGACAAAAGTACAACTTCAGAATAGTACAATGCATGCGTCCAGTTTTAATAAAGCCATTTAGACAACTATTTCTATAACCCCTATAAGGAAATTCTGAACCAATGGGGTTTGCCTGTCATATAAAGTGATATCAATTTGCTATTGTAAGCAATTACTTTGTAATGTGTGGGTCAAATCCTTTGGACACCCATAAATCCTTGAATGAAAGAGAATCTTTCAACAGGTTTTTGCTATGTAATCTGGGAGCAGCATGTTGTTGGGGCAGAGACTCTGATTCCAGTGATGAGTCACTTACTAGACTGTAGTTATAGTTTCAATAAAATCAGTGTTTTATCAGCAGGAGATTATCACTAGAGGACTAGTTGCCTTGTGCCATGTAGTCCTCCTGCTGTGTTTAACCTTGACGTCACCACTGATTAGCAGTTTTCTGTAAATTTCCAGTGCACACAGAAAGCTGTCAATCCATGATATGGGCAGGGTTATACAAAGCACAGCATTCAGAGAACTGGTGGATCTGCAGCAGAGAACACAGAATGACAGCAAGCAGCCCATTAAGTGATACATCACTGGAATCAGGATGTGTGTCCCTACAAAATGCTGCTCTCGGATTATAGGCAAAGCCTACAAGTATAACCAAACATGTAAAAACAATGATTTTTATTTAATCAATACATAAAATATACATATATTATAAAAAGTGGATGATAGCACTCTATATCTAAGGGCAGTAAAGGGAGAGGTATCAACATTACAATTATCACTTTTCAGAAGTACAGATAAACAAACCATTCATCCATATGATCTAGGAAAAAATGTAGCAGATATATGCAGCTAGCCAGATTCAGTCAGAATCGGGTAAGGTTAAACAGGTATTCCCAAGCTGTCTCTTGAGCAGCTTAGAGCTATGAATTCTCCTTACTTCCTGCTTTCTGGCATGGCAGGCTATCCTCCTTTAGTGACAGTTCTGGTGAGTAGACCTGTGTTAGTAGAACTCTAAAGCTCAGCACAAGTTCTGCTGTAACACATTCAGCTATCAGTGATTTGTTCTGGATTGTACACTGTTACCATTATATTTACATATAGAGATAACAGGGCTTTTGAACTAGCACACAGCTTAGAACTGCAAGAGCCGAAATAAGGAGACCGGCTTTGGAAGTAGCTGATGGTGGGGGCTTATTTTGGAAGATTTATAACAGCAGCTTGTCAGAAACTGAGAGGGAGTGGGATGGAGGTAAGCTCCTAACTGCTGCATAGAAATCAATGAGCTGGAGAGAGCTGGCTGGGATATTAGGAGCTAACCAATCTCCAATGGCCGAGCTCCATGGAAACCAACTGTATACTATGATAGATAAAAGTTCTCACTGCAGAATAATGACAGAAGATATAAAAAGCAAGTAACTTGAAATCTTGCTTATTTTCATGCTGTCTAACAATTTAAAGCAATTTCATAACTTGAGAATACCTCATTTAAAAGTGAGCAAAAATAAAAAGTGCCATTCACATAGCTTTTTATTACTACAGACAGAATGTTTTTATGTAAGGAAAAAAAGTGGCTGACACTTTGCTGATCAGTCGTACATTAGATCATGAGTGTAAATGAACACCCTGATGACACTGGCAAATGTACTGTAGTTATACAAATAGACGGTATAATTTCTATATAGTAATAAAACAATTTTTAGTTATATAGCGCCAACATATTCCACAGCACTTTACAATTCAGATTAGAACCATTTTAAAAAATTACCAGCTGATATGAAATGATCAGAAGTGATCTCCTTACATCATATGTAAATGATTGCAGATGAGAAATGCTTAAAAAACCAACATCACTGTCCAAAGGTCCCCATACATGTAAGAAAAAGTTGGCTTAGAACATTGATCTTGGCTGGATTAGTCGCCTATATAACATGTGAGGGGCCTCTCGAGAGATTATGTTGGGGTAGCAAGAATGAGGATAGAGCATTTTGAATTTCCACGCCTGATCTGTTTGCTCTTTCCGGACCAACACTGTAAGCTGCTTTCTTAAAGATCTGGCAGCATCTTGCTTGCATTTCATCCCCTTGAAAACACATGCTTGCTCGTCCGAACAGGGCTGCATGTGTATTTGGGGGAGAGGACAGGGCTGAAGGGGATAGCTGATGTCCAACAACCAGGAGTAGCTTTGAATTGAACAGTAAACTTTTTTTTTTTTTTTTTTAAAAAAAGGCATCAATGGCAGAGGAAACTGCATGAGGGTTCAGACTGGCCCACGGGGGAACAGGTCAACAGTGGACCCCTGTGCAGGAGTAAGGCGCTTACCTAGTAGCTTACCTAGTTTATTATTATTACATAGGAGCAGAGGTTAATTTGTGAAAGAGGGTGATGTAATAATTGCATGTAGCTGAACAGTGGACCCCCAGAGTCAATGTTACTGGTAGGCCCTTGCCACCCCAGCTGACAGTGACTGCAATGCATAAAGTAGCATACGTCCAAACTATGTTTGTAGCGTACTCTTCAAAGCCTTAGGCTACAGCCCCTCTGTCAGTATTTGATCAGTATTTGGTCAGTATTTTTTCTCAGGAGTGGGACACAAAACCAGGTGAGGAACAATCAGAGAAAAGGTATAATAGAAATAAGTCACCAATTCTACATTTATCACCCACTCCTGGTTTTGGCTCCCACTCCTGAGAAAAAATACTGACCGAATACTGACAGTGGTGCTGTGGCCTTAAAGAGGTTGTCCACTACTTTATCATTGATGAGAGGAGCGACACCCGGCACCCCCACCAATGAGCTGTTCTCTGTGTCGGTGAGGCCACCAGCTGGAAATGCTCAATTGCGGTGCTGCTCCGTCTTCTGATAATGGCTGCGGCTGGGTATTGCACATCTGCCTCCTATGCAAATCAATAGGAGGCGGATGTGCAGTACCTGGCCGCGGCCACTATTAGAAGACGGAGCAGCTCCATAATTGAGCAGTTACAGCTGGCGGCCGCCACCACCGACTGATTGGCGGGGTTGCCGGGTATTGGATTCCGACAGATCAGACATTGACCGATCAATGATAACGTAGTGGACAACCTCTAACTTTTCAGCAGATGCCTGTGCAATATTATCGCACAAGCATAATATAAAACAACCACGTAACTATGTCAGGGAGAGAAGTGACCAGCCCTCTTTTACACAACACTATGTATTCTCTGTTACTAGTTATCTAGTTTACTAGACACTGAACAATTACATTCTGAGCCTGACTCGCCACAATCGCACACTTTTACTGCTGCACTTCACATGGAAAACCAACACTAAAAACAAGCACAACCTGACAGTGTTGGAAAAACTGTTTCATGGTAATTTAATTCCTGAGTGACAAAAGACTATACCTGTGCCTAATATGCGACTTTTCTCTTTGAGAACTGCTTTTTGTTTTCCTCTATTCTTTTTTTCCACTTCCAAAATCAGACATTTTATAAGGGCAATTACTAAACCCATCATTCAAAGCAGGCCTATGAATACAGCATTTTTTTCTCCAATCGAAATGCAAGCAATCCATCTGCTGTGGCTGTCAAAGCAAAGCCTATTAATGATGCTTGTTTAGTACACCATATTGACTGCCTGCAACAATACTAGCTGCCAGTGCATTGCAAACAAGTTTCCCTTAACGCTTATTCTTTTAAAGCTGAACAAAAGTTTTTAAATGTAACATCAAATAATAATATGGATGCAATCCATGTATCCATAGATCACCTCTGCCACCATAGAATCAGAGGTGGCTTGTAGCCATCCTTGCCTGTAAGGCTGCAAGATGTAAGTTGTAAAAGTCCGTAATTTTACAATACACTCTTAACCCCCGATGCTCCAATTATGCATAACACCATAGCCATGCAGAACTCAGGGGGACGCTCATAAAACAAAATTGCAGCAGAATTCTGTTTCAATGTTCAACAAAAAAAGTACATGTATTCCACCTAACTTAGTGTGTGTATGAATATTTATTATGTGTTTTAAATACTTTTTTTGCATTTCACTAGATAGTTTTGAACAAAGTCTAGAAAAAGGGGGCATGGCAAAAATGAGTCAGAAAATGTGCCAGATTATAGACAACATACACCAAAAATCACTAGTGATCAGTGTTACCTTCCTGCCACATGTCATGTAAGCAGCTGAATTATTCACACAGATGTAAAGGCTTATCCTTATTAGTGTTGAGCCACCCCCATAGTGTTCGGGTTCGGTTCGGTTCGTCGAACACCGGGATGTTCGAGGAACTGTTCGTCGAACACCTTAGAACACCGTCGAACACCGTTAAAACCAATGGCAGGCAAACAAAAACACATAGAAACACATAGAAAACACCTGCAAAGGTGTCCAAAAGCTGACAAACTGCTCAGAAGACACTCTCTTTAAAAAAGCCGGCCGGCAAATTCAGCAGCGGCATACACCGGTACCCGACAATTTAGACAAGAAGGAATAGAGCATCACACATAGATTAGATAGATAGAAACATGTCAGTCACACATATAAGAAGCACAGTGACAGTGTTGGTTACTGCACTTGTCATTTAGTGTAAAGGATTTAGTAAAAAAAATATTAGTGTTTTCATGCACCGTCTCTTTAAAAAAGCCGGCCGGCAATTCAGCAGCGGTACCCGACAATTTATAACAGAAAGAATAGAGCTTCACACATAGATTAGATAGATAGAAACATGTCAGTCACATATATATGAAGTACAGTGACAGTGTTGGTTACTGTACTTGTCATTTAGTGTTAAAATAAAGGATTTATTAAAATAAAAATTGGCGTGGGGTTCCCCATAATTTTAGTCTCTAGCGGAGGTTAAGCAGACGGCTGGGGCAGAGGTTTGAAGCCTGGGAAGGGGGTAATACCCACGGAGCTTCCCAGGCTACTAATATCAGCCCCCAGCTGAATACCTAGCCTTTACTAGCTATTAAAATGGGGGACCCCTCAAAAAATATGACGTGGGGTCCCCCCTATGTTAATAGCTAGCAAAGGCTAGGCAGACAGCTGGGGGCTGATATTAATAGCCCAGGAAGGGTGCCATGAATATTGGCCCCCTCCCAGGCTAGAAACACCAGCCGTCAGCCGCCCCAGAAATGGCGCATCCATAGGATGCGCCAATTCTGGCACTTAGCCTCGCTCTTCCCACTGCCCTGTAGCGGTGGCAGTGGGGTAATAGGGTTGGGGTTGATGTCAGCTTATAACGCCTGCTGACATCAAGCCCAGGTTAGTAATGGAGAGGCGTCTATAAGACACCCCCATTACTAACCCCATAGTAAAAGTTAAAAAAAACACAAACACCCAGAATAAAGTCCTTTAATTTAAATAAACACACAATTCTTTATTGTTCTAAATTAAACCATACTTACCATCACGCCCATTCCAGCTGAAGCCAACGATCTCCTGTAATAAAAATAAAATAATAAACCAACATCATTGCATGACGTGACGTGCATGAGGTGAGCCGAGTTCATTGGACATGACCTCGGCTCATCTTTATGCCGTCACAGCGAGACACTGAGGAGCGCAAGCAAGCCTGCGCTTCTCAGTGTCTGCGGGATGACAGGCTGGATGGCAGCGTTCTGCTGCGGTCCAGCCTGTCATCTCGATGTAGCAGAGCTGAAGCTGTCCTGGGAACCATGGAAAGGTAAGGATGAGGTTGGTTTATTATTTTTCTTTTACTGCAGGAGATCGTTGGCTTCAGCTGGAATGGGTGTGATGGTAAGTATAGTTTAATTTAGAACAATAAAGAATTGTGTGTTTATTTCAATTAAAGGACTTTATTCTGGGTGTTGTGTTTTTTTTAAATACTTTACTAGAAATTCATGGCGGTCATGTCTAATACTGGCGTGACCCCATGAATTTTGGGCTTAGGGCCAGCTGATAATACCAAGCTGGCCCTAACCCCTTTATTACCCAGTGAGCCACCGCACCAGGGCCCTGGATGAGTTGGGTACAGCGCCAGAAGATGGCGCTTCTATGAACGCGCCATTTTCCGGGGTGGCAGCGGACTGCAATTTGCAGCGGGGGAGGGGGGTGGGGGGGGGGCAGAAAGCTTGGGCCTCCCTGCGCTGCAGATTCCAGCCCCCAGCTGCCTAGTTGTACCTGGCTGGACACAAAAATAGGGCGAAGCCCCACGTATTTTTTTTTTAATTATTTCATGAAATTCATGAAATAATTAAGAAAAAAAGGCCTTCCCTATATTGTTGTGTCCGGCCAGGTACAAATAGGCAGCTGGTGGTTGGGGGCAGCCCGTTCCTGCCTGCTGTACCTGGCTGGACACAAATATAGTGCGAAGCCCCACTTCAATTTTTTTTTATTAATTCATGAAATAATTAAGAAAAAAGGCCTTCCCTATATTGTTGTGTCCAACCAGGTACAAATAGGCAGCTGGTGGTTGGGGGCAGCCCGTTCCTGCCTGCTGTACCTGGCTGGACACAAATATAGTGCGAAGCCCCAAGTCAATTTTTTTTTAATTATTTCAGGAAATTCATGAAATAATTTAAAAAAAATTGACGTGGGGCTTTGCACTATATTTGTGTCCAGTCAGGTGCAGCAGGCAGGAACGGGCTGCCCCCAACCACCAGCTGCCTATTTGTACCTGGCCGAACACAACAATATAGGGAAGCCCTTTTTTTCTTAATTATTTCATGAAATAATTTAAAGAAAATTGACGTGGGGCTTCGCCCTATTTTTGAGTCCAGCCAGGTACAACTAGGCAGCTGGGGGCTGGAATCCGCAGCGCAGGGAGGCCCAAGCTTTCTGGGCCACCCCCGCTGCAAATTGCAGTCCGCAGCCACCCCGGAAAATGGCGCGTTCATAGAAGCGCCATCTTCTGGCGCTGTACCCAACTCATCCAGGGCCCTGGTGCGGTGGCTCACTGGGTAATAAAGGGGTTAGGGCCAGCTTGGCATTATCAGCTGGCCCTAAGCCCGAAATTCATGGGGTCACGCCAATATTAGACATGACCACCATGAATTTCTAGTAAAGTATTTAAAAAAAACACAACACCCAGAAAAAAGTCCTTTAATTGAAATAAACACACAATTCTTTATTGTTCTAAATTAAACCATACTTACCGTCACGCCCATTCCAGCTGAAGCCAACGATCTCCTGAAATAAAAGAAAAATAATAAAGCAACATCATCCTTACCTTTCCATGATTCCCAGGACGGCTCCAGCTCTGCTACATCGAGATGACAGGCTGGACCTGCAGAACGCTGCCATCCAACCTGTCATCCCGCAGACACTGAGAAGCGCAGGCATGCTTGCGCTCCACAGTGTCTCTCTGTGAGGGCATCCAGATGAGCCGAGTTAATGTCCAATGAACTCGGCTCACCTCATGCATGTCACTGACAGCGTGGGAAAATTCTCCTGCACTCAGCGCTTCAGCGTGGGAGAATTCTCACGCTGAAGCGCTGAGTGCAGGAGAATTTTCCCACGCTGTCAGTGACGTGCATGAGGTGAGCTGAGTTCATTGGACATGAGCTCACCTTATGCACGTCACTGACAGCGTGGGAGAATTCTCCTGCACTCAGCGCTTCAGCGTGAGAATTTTCCCACGCTGTCAGTGACGTGCATGAGGTGAGCCGAGTTCATTGGACATGACCTCGGCTCATCAGGATGCCGTCACAGAGAGACGCTGAGGAGCGCAAGCATGCCTGCGCTTCTCAGTGTCCGCGGGATGACAGGCTGGATGGCAGCGTTCTGCTGCGGTCCAGCCTGTCATCTCGATGTAGCAGAGCTGAAGCTGTCGTGGGAACCATGGAAAGGTAAGGATAATGTTGCTTTATTATTCAATGAACTTGGCTCACCTCATGCACGTCACGTCATGCAATGATGTTGGTTTATTATTTTATTTTTATTACAGGAGATCGTTGGCTTCAGCTGGAATGGGCGTGACGGTAAGTATGGTTTAATTTAGAACAATAAAGAATTGTGTCTTTATTTCAATTAAAGGACTTTATTCTGGGTGTTTGTGTTTTTTTTGAACTTTGACTATGGGGTTAGTAATGGGGGTGTCTTATAGACGCCTCTCCATTACTAACCTGGGCTTGATGTCAGCTGGCATTATAAGCTGACATCAACCCCAGCCCTATTACCCCACTGCCACCGCTACAGGGCAGTGGGAAGAGCGAGGCTAAGTCCCAGAATTGGCGCATCCTATGGATGTGCCATTTCTGGGGTGGCTGACGGCTGGTGTTTCTAGCCTGGGAGGGGGCCAATATTCATGGCACCCTTCCTGGGCTATTAATATCAGCCCCCAGCTGTCTGCCTAGCCTTTGCTAGCTATTAAAATAGGGGGGACCCCACGTCAATTTTTTGGGGGGTCCCCCATTTTAATAGCTAGTAAAGGCTAGGCATTCAGCTGGGGGCTGATATTAGTAGCCTGGGAAGCTCCATGGGTATTACCCCCTTCCCAGGCTTCAAACATCTGCCCCAGCCGTCTGCTTAACCTCCGCTAGAGCCTAAAATTAAGGGGAACCCCACGCTAATTTTTTTTTAAATAAATCCTTTATTTTAACACTAAATGACAAGTACAGTAATCAACACTGTCACTGTACTTCATATATATGTGACTAACATGTTTCTATCTATCTAATCTATGTGTGATGCTCTATTCCTTCCATTCTAAATTGTCGGGTACCGCTGCTGAATTGCCGGCTGGCTTTTTTAAAGAGACAGTGCATGAAAATACTAATATTTTTTTTAATAAATCCTTTACACTAAATGGCAAGTACAGTAATCAACACTGTCACTGTACTTCTTATATATGTGACTGACATGTTTCTATCTATCTAATCTATGTGTGATGCTCTATTCCTTCCATTCTAAATTGTCGGGTACCGCTGCTGAATTGCCGCCGGCTTTTTTAAAGAGACGGTGCATGAAAACACTAATATTTTTTTTTATAAATCCTTTACACTAAATGACAAGTACAGTAATCAACACTGTCACTGTACTTCTTATATATGTGACTGACATGTTTCTATCTATCTAATCTATGTGTGAAGCTCTATTCTTTCGGTTCTAAATTGTCGGGTACTGGTGTACGCCGCTGCTGAATTGCCGGCTTTTCATGTTTCACTGTGAGCACAGTTCCCATCGATTTGGGCAATCACTCTAATGCCACAACCACCATGGCTGTGGCATTACAGTGAGTGGCAGACAATCCCTGCATGATTGGTGCTCTAAATAGCGCCAGACATGCAGGACACGCTTTTGGTGCACGAACAGTTATCGAACATAACCTCGAACAGCCGAATTTTTTGCAAATCGTTCGTGTTCGTCGAACAACTCGAACACCGCCCAAAACAGCTCGAATTTGAGATTGGCGAACAGTTCTAGTCGAACACCGCTCATCTCTAATCCTTATCTCTGACATTAATGGCATATTCATACAATATGCCATAACTATCTTACAGTGACAGTGGCAGACAGAGGATGGCCTGAGATCTCGGGCATTAAAAGTTTTAGTCCCCTTACCAAACACTGATGTCAGTTTCACACTTCCGTGTTTCACAGTCAGATGTACAGACTGACCATGATGTACAGACTGATCACATCCATATTTCATGGTCAATGATGTACAGACTGACTACATCCATATTTCATGGTCCAAGTACGGACTGGCAACAACCATAATACATGGTCCAAGTACGGATTGGCCACATCCACATTTCATGGTCTAAATACGGCCTGGCCACATCAATGTTTCATGGTCCAAGTATGGACTGGCCACATCCATGTTTCATGGTCTGAATGTGGACTGCCCACATCCATGTTTCATGGTCTGAATGTGGACTGCCCACATCCATGTTTCATGGTCTGAATATGGACTGCCCACATCCATGTTTCATGGTCCGAATAAGGACTGGCCACATTCACGTTACATGGTCCGAGCATGGACTGGCCACATGCACATTTCATGGTCCAATTAAGTTCTTGCCACATCAATTTTTCACAGTCTGAGTACGGACTGGCTGTTGGTCTCCTGACCCAAACTCAACAGCGTCATAAATGTCTTTGAGGCCCCCTTCACGCCTGTCTGTGTGGTTTACTGTTGGCCATCCGTGTGTACAATCCACGTGCAGTCCATGTGCCGTCTGTATGAAACATACCAGAACAAAATGCATTCAAGAAATTACTGATTTTTATGTGTTAAAGATGTGCAAAGATAATAGAAAGATAGATAGATAGAAATCCATCAGATATATAATTTATGCCTTGCATGTGTACCTTATTGTACAGCTTTCTATTAACCTAATAACTAAATAAATGAAAAAAATAATAAGGGGTCCCTCCCATTTTTTGTAACCAGCAACGGTAAAGCAGACAGATGAGAGCTGATATTATCAGGCTGGGAAAGTCTATGGTTATAGGGCCCATCCCAGTCTAAAAATACCAGCCCACAGCCGCCCTAGAAGTGGCGCAACACATGAGATGCTCCAATTCTGGCGCTTCGCCTTGGCTTTCCCCTGGTGCTTTGGCAATCAGGGTAATGGTGCTTGGGGTTGATGTCAGCTGTGAGGTATCTAAAAACACAGCTGAGATCAAACCTGGTGCTAGTAATGAAGGAGTGTCTATCCGACACTCCAATTACTAACCCAGAAATAAAAAGGAAACACATACAAAAATACTTTATTGAAATAAACAGTCCCTCACACTTTCCCTGGTTCACTACTTTATTAAAAAAGAAAAAACTTCCACGTAGATCCAAAGTAGTCCACCAAATCCGATGTAGTCGTGAATCCAACGAAGTCCAGCAAATCTGCCATACAAAGCCTATGGAGCCTCGTTCTGATGCTCCATAGGCTTTGCAAACAACCACTTAATGGTCATGTAGTGCTAATGAGACCTGGCGATTCTGAAGAACGGTGACATCAGTAACGTTACCACTCCTCACAGTCACCAGGTTACACATGGCGCATAGGCGCCATAGGGATGTATGATGGATTCACTGGACTTCATTGGATTCGCTGTACTACATCGGAGTCGGTGGACTACGTCGGACCTGCGTGGGTTTTTGCTTCTTTTTTAATAAAGTGGTTAACCAGGGAAAGTGGGGGGAGTGTTTATTTCAATAAAGTCTTTTTGTGTGTTTCCTTTTTATTACTGTGTTAGCAATAGGGGTGTAGAATAGACATCTCTCCATTACTAGCACCAGGGCTTGATCTCAGCTGTGCTTTTGGACACTTCACAGGTGACATCAGCCCCATGCACCATTACCCCGATTGCCAAGGAACCAGGGCATCAGGAAGAGCCGAGGTGAAGTACCAGAATTGGAGCATCTCATGAGATGCTCCTCTTCTGGGGAGGCTGCAGGCTGGTATTTTTAAACTGGGAAGGGCCCAATAACCATGGACCTTCTCAGCCTGATAATATCAGCTCTCAGCTCTCTGTTTTACCTTAGCTGGTTACCAAAAATGAGGGGGACCCCATGTCATTTTTTTCAATTATTTATTAGGTTAATAGAAAGCTGTACAATAAGCTACACATGTACACAAGGCACAAATTATATATCTGGCAGATAGCTATCTGTCTGTCTATCATCTTTGCACATCCTTAACGCATAAAAATCAGTAATTTCTTGAATGCATTTCATTTTGGTACATGTCATCCGTGTACTGTACGTATTTACACGGACTCTTTGACTTGTATTGGGCCTTATCATCCATGTTGCTGGGAAAAAACGGACATGTCTCCGTGTGGTTCACATGGACACAAGATCACCATAGGTTTTTATAGGTACGTGTGGACATGTGTCTCCGGTAAGTGTGAAAACGGATGCCACAAGTACTGGAGACATGGACATGTGAAGGGGGCCTCAGGCTGTTGAGTTTGAGTCAAGAGACTAGCAGCCACAGTCCATACTAGGACTGGGAAAGATAGATGTGTGAAACCAGCCTAAGCCACATCATATTGTGCCTGGATTACTGAATTACCATCAACGAGTATTTTTCAATTGTTGCGTGGCCTATACTAAAATTTTGTGAGTGCTGTAATTGACTTAGAAGCTTGTCACAGGTCACTGGCCAAATGTCCAATGGTCAGTCCTTCACTGCCTGTGACCAAAGAAAAATAAAGCAACATTGGGAAAATGTACAGTGATTGGATTTAAAAAAAATATAATCAACAAATTTAACCCATTATAATATCTTATATATGTCTGAAATTACCACATGTATCAGAAAGTACAACTTAGCATCAAGCAATATGTAATATGGCGCATTATAAATATAAATCACATTCTTTAAAAGGTATTGCCACTTCTAATCAAACAATTCTCTTGTAGCATCATTTTTAATTTGATTTAAAGCTAATTGCTTAAACAAGTAAAGACATGACTGAAGTAAATAATGAAGTAAATAATAAGGAAAATCTTGTAAACCTCCTAGGTTAATTAAAAATGATGCCTTATTCTTCCAGAAAAGGAGCCATTAACTTGCTTCACAGCAGAAAAAATAAGAGAAACACTACAAAGTTATATATATATTTATATACACACATTCACATTCAGACCATAGACACAATTAATTGCATGTGTGTAAATATATACCATATATATATATATATATATATATTACAGACCAAAAGTTTGGACACGCCTTCTCATTTAAAGATTTTTCTGTATTTTCATGACTATGAAAATTGTCCATTCACACTGAAGGCATCAAAACTATGAATTAACACATGTGGAATTATATACTTAACAAAAAAGTGTGAAACAACTGAAAATATGTCTTATATTCTAGGTTCTTCAAAGTAGCCACCTTTTGCTTTGATGACTGCTTTGCACACTCTTGCCATTCTCTTGATCAGCTTCAAGAGGTAGTCACCAGAAATGGTTTTCACTTCACAGGTGTGCCCTGTCAGGTTTAGTAAGTGGGATTTCTTGCCTTATAAATGGGGTTGGGACCATCAGTTGTGTTGTGCAGAAGTCAGGTGGATACACAGCTGATAGTCCTACTGAATAGACTGTTAGAATTTGTATTATGGCAAGAAAAAAGCAGCTAAGTAAAGAAAAATGAGTGGCCATCATTACTTTAAGAAATGAAGGTCAGTCAGTCTGAAAAATTGGGCAAACATTGAAAGTGTTCCCAAGTGCAGTTGCAAAAACCATCAAGCGCTACAAAGAAACTGGCTCACATGAGGACCGTCCCAGGAAAGGAAGACCAAGAGTCACCTCTGCATCTGAGGATAAGTTTATCCGAGTCACCAGCCTCAGAAATCGCAGGTTAACAGCAGCTCAGATTAGAGACCAGGTCAATGCCACACAGAGTTCTAGCAGCAGACACATCTCTACAACAACTGTTAAGAGGAGACTTTGTGCAGCAGGCCTTCATGGTAAAATAGCTGCATAGTCATGAAAATACAGAAAAATCTTTAAATGAGAAGGTGTGTCCAAAATTTTGGTCTGTACTACACACACACACATATATATATATACACATATATATATATATATATATATGTGTATTATAACTATTATTATTGTTAATGAATATTGTAAGCTAGTGTTAGATAATCTGCACAAAATACTTAAGGCTTAATGAATAAAAAGGTCCAGGGCTTGTATAATGCGTTAGTCAATGCTCAATTTCACCTCTGATTTTATATCATGTACTGACTCTAATTACTTTCTCACTTTATATTTGATCCTCGTAATTGATTCTCTTCCACAGTAATCACTACTTGGATTTTCTCTGTTGTCGCTAGAGAAATGCAACAACTTAAAGAAATATTTTTTAATAATATGGATTTTAGGAAAAAAAATCATAACTTTAAAGCATAAATTTTGTTTTAAACAGAAAATAAATTTTAGAAATTGTAGCTCTAACTCAACAGGCCTGAGCCCTATGACAATAGACTTATGGGGGAAAAGATCGGCATGAAAAACAAGACTTTTTGGTTGCTAGAATAGGGCAGCCAGGATGATAGGGTAGAAATGGGATTCAGAACTCTTGCACTGAGACTAAACTAAGGCATCGATTCATCAGTTTTCATCAGAATTTAGGCATAAAAAGTGTGAAATATTGCAAAATTTTTGTGCAGCTTCGTAGTTGAGACTTTTGGCATTTTTCCATCAGTCCCAGCCAGCATTGTTAAATATTTGAAGAGTTGACATAGCTTAGCCAGGAGGGGGCATACAGTAGCGACCAAAAGTTTTGCATTTTTTTTAAAAGTGTATCTAGTTGTTGTGATGCCATTTTCCTGGAGATTTTAGTAAACTAGAAGCAAATGGTTGTCAGCTATAAGGAGGACAATTGTGTTTGACATTGTTTTATCCCTTTATGTGTTAGTTTTCAACTTTTTTTGGGCCAAATGTTTTGTATATTTTATCATGGGTAGTCAAATTTTGCTTACATTTATTTTTTTTTGTATGTGTGTGCGCTTTTAGGTTAAAACATGGCAAGGACAAAGCCAAATCACCAGATGTCAGGAAGCTTATTATTCTGAGAGTGAAGTCAGGTAAAAGCCAAAAAGAGGTAGCTATGGAATTCACCTGTTCTCAGAGTCATGTGTCACGTATATTAAAGAAAGAAGCAGAAGGTTATGGAACAGCTGAGAAACCTATAAATGGACGACCATGGAAAACTTCCCCCAGAGTTGATCACATTATTAAGAAAAAGTCAGTATCTGATGTCCATAAAAGTGCTGTACAGATTTTGCACGAAATGAACGAAGAATATAGGGTCAAAGTGAGTCGCCAAATTGTGGTGCAACGGCTAAGAGCAGTAGGGTTGAATGCACAAGCTCCAGTCAAGAAGCCTTTCATCTCTGCAAAGAGCCAGAAGGTCAGACTTGAGTTTGCCAAAGAACACAAGCAATGGAAAGAGACAGATTGGTCTAAAGTGTTGTGGTCGGGTGAATCAAAGTTCAGTCTGTTTGGTAGTGATGGCAAGCACTATATATGCCACCCAATTGGAAAACGTAATGATATAAGATGCCAAATACCTACAGTGAAACATGGTGGTGGCAATGTCATGGTTTGGGGCTGCTTTTCTGCATCTGCCATTGGCCCTCTGCATAGAATTGATGGATATATGAATGCTACCATGTGCAAGGATACTGGAGAATGTAATGCTGCCACATGGTAAAACCAAAGTAGGCAGGGGATGGAAATTCCAGCAAGACAATGCTCCTAAGCACACATACAATTTAATAAAAAATTGGTTAGCAAAGAAAAATGTTCGCCTGTTGCAATGGCCATGCCAATAACCCGATTTAAACCCTATAGAGCACCTTTGGGATGAGTTAGGGCAATGAGTTGGGGCCCGTACCCAGAGCAATAAAGATGAATGTTTTGCAGATTTGCAAAGGGAATGGAGCAAGATCTCTCAAGATGTCTTGAATACCCTAGTGGCTTCAATACCCCGTCGGTGTAGTGCAGTAATTAAAGCAACAGGTTATGCCACAAAATACTAAGTTATGGCATTGTGAACAATGAATTACTCTCTATGTTGTGATCAATAAATAGTATATGCAAAACTTTTGGAGGTCAGTTTTCTTTAATTAAATGACCATACCTATTTTCAAAAGCATTTTGGTTAAAATTAACTTCATGTACTTTCAATTCATCACCAGGAAAATGGCATCACAACAACCAGACAGAAGTAATCACACTTTACAAAAAAATGCTAAACTTTTGGTCGTTACTGTATAAGCACAGACAAAAAATTCATCCTATGACATTAACATACTTCAGCTTCTGACAGCGGAAAGATGTTCATGTCTCTTAAAGGGGTTTTCCCACGAACAAAAGTTCATTTTAATCAATGGCTGTGTCTGACCGTGCAGGAACATGGTCTGATCATACCACAGCTCCTGGGCAGGGGGGGGGGGGGGGAGTATACAGACATTACAGCAGGGGATCACAGCTGATTCTTTCTTTTAAGTAAAACATTATTTAAAAACAGGCAGTTTACCTCATAAAATGAATCCCCTGCTGTCCTGTCTGTATTCTCTTGTGTCCTCCCCTGCCCAGGAGATGTGGTATGATCAGACCATGTCCTTGCACGGTCAGACACATCCATTACACAGTACACAGCAGGGGCACATTTATAAGATTATCTCAGCACAGGAACATTTTATTTAAACACATCCAATAGTGGAAGTTATTATTATTCCAAGATCTATTGATTAAAGGGGTTTTCCTACTAACTAAAGTTGATTTTAATGAATTTGGCGCATCTTACTCTAGCGCCAGTCTTGATAACTTGGGGTCATGTTTTCAAATATAGTCTTGTAGAAATCTTTTATCATTGGACCAAGAAAATAGATGTGACAATCTTGCTAATCTGTGCATCATAGTAACTTAATGTCTTAAGTATGCCTTTTTATACATTCAAGTTACTCTCCACCTTTTTTTTATATTTTTGTAACATTCAGTATAGTGCAAAGTGTTAGGTAAGTGTGGAAAAATACTGTAAAGTAGAAATAATTAAAAAAATAGAAGCATTAATAGTTTATTTTTCATCAATTAAAAAACTGCAAAATAAAAAAACAAAAAAGAAATGTAAGTCAAAGCAGTATTTGGTGTGACCACTCTTTGTCTTCCCAACAACATCAATTCTTCTAGGTACACTTGCATACAAGTTTTTTTTTTAAGGAACTCGTCTGGGAGGTTGTTCCAAACAACTTGGAGAACTAACCCCAGATCTTCTATGGATGTAGGCTTGTGCAAATCCTTCTGCTTCTTCATGTCATCCCTGATAGACTCAATGATGTTGCAATCAGGGCTCTGTGTGGCTAGATCGTCACTTCTAAGACTCTTTCTCAATCAAAACCCGCATGTTTTGTGGTTGTCTAACAGCCGGGAAACATGTGGCCACGGGGACTCGAACATGTCACTCGAGCACCCGCGATACTCAGTGCATACCTGAGCACCCTAGGCAAACTCGAGTAATGAGCAGTTGTGCTCATCTTCATTAAAACATGTGTGCTGCTTCCTTCTATAGCCTCTGTGTTGCGCTGTCTGTTGCTGTCTACTGAATGAGTTATCTGAGAGTCCGTCAGTCAGCCTGTTATGACAGTCAGACGGAGATCTTGTAGTGTTGTCTTCTGAGCTCCTCTCAGCTTATTTATGGCTATAGACCACTTCAAAGTTGAATGTGCAGGAAAGAAATAGACTATAAAAAGCTAAATTTTTAATGAAACCAAATTTCAAAAATTATTTTTAGCCTCAAAAACATGCATTTAAGTAAAAAAAATGTCCCCAAAGCTGGACAACACATTTATCTTTCTGAACTACAAGAAATGTGTTGCTGTTGACCCAGTTTAGCCTATCGTGCAACAATCAATTTCACTTATTGTTACTGAGTTGATGGCAAAACTCTGACTATACACAGAACCTTGTCTTAACCAAACAAAATGATATATTAATGCTTTTTTAAATATGACTTGGCACATTTATGTTCTTGTCCAAAATTTACGTATTAAAAACAGACATCCTTAGGTGATCCATCAAGATGCCATTACTTACACTTTACTGTTTTTATCAATGCCACAATTGTATATTCCTATTTATATGGAAGTGTACAGCAATTTATCAAAGAAATAATGCAGTACAATCACCAGATTTAGTACAGACGTGCAGTTATTTTAATATGAGATTGTGCTACCTTTAAGGGTTAAATGATCCTTGCAAATCTAAACATATCCATGAAAGGCTGAATTCACACCATTTTTTATTAACAGCACACAAATGTACTATAATGGTATCTATGTGCTGTCCAATTCATCATGGATCCAGTCTTTGACATGTGAGTGTGGTTCGCATATAAGACCAAACTCGTATATGAACAGTCATATGACAAGTAAAAAATACATTAGTTTTCTAGCTAAAATAATTATGAACTGTGAGAACATGCACTCTAGGGAGAAAAGCTATCTGCTAAAGTCTCTGAAAACTACTCAAAACTAGAGATGAGCGGATCATTGCGCGCAACCACAAGCCACAATCCAGGTCAGTGTTCTCTGGCTGAGAAAGGAAGTTTCGTAAATTTCCTTACCCTCCAGGATCCCAAGATCTGCTTATAGTTAGCCGGGCTGGCGCAAAGTCAACTGTGCGCTACTGGTATGTGCGCTGCACGCAACACATATGATGTCATACCAGGCTGGAGAATTAAAAGATCTGGAAATTCGTGCAGCACCTGTCCACTGAACTAGACCATGGACCATCTGCTCACCTGATGAGTACTGTGCTGCATGTACAATTACCATGGTGTAAAAATGGAAAGCACTATACTAATTGATGGGATTATGTGGTGCAGTTATTGGTCAGGTGAGTTTTATGTTAAAAAGTATAATTTGTCTGCAAGAATCACGTAGCCAAGAACTGTACTGTAAAACCAATGTCTTACTAATCAGACCCAAAGAGTGGTCATAAATGGTTGTACATCCACATCTCAAGTGGGGTACCACAAGGCTCTGTCCTGGGCCCTGTGCTGCTCAAAATCTTTATCAGTGATATACAGTTATATGAAAAAGTTTGGGCACCCCTATTAATCTTAAGCTTAATGCTTTCTTAAAATTGGTGTTTTTGCAACAGCTATTTCAGTTTGATATATGTAATAACTGTTGGACACAGTAATGTTTCTGCCTTGAAATGAGGTTGATTGTACTAACAGAAAATGTGCAATCTGCATTCAAACAAAATTTGACAATTGCATAAGTATGGGCACCTCACCAGAAAAGTGACATTAATATTTAGCAGATCCTCCTTTTGCAAAAATAACAGCCTCTAGTCGCTTCCTGATTAACGAGTGGATGATTAACGAGTGGAACAGGCTGCCACGAGAGGTGGTGAGTTCCCCTTCAATGGACGTCTTCAAACAGAGGAGGACAGACATCTGTCTGAGATGGTTTAGTGAATCCTGCATTGAGCAGACAGTTGGACATGATGACCCTGGAGGTCCCCTCCAATTCTACCATTCTATGATTCTATAAAAAACCATGCAGCTTTACTAACAGCCTAAAGGTGAGCAACAAAGAACACGATCATTTCTGTGGTATCATGCCACCATTGAGGCATCAGTTCTGTAACCTTAGAACTTCAGCAATATTTGCATACAATAAAGAGGTTCTTTCCCCTTTCACCTCGGGCTCGTGTCCCAGCAGGATGAAGGAATCTTTGGGAATAGTTTTTTTCTTCACTCTGCCAAGATCCATATCTGTTTTCAGTAAAAAGATGATGCTATCTGTTTAGCGAAATGTCCTGTGACTCTGATTTTTTTTCTGTTGTACTTGGAAAGGTTTGCTACTAAAATATACTTTTCCCTTTCAAATGAGAGCCAGTTGAAACTATAATATAAAAGAATAATCTGTGCAGATGGTGCACTCTTAGTTCTCACATTAAATGTGCTTCCATCATCTTCTGGAACTGACTTACATATCAGAACCAACTTTATTTTTCCTGGGTATAATGGACATAGTAGTTCACTGGCTACACTAAGGGTACATTCATACTACCATATGAAGCGGGTGCTATGCGATGTTTTATCAGATAGTTCTCGGATCAATATTATACTATGGGGAAGTGCAGATCTGCGATTATTTTCTTCTGCTGATTTGGCTCGAGAAAAAAATATCAGCATGCTGCAATTGGCTCCGACATTCAGATCATGCGCACCCATTCAAGTCTGTGGGTGCGTGTGAAACATTTGACTGCACTCGGATGTCATCAGAGACAATGGAGAAGATGGAGAAATTAAGTTCTCCATCTTCTCCGCACCTGTGATGTGAATTGGATCAAATTACACTTGGATCAAACTCTGACAGAGTCATTAGCATAATTGGCCGGATTCTCTCGCATGAGAGAATCTACGTCAGTATGAGAGTACCATAACATACTCAAACAACAAAACCTTACTTTTTATAGTGAAAATCAGAATCACAATGTTTGGTAATACATATATAGTTACAACGTACAGATGAATAAAGGCATATCCATCAATTTCAACCGAGGGATGGGAAAAGATAAAGGGAAAGTGTATAGATAAAGCCACAATGCATGAACCCATCTGCCCTAAACAAGCCAATTCTCCCTCCTGATCCTGAGTGTAGATGATGCATGGGATCAGCCTTCAGAACAAGAATTCTACACATTACCTTAAGTATTTATGTTATGTTTTCTAAATCTTCTAATCCTTTTTTGAAACCTCTGAATGTTCCCGCTGTGATCAGCTTCTGAAGTAGACTATTCCACAGATCTACAGTTTTCACGGTAAAGAAGGCTTGTCTCCTCTGGAGATTGAACCTCTCTCCTCCAGATGGAGGGAGTGCCCCCTTTTCTTTGGAGCAGTCTTTAAAGCAGCTTTTTGACCATATATTTTGGATGGGCCCTTTATGTACTTGTACAAGTTAATCATGTCCACCCTTTAGATGTCTCTTTTTAAGACTAAATAAACTGAAATCTTTTAATCTTCCCTCATAACCAAGATCCGTCATCCTCATTATCAGTTTTGTGGCTCTTCTTTATAACTTTTCTAGATCCAGGGCTTCCTTTCTATGATCTGGTGCCCAAAACTGAACTGCATAGCCCATACATATTCCACATGTTTGCTACACCCAAAACAACTTATCTGGATAAAAACACATTCATGGTTGCAAAAGAATTAAAAAATAATTTTGGAAAACCAATTCTTAAAGACACTCTTAGTACCATCACCTAAAATCTGCATGCAGAGAGCAAGGGAGGAATAAAAATCAGGAGCTTCTACTACAGGTTCCTGCAAGCAGAGAATTCTACATCTGAAATGACAATATTCCAGACAGCAAATTGCTTGTGTGGACAGGAGGGAACACAGAGCCCCTCTATTCCTTAAGATCCATGTGCAGGTTCACACACAGTTTGATCACACATGCCGTCCACTGTCGATCAGTGGTGTGATAGAAAGAAATCTAGTTTACAGAGTCTAACAGTCGAGTATAAAAAATGATTAAAAAAAGCCATGATACTTACATGCATCCCTGATATATAAAAGCATGGCAACAAAAATATAATCCACCAAGGCTAGAGTATTGCTGTCTGCAAAGAGAGCATCCCAAACCACAAGGAGGTCCTGAAGCGGAAATTCTCGACCAAAGAGGAGTCTCACCCATCGTCTAAAACAAAGGGTAAAGAAAGAAAAGAAAGAAAAATTGTACCATAAGTGTCATTATAAATGAAGTTACTCAAGATTTACAAAGCATAAAGAACAGCCTAATTCATATAATGCAGCCACATGGGCAAGGTACTTTATTTGTATATTTCTTTTTAAACTTTTTTTATGCCTTTTTTTGTGTTTATTTTTTGTTTGTTCTTAAATCTGGCACCTCTACATATCACATGGTTCACTCATTTATGCTCAAGGGATTTCCGATTGAACCACTAGAATCTCCAAGAACCGTCCAATGATCTTCCATACCCAAATATGATATCGTACCCCATATTTTTGGTGATAATCAAAAACATTTTTTGTTGCAGCCAATATAAAGCAGTCTTTTTTTTAACGCAAGACAATCATTTTAAAGGGGTTTTACATTTTTATGAAAAGTGGACCCCAAACATTTACTGTAACGGAAAGTATTAAAATCTAGTGATGAGGGAGCGTGCTCGTTTAATCCTTTAAATGAGCATGCTCGGGTACTCACCAAGTAGTTTTGGCATGCTCGGCATTTCAGTTTCAGCCGCTGCGACTGCATGTGTGACGGCTGTTACACAGCTGTGACACATGCAGAGATTGCCTATTTGTTAGGCAATCCCTGCATGTGTCGCAGCTGTGTAACAGCCGTGACATATGCAGCCGCAGCGGCTGAACCTGAAATGCCAAGCACGCCGAAACTACTCGGCGAGTACCCGAGCGTGCTCGTTTAAAGGGTTAAACGAGCACGCTCGCTCATCACTATTAAAATCACATAATACTTATCATCCCCGAATCCAGTGCCAGCTCTCATTCGTTGCTCTGGTCTCAAAGTTTTGGCTGCAGCGCTGAGCTCATTGAGCTAGGACAAAAATAAAACCACTCTTAACAGAGGCGGATATATGATTGGTGCAAGCTGTGGTGCTGCATAGGGGCCCAAGAGGTAAGGGTCCCCATTACCATCTCCTGAACTTTGGCCCTCTTCTCTCTTTGTCTACCACCAACTATTTCGCTACAATTAATTTGAGAACTGTGCCGATCAGCATGCCAGCGTAGCTTCTGCCACATTGTGGTACAACATGCAAACCCCGTCTTACAGAGAAGGCATCTCCGACTATATTTTCTCACAATTTTAATGGTAAAACGAACCATTAGAGCAGGAGCTCATCTTTGACTGCCTGCCACTCCTGATCGTGAATGCACAATTCCAGCTCCATCTCAAAAATGTACAGAAAACATAAAAATGAAATAAAAATATAAAAATATCATGAAACACACAACTATTTGCATGAATGATTACCATCCATAATTAGTTTACAATAAATGCAATTTTAGATATAAAAAAAAATACAATAGAGATAAGTGCTGGCAAGATAAAAGATGCAAAAAAAAAGGAAATATGCTAAAACAAACAAGTATCTGACAAATGTATTAGATGAAATGATAGTGGATAATGGCGTAAAATGAATGCTAAAGGCAGCAAAATACATTTAAAGATGGGTTGAATGGAGCTTTTTATTCAACTATCACTTCTAAAACAATTTTAAAGAACCAAACTTTTATCTACCCCAATTGAAAAATAATAGAAGTGTGAAAAGAACAAAAAAGACACAAGTATTGCTCCAAATATTCACTTATCCTGGTGTTGAGATCAATTACAGTATATAGCAAACCAGATAAAAAATAAATTAAACCCTGTACAGTTTCTAAAGGGTACGTGACAGCTCAGATTTTTCCCCCAACTCCTGGAAGGGTAAATGCACACAGTTAGGCATTGATCATTTGTAAGGACCTTTATCAATGTTTGCCAGATTAGTTATTCATTACGACTGCCCTTTATCGGACATATAATGGTTGGCAATACTAGTTAAGATGAACATATACTGTAAGGCGTCATTCATCATACAGATGTCTGTTTCTCATATATGTGTTCTATATGTGTGTGTCACAGATAGAACACAAACGCAAAATAGAGAACGGAGCTGTTCACATTTCTGTATTTTTTAGTGAACCGTGAGTTACATATCGAAACTACCCATGCAAGTCTATGGTCCCGTGAAAATCACAGACAGCACACTGATGCCATCTGTGAGCCATCCGCCTGCTGTCCATTTTTAACATTGCAATGGGTCTGTAATTTTTTTTTTTGCATACGAGAAAATTAGTGATGAGTAAAATGGACACATTGACCAAACACTTATGAAAATCTGATCTAGCACACTGGTGGAATTTGTTTTCACTAATTAGAAAAAATAGGAATGAGGCTTAACGCAGATCCAAAATTAAAAGTTTCAAAAACTTTAGAATTCTGTTGTCAAGAAATGGTGGTAACACTTACAAATCTGATACTTACATGTACCTCCATGTTTCTCAATTCTAACTTATGTATGTAATAGACAAATGTTTAAGCTGTGCTGTACTTTAATGTGGCTCAAAATAAGCATTTAAAGAGGATGTTTCACCAAATTTTTCATGTTGAACTGGACACAAAATGTAATAGTAACTGCAGAGCGGAATAAAACATTTGTTTTTATTGTTTACATTTTGCCTCTTCGTTGCAGAGATATTAGCAATCAAAGTTTTTGGCAACTAATAAAAAAAATTAAAAAAAAGTTAATTCAAGTACAAGAGGGTGTTATCAGACAGTTTTCAATGGGGGTGTGTGCCCCTGTATGTTGCTGACCAATCATAAGCAGGCAGCAACACTCAAATCAAATAAGAACATGCCCCCATAAGTGATTAGAGGCAGTTTCTCAGTAAATGGACAGTGTAAAATAAAAAATTGTTGGATAATGTAGAGAAAAGATTGCAGGAGCACTGTGGACACGGGTGTATGGTATGGAGCACAGCTTCTTTCACAGGTTTGCCCTCTGTTGCATAGGTTGACAAGAAACTGGGGAAATAAGGATGACTCTGCTCACACTGCACCACTATTCCATATGAACATAAAGAATAGTTTCTCTAAAACTGTCCAGTGGATTTTTAAACTAAATATATGTCTTACTGCAAGGTTCCTTACAAGAATATGTACACTTTGATACCAATTTCAGAGCCTACAAACACCCTTTAAAAGCATTCACTGAACTACTTAAGACCATTATTCTCTTTAGCAATACATGTATGTAAAATAATTACATTTTTCCACCATAGAACATGGCTTCTAGGGACACCACCCCTGTACCCCCACAATGTTAACTGTATACATAAAAAAAGATATCTGTATTGTATCTCCAGGCTATCAAGGGTGTATCAGAGGTGACAGACAGTCGCCCTGCAGTTGGTTGCAGGAGATCTCTAAGTTTGGCATTACAGACATCTTCTTAGAGGCTGGCTATCTCTAGGACCTAGCGGCTACCTCCCTCTGGATAATTAGCTTCCTGCTCAAGGTGCATAAATACCTGGTGTGTCTGAGAAGGAGGTGCCGGCGATATTCATTACTACTTGTGAGGCTTTAGCAAGAGCAGTACTTCGTCCTCTCTGGAGCTTGAGGCAGTGTGCGCATTTGTCTGGAGTAGTGTAAAGCTAAGCAATCCCCCCTGTTTGTTTACCCTTGTTGTCTATAGAGTTTAGTGGAGATCAACTAGTTCCCATCTCCTTCCTTCCCTAGCCTTAGCCATACGCCAGGGAAAGTCAGGGCGAGGCACGAATGCGGCGATTGGTGAAGAGCCAATATAGGGATGGTAATTGAGACAGGGTGACACTAGACCAGACCAGGAGGTCTCTACTCCCCCATTTCTCTAGTGTCTGGGCTCCCTTTCCCTCTTCCCTCTGTGTTGCACTAAGTCTTTCCCACACCTTGCGTGACACAGGCTGAGTGAAGTACATCTACTGAAATCATAAATGTGAGTGTGGTTAAATCTTTGGAAGTCCATGAAGGGACATTACATATGACTATAGTCTACTAAAATTTCCAGTTAAGTATATCAATAGGATAGCTCCCATAGATATCAGTGATAATAAAAACTGCATAAAACATTAAGGGTTGTTGGGCCGAGAGATCCATGCCTGGGAATGTGCAGGGACACAGACTCCATCACCAAAGCTTACAGTCCATACAGGTTCATCACGTTTGTAGTCAAGGAATATTAAAACACTAAGGAAGTCACAAAGAGTTGGCAATTATCGTGTTATGTGCCTAAGTAAGCGGCACCACAAATAATTGAAAGGAAGAAAATCACACTACATTGGTGAGTTTCCACCTGCATGCACATGTGCTATATCAAATCATCAGAATGTGATATGGTAGTGATCCAAAATTAGAAAAACAAGTCGAATAAGCTTTAAATTATGTCTGAAACACCTGGCGGTTTGGTATGTGACACAAAAATTATTTTTTAAGTAGAAAGGAGGATGCAGATTGCATTATTGGAGTTGACAAGCGTTGTCCTTTCTCACACACATTTCAGACTGGAGGAGATCTCCCCAACAGTGACAGGAAAACCCAGTGATTAATTCACTATTCTTCCGAATTATTAACAAATACTAAATTATCAGTAGACAATTAGTAGCTAATTGTTACTTTACTGCCTCAAAATAATTGACACTGGAATTCACAACCAAGACAAGAATTTTGAAAGGATATACACTAATCACAATTGCATATTAAACTATAAGTAGTCAGACAATATTTTGCCATTTTTTGTTTAACCCCTCCACCCCCCAGACTGTTTTCTCCTTCCTGACCAGGACATTTTTTTCAATTCTGACCAGTATCACTTTATGAGATAATAACTCTGGAACGCTTCAACATGGCCAAGTTATTTTGAGACGTTGTACTTCATATTAGTGGTAAATTAAGGTCGATATGATTTGCTTCTATTTATGAAAATATACCGAATTTGAGAAACAAAATTTGAAGGTTTTGCAATGTTCAATCTTTAAATTTTTACGCCCTTAAACCAGATAGTTATATCACACAAAAAGATAATAAATAACATTTACCACATGTCTGCTTAACATATGCATAGTTTCTTAAACATGATTTTTTTTTTTGTTAGGATGTTAGAAAGTTTATGAGTTTATAAGCAATTTCTCATTTTTCCAACAAAATGTACAAAACCAAATTTTTTTAGGGACCACATCCCTTTTGAAGTGACTTTGAGGACCCTATATGACAGAAAATACAAGAAAAAGACACCATTTTAAAAACTACACCCCTCAAAGTGCTCAAAGACATATTTAAGAAGTGTATTAGCCCTTTAGGGGCTTCACCAGAATTAAAGCAATGTGGAAGGAAAAAAGTTAAAATGTTACTTTTTCCCACCAAAATATTGATTTAGCCCCAAACTTTGCATTTTCAAAAGGGTAACAGGAGAAAATGGAACATACAATCTGTTGTACAGTTTCTATTGAGTACTCCGATACCCCATATATGGTGAAAAAAACTACTGTATAGGCGTGCAGGATGGCTAGGAAGGAAGGAGCATTCTTCAACTTTTGGGGTGCAAAATTAGCTGGAATAGATAGTGGATGCCATGTCGTGTTTGCAGAGCCAGTGGTGTGCCTAAACAGTGGGAAACCCCCAAAAGTGACCCCATTTTGGAAACTACACCCCTCAAAGAACTTATCTAGATGTGCTTCACAGAATTTTATAACATTGAGCCGTGAAAATAAAAAATCACATTATTCCCACAAAAATATTGCTTTAGCCCCAAATTTTGCATTTTCAAAAAGGTAACAGACCATAGTTTATTGTGAAATTTCTCCTGAGTACACCGATAGCCCATATGTGGTGGAAAACTACTGTTTGGGCGCATGGCAAAACAGGGCTCAGAAGGGAAGGAGCACCATTTGACTTTTGGAACGCAAAATTGGCTGACATCAATAGCAGACACCATGTTGCATTTGAAAAGCCCATGATGTGCCTAAACGGTGGAAAACCCCAAGAGTGACCCCATTTTGGAAACTACACCCCTCAAGGAACTTATCTAGAGCTGTGGTGAGCACCTTGGAACCACAGGTGCTTCACAGAATTTTATAATGTTGCAATACCCTATATGTGGCTATACAGTACTACTTAGCCACACGGCGAGACTCGGGTGGGAAGGAGCGCTATTTGACTCTTGGAGAACAAATTATTGTAGAATAGCTTGCGGACTCCATGTACAGAGCCCCTTAGTGCCAGAAAAGCAGAATCCCCCCTCAAGTGACCTCATTTTGAAAATTATAACCCTCTGGGAATTTATCTACAGTTGCAGTGACGATTTTGACTTTATGGGTGTTTGCCTGGAACAAGCAGTGGTGAATGTTCCTGAGTGAAAATTGCAAATCTGACAGTGTAGTGCCTGTACACTGTATTCCCCATACACTGTGCCCAGCTTGTGCTGGAGACACGCACCTGTAAAATTAAGCGAGCTCTCATCGCTACAGAAATGCCAAACATGTGGATGCTAACTGTAGATTAAGCACACTGGAGCTCAGAAGGGAGAGGGGCATCTGGATTTGGGAGTGCAGAATTTGCTGGATTTCTTTCATGGGCAATGAGATTTAACGCCTTTCCAGAGCCTTTGTGCTTCCTGTAACGTGGAAGCCTCCTATATTTCCATTGACAGATGACGGACCTGATTGGGGACTAGCTTTTTTTGTGGATTGAGTTGAAGCTTTTATTGGGAACATTTTACATAACATTTGGGATCACATCTATTCGGCGTTCTACACTGAGCACTTATATTGGGGTTTTCATCTAAATCTCCAAGTGACGTGATTCAGATGAAACCCTCGAGGAATTCATTCACTACAAAGAGGCAGCAGTTACTCTGGACTCCATCTGGCCTCTGTTCAGCGGTGTCCTTCTATTCATATGTACACAATGGTCAACCGTGCTTTTATGCACGCTTAAAAAGACGAATACTGCCAGATCACAGGCCAGACGGCGTCCATAGTGCCTCCATCTGACTCATTACAGGGAATCTTCCCCCGGGGGTTCAGTCTGAATCACGTCTTTCAGAGACTTACACGGAAACCCCGGTGTAAGCGCTCAGTACAGAGCGCAGGATAAATGTGCCTTGTTGCGATCTTTGGTAGACATAATGAACAAATCAACAGCAGGTGAATAATTTGTTTTATTTATTTCTTTATGCAGTTTCTCGTGCGGTATAAGTGATTAGATGACTTTATTCTTCAGGTCGGTACGATTACAGTGATACCAGATTTATAGTGGGTTTTTATGTTTGGCTGCTGTCACAAACTAAAAGACTGGGTTTTTTTGCAAAACAAAGTTTTTGCATCACCATATTTTGAGAGCTATAATTTTTCTATATTTTGGCCGACAGAGTCATGTGAGGGCTTGTTTTTTGCAGGACGAGTTGACGTTTTATTTGGTTCCATTTTCAGTCACATAACTTTTTTTGATCACTTTCTATTCCTATTTTTGGGAGGCAGAATGAGCAAAAAAACAGCAATTTCTTAATTGCTTTTTTTTTTTGCTATTTACCGTGTGGTAAAAGTGATAAAACAGTTTTATTCTTCGGGTCAGTACGATTACAGAGATACCACATTTATATATTTTTTTATGTTTTGCCGCTTTAAACACAATAAAAACTATTTTATAGTGAAAAACTGTTTTTGCATCGCTATTTTCTGAGAGCTATAAGGGTGCATGCACACGGTCAGTAAACACTGCGGATTGGACGCAGCAAACTTGCGCCAGATGTTAGAGCATAGTGGACGGGATTTCAAGAAATCCCATGTCCACTATGCGTCTGGGTGCTCCTGCGGCTCACCCACGGAGACGGACATGCGGCGCGCCTTCACAGATAGAGAAATTCTATCACTGTAATGTATAGGATGCGGTGAATCCTGCGTGCAGCGCTTTGGACGCAGCACAAGTATGCTGCGCTCAAAGCGATGCCAAAAAGGATTTTGTGCACATACCCTGACTTTTTTACTTTTGTGTTGAAGGAGCGGTATGGTGGCATGTTTTTTGCAGGACAAGATGATGTTTTTATAGATACCATTTTTATTTACATTTGACTTTTTGATCGAGTTTTATTCCACTTTTTGTTCAGCGGCATGATAAAAACCATAGGTTTTTGCCACGTTTTTTTTTTACAGTGTTCACAGAAAGAGTTAACTAGTGGGACAATTTTATAGGTCGGGTCGTTCCGGAAGTGGCGATACCAAATATGTGTACTTAAATTTTTTATTTTTTATTTTACATTACATTTATTGGATTCAAATTTTTTTTTCATTTTTTGCTTCTTTACTGTGTGATTTAAAAAAAAATATTTTTCCAATTTTTAAAAACTTTTTTTTTTACTTTTTTACCTTGTCCCAGGATTGGACATTAACTTTCCGTGCCCTGATCGCTGATCTAATACTCTGCAATGCTCTTGCATTGCCGGGCTTTAGCTCAGCATCTCGCAGACAGGGAAGAGGTGTGTCAGCTTCTGCTCTGAACAGGAACTTACAGGCCACTGTCCCTGGGTGACCCCGCAGCCATCCTTCGGCCTGGGGTTACCATGGAGATCATCGGCACAACGCGATCGCAATCATGTTGTGCCGATCGCAGCAGAGAAGGAGCTGCGGCAGCGGCATCAAAGAGGTTAAACACAACCGATCGGCGCTAGCACCAATCGTGGCTGTTGCTGCAGGGTGTCAGTTGTCATATAGAGCTGACACACATATTTGATTGCGCCAGCGCTCGGCGTGAGCCCACGCGATCGTCAGGCCATACATGTACGAACAATTTGCGGGAATGCACCTACTGCAGCGCCGTACATGTATGGTGGATGTAATGAAGGGGTTAAAAACAGACTAGCTGAATCGTTCTAAGCTCTATGTAGAAAAGAAAGTCTCTTTTCCCTGCATGAGTCATCACTGCAAAAGTCCCTGGTAGGGGGGAGGAGGGAGCAGCTGGGTCAGGAGATGAAGAGAGGAATGATTCATGTAGGGAAAAGAGACTTTCTGTTTTCTACATAGAGCAGAGAAAAGAGAAGAATTAACTGGGTAGAAAGGTAAAATGAGCAATTGTAAGTACACAGTGCTATATAATATGAGGCCTGCAACATATTAAGAGGATAAAAACTTTGAAGTGAGCGCTTCTTTAAGTCACAAAAGGTGTCTTACAGCAGCTTACTCCCCTCTCCCCATTCAGAAAACATGTACGTTCAGTTATTGCAGAGGATGTCCGTCACTGCTGTACATGTCGACCCTCAACTCAAACCCAATTAAGCTCCTGAAGAGTGTGCACATACAACTGCTCTCTTAATGCCACTTACATGCTTCACCAAGGTTCTCTATAACAACATCTGCAATTGTATGCATTTCCATCTTTTTTTAAAGGACAAAAAAGTTAATAAAAAAAAACAAAAACCGCACAATCAGTTTTTTTGAAGTGCAAAATACAACGCAGATGGAAATAAGAAAAACATTAGTGCTCTTAAAATTCTACTATTGTTTCAATAAGCTTTGGCTCATCTGAAGGGCAATTCAAATAGAAAATTTCAAAGAATTTTGTTCCCATGGCCATTAGGAGTCTTCCCTCTGTCTAACTTGTTATTTTATGCAAGCTGTCTCAGCAGCAGAGATCTTGAGACAGATTACAGGAAGTAGGGTGGGTCTTTGTCCTTCTTTCCTGTTTGCCAAGCTGCATATATATGAAAGGCGAGCTTTCAGTCTGAGGCAGACAAGTCATTGAACAGTTGCAGATACAGTGTATGCTGTTAGTAAAATAAATGAAGTTCCAGCTACTATAGTGCTGGCAGAATGCTAATGAAGAGGAACTGTCCACTCAAAAAGAGTGAATAGCTCCTGTTAGATATATGCACCAAATGCAGTTTTACCTAACCGTGAGAGATAATGGTAGCAAGATCATGCTCTCTTTTAAAGATTAAACAACAAATGTTGAAAATAATCCCAATAGAGAAATGGCTCCTGCTTGTAAAGAAATCATTTCATTATTATATTAGTGAACTGTGAATTTTACAAAATTATTATTATGCTTTTTATAGCAAAGAAAATGCCATTTTTTTCACGTTACGTCCCCGCTAAACCCATAAGTGGAGAGAACGAAATAGCGATGTACTAAATTCTGATTCCATTCCCTAAACAATGTCATTTTACGGTCTTCCGTTATGTGATCATTTATAGAGTTCGTACAAATGCAATACAGATGGATTTGATCTATTGTAATTAAGTCCCTCTTTTCCCTGACAAGGATATTTCTGCCGGAACAGCTAAGGAAATCTTTGTAATCTCATTGACATATAAAAATATTAGGTATCCCCGCAATGATAGAAAGGGACAAGAGAAACCCATTCTTTTGGAGACAGCTGGCTGCGCTTTAATTATTACTCTGTCCTATTAATCTTGTTTTGCATCTGTTACACCTGCACCATGAAATGTTCATAGTGCTGAGTTTTATCACTAGCGATAATATAATAATTCATATTTTACCAGTCTTCCTTGGCCATTATACTCGGCAAAGAAACAAAAAGAGGCCATCAAATGCCTCCCCGACCAAGCAACAAAGAATAACATAAATAATCTTCTAATGACAAAAGCATTAACTGCAATAAACAAATGTTCCTTCAGATTCTCACCTGACCTGTTAAATTAGTGCCGAGTGCAAAATAATGCAGACAATAGCAGGCTTGCCGTTGTTTATCTAACTGCGGCATCTGATTATCTTAATTTCTGATAAATACAGGTTGCATCAGCCGAAATAAGCAGACTAAAGAGGCCTGCGAGGTCTCGCTTTCCTTCCTGCAAAGTAGATCAACATGTGACTGTAAAAAGAATCCTCTCTAACTTAATCCCTTAGTGACAGAGCTAATTTTGACCTTAATGACCAAGCAAAATTGTCATGATAGTGGTAAAATTTATTTGATATGACTTGCTTTTATTTGTGAAAAAAACAAAAATTAGGCAAAAATTTCACAATTGTCAAACTTTAAATTTTTATGCCCATAAACCAGAGAGTTAAGTCACACAAAAATAGTTAATAAATAACATAACCTACATGTCTACTTTACATCAGCAAAATGTTTGAAACATAATATTTTTTAGTTAGGGAGTTAGAATGGTTAAAAGTTGACCAGCGACTTCTCATTTTTACAACAAAATTGACAAAACGATTTTATTTAAGGATCACATCACATTTGAAGTGACTTTTGGGGGGTATAAAAGATAATACCCAAAAGTTACACCATTCTAAAAGCTGCACCCCTCAAGGTGCTCAAAACCACATTCACGAAGTTTATTAAATCTTAAGGTGCTTCACAGGAACTGAAGCAATGTGGAAGAAAAAAATGAACATTTTACTTTTTTTTCACAAAAATGTTACTTCACACCCAATTTTTTTTTATTTACACAAGGGTAACAAGAGAAAATGGACCACAAAATTTGCTGTGCAATTTCTCTTGAGCATGCCGATACCCCATATGTGGGGGAAAACTACTGTTTGGGTGCACAGCAGGGCTTGGGAGGGAAGGAGCACTGTTTGAACGCAAAATTGGCTGGAATCGAGAGCAGATGCCATGTTGCTTTTGGAGAGGCCCTGATGTGACACCATTTTGGAAAGTAGGCCCCTCAACAAACTTATCTAGATGTGTGGTGAGCAGCTTGAACCCTCAGGTGATTCACAGAAGTTTATAACATAGAGCCATGAACATAAAAAATAAATTATTTCGACGAAAATGAACTTTTAGCCCCAATTTTTTTATTTCCACAAGGGTAACAGGAGAAAATGGACAATAAAAATTGTTGTGCAATTTCTCCTGAGTACGCCAATACCCCATATGTGGGTGAAAACCACTGTTTGGGCACATGGAAGGGCTCGGAAAAAGCACTGTTTGAACGCAAAATTGTCTGTAATCGAGAGCGGACACCATGTCGCGTTTGTAGAGCCACTGATGTGCCTAAACAGTGGAAACCACCTACAAGTGACCCCATTTTGGAAACTACACCCCTTATTTTTTGACAACACTTTCCCTTTAACTGTAAGGATGGAAAAATTTATAATAAGCTACAATAGTTGTTAGAAAGGGCGTCACTCAGTGCATGGCATTGTAAAGACAATGGGAAGATTTATCAAGCGAAATGTGCTAGAATTGTGGAGCAATATGCCCCAAATTTTTTTGTTTATTAAACTGAATCTGTCACCAGGTTTTTTGCTACTTCATCTGAGAGCAGCAAGATGTAAAGAAAAAGACCCCAAATCTAACGATGTATCACTTAGTTTACTGGGTGCAGCAGTTGTGATACCATCAGTTTTTAGATGTAGCATGTAGGAGAACTCAGAAAGCTGCTCCGGCCCACATCCCTGATTAGCAGCTTTCTGTGTACATTGTATATTGACAGTAAACTGCTAATCAGTGGTGGGGGCATGGTTGGACCATGTGATCATTTTCTGCTGATAAAACACTTATTGTATTGAAACAACAGCACACAGCCTAATAAGTGACACATCGCTGAAATCAGTGTCTTAGCCCCTACCTCATGCTGTCCTCAGCCTCAATAGCAAAAATCTACTGACAGATTCCCTTTAGGTGTTTTAGATATTTTCAAAGACTTTTGTGGCAAGGGGATGCAATTTCACAAAAAAGGGTCTTGACTTTCGGGAGCAAAGCAAGCCAATACGCGGTGTAAACTTTGACTAGACTGTCTGAATCTGGCATATTTCAAGATTGTCTAGTCTAAAACTGCATTGTCTATGAATTGACTGTATTGCTAAATCTGCAATCTAAAAATTAGGTGAATTTTTACTTTTGTAGATGGGAAACAAGAGAATCAGTTACTGTATTTATGTATTATAGAAGAATATGGGGAAAATCCAGCTTCACGGGTGTGTGAGAGGGTGGTCAAGGATTCTCATGCCCCTCTGAAACTGTTTTATTGTATGTTATCATAAAATGTGTTATTTATGATATGGCCATTAGATGGCAGCACTGTGTTTACAGTTCATTTCACTTTGCTTAGATGTCCTGTTAGAACAAGAGATAGTTAACCAGTTTAGGCCGGCCCTTAGGTGGGCAGCAGTTAAACTCAGGGATCTCTGGGAGTTTTTGGGGGCATCCATCTTAGAACCAGTTAGTGAGAGAGTCTCAGAGGAGATATTTGTGCTAGATGAACTAGACAAGAGGAGATGGGTGTGTGTGGCATCAAATATGAGGGACCAGGAGCAATGGGGACAAGCAGAACAGGGTACCTCAAGTAAGCCAATTTGGGGAGTCCACAAATGTGCCGGGACTAGGACAGCCTGATCAGCAAGGTGGATCTAGGATAGTCGGATAGTGGGAACAGTAGGGTGGTAGCAGGAGCTCCCTTACGTCTAAGTTCCAGAAAATGGAGTTTCCCTTAGGGCTGAAACACTCTGCTACCATTTTTATTGTTAAAACTGTTTCTGTGTCCATGACCACTGGGAAAGTGCAGTTGGCTATGTATGAAGAAAAAGGAAAATGTTTTTCTTGCCATTCCTTGTATTTAAGTGTATTTATAAGTAAAAAGGACTTTGCATTTTCAAGTTGGCTCGCTATCTCATTCTGGAAATCGAAAAGATCGGCGCCGCAAATGGTGAATCAGAAATGAGTGTGAAAATGACCGTCACAGAAACACTGCCTCCCACACACACCCAAGGATTTTCTAAGTGCCCTATTTCTGTAGCGTGCCGGGGTGATGAAGCAGACGTGCCACTCAACCATGGCTACCTCCCTGCCCTCCCATTACAGGTGCAGTCTTCTTTATTCAGTGGAAAAATTCAAATTACATTTCAAACAACTACTAAAATAGTAAAGGCATCCTTCAACGCGTTTCACGTGTCAAGGCACGCTGAATCATCATATTGTGAAACGTGTTGAAGGATGCCTTTACTATTTTAGTAGTTGTTTGAAATGTAATTTGAATTTTTCCACTGAATAAAGAAGACTGCATCTGTGAAGCTGGATTTTCCCCTTATTCTTCTATATTATACGCTCCGGCACAAACGTTTCCTTGCTCCAGATGGCAGCACCAAACATATTGGGGTGAGCTGAATTATGAATACAAATTTATGTATTGTGCACTGTGCTTCCCTATACAATACAGCAGGGATGAGTTCTAGGGCAATGTAAAGGGAAATTTAAGACAGATTAATTTGCAAGTGACATCCAATGTCACCAAGTCATATAGAAGCTGACAATCGTGGTGATTAGAAGGTTTATTCTATGTATGAGCTTACCTTATAATGTAACTGTTCGATTCGCTACAGCCAACAGCATCTGGTCTATGGTTTGGTTGTGACTACTCTACATACTCCATCTTCACATCTCTACATACATATTTCCGAAGGGATAGTAACCATTTACCCCTCAAAAGCAATTGAGGTTAATATTTAAGACATGAAAAACCACATGTAACCACTGGTATACCTGGAACAATAATGACTCATGTAGTCAGAAGTCACTATTATTTTGGCAACGGCAAAAATGGAAGCTGGCACGTTTAGGCGGGCTGCGCTGTGGGAATGAAGAGCCTTGGGATTCCAAAAAGGTTTCTATGCGGAACCGGCGCCTTTCTTAAGGTATAAAAACTGAAACCGCTTGGTTTTTATACCTTGAGAAAGGTACCGGTCTGGCATAGAAACGCGTTGGTATTAATAAAAACTATTTTGGAATCCCAAGGCTCTTCATTCCTACCGCATAGCCCGCCTAAACGTGCCAGCTTCCATTTTTGCCAGCAGCACAGACTTGCCATGTCTTTGCAGGTGTTGAACCTGCACACAAAACTTTTAGGTAAATGCTACCATCGATTATACCTATCCCTTACCAGACGGTATTGCCTTATTTTGTGTGCGCTTCTGTCCGTCTCCAGAGCTTCTCTATTAGTTTGTCAAAGCATATTCTTCACTACAACAGGAAAAGTTATATTTACCTAGCCTTTTAAAAATGGCCCCAACCCATGTAGAACAAAGAAAGAAAATGCAATATCTTTCCACGCCTCTAGAAATCATCCTTTGCTTCCTGGCTACTGGTCTCCATTATTATTGCAAAGTTTTTGCCAATCCTCCCTGATTTTCTAATAGCCCCTTTTGCCCCTCCTATTTTTCAATGTGCGTGTCTTCTAAGAAAAGAGATCACCCCTAAAATCGACATACCTTTCTAGGAGAGGATGCAAAAAACCTGACAAGTCCTAGGCACAATTATCATCACCGTACACCTTTCCGTCAGCAAAATGCCTCTTTAATAATGAACGGTAGAACAGAGTGTGGGCACACTCGATATACTATCTTCTTGCTTTCCACTTACATACTAATGGCTTTGGCAGCAAGCAGTTAACTTATTAATTAACCTCGCTATTGGTTGGGAAAGGAAGCAGTAAAACAATGCAGTCCTGGAAGTGTGATTGCAGCACTACTTGGTCCCTGTTTGCACAACGTGTGGCAAAGGAAAGGAGTCTATGCTGTTTCTAATTATTCCAATTATCATGGCACACTATGAAAACTTGATTAATAACACTGAAGATATTGTTGTGGCAATTAGCCATATGGTGGTGGGACTTTATTCTGTCACGATTTAGCCATTAGCATCTACTTATGTTTGTCAGAACAGTGCATCCGTGACAAGCTGAAGTTCCGCTCACCTTGCAGAGTCCCCAGTGAGCGACACTAGAGAATGCTCTATTCCTACGAGCCCCTTTGCCTGAGTAAATTTTTCATGTAGCATCCGGTCTGATTGGGGACAAATGTCAAGTAGCGTATGTGATTACCCATCAAACTAGTGTTCTCCAAAAAGTACGAGGTAAACTGTCAATGCAAACTATTTCCAGCATCAACAAGATGAGCAGCTCGTTACATGTCATTGTCTACATCAGGACTGCGCTGCCTGACGATCAACCCTCGCATGGTTAACACGTTTCACGTCAGATTTGCCGTATATTCCATTCCAAATTCTCTCTTTTGGGGATCTCGGAACAATGGGCACTTTGAACTGGGGAACTCCATAATAATCACATACAAGTACAACATCACTTCTCCAAAAAATGCTCATGCTCTTACAACACGCTTTAATCATCTTGTCGGGGCAATGCTATACAAGTTGTAATCTGTACAAAAACTACTAGTCCAATATAAATACTACTCCGTTACTTAAAGAAGAAATAATTCTGCCTTATCCTTAAAACTAGAGGATACAGTATTTAAATCTTCCCTTATGGGGTTAAGATGCCTAGATTAAAAAGAGGGCCCAATCCCCCCCCCCCCAAAAAAAAGAAAAATACATACATGCTCATCTCCTAATCCCTTTAGGACTATAGTGACTATCTGTATGAGGCCTTCGTTTCGGAGTGTAGCTTTTTTGCACAACCTTTTTACTTTTACTATATATAAAATATTGGCCCCGATTTATCAAAGTGTTCACGCTAGAAAAAAACAATTTAAAAATTAACAAAATTTTTGCGCAATGCAAGTCCCAGCCAGCTCTTCCAAATTCCTCAGATCAAGGGCAGGATGGAGACATGACAACACCTGTCCCTTAAATTCATGGCATTCCTTACACCAGGAATTTTATTCCAGTTTCCATTTGGAGTAAGAATTTTGGAGAGACGGACGGAGGTATATGCCACTTGTAAAAAGTGCCTGATTTTTTTTTAAGTGGCGTATTAAAGGGGTTGTACACTACTTTATATTACCGCCCCAATGTATCCACCAAGGGCCCCTAAGACTTTTTGTAAATACCTTATGTTGCAAATAATGCCTGTTAGGGGCGCTATCACTGGCCTCTCACAGGCATCACGTGACCCCCTGCTGCAGCCGGCTCTGACATTCACTGATGTCACAACAAGTGCTGGCAGCAGCTGGGGGTCTTTGTCTTTCGCGTTCCAGGTGGATGCCAGGCTGTGGGCGGGGTTACCCCCCCGCATCACACCCGGCATCCACCGCACGCTCTGCCTCTCCCCATTCACCCCATGGGTGTGACGCGGGGGTAGCCCCGCCCACAACCCAGCAGCCATTGCGGGGACCCCAGCGCTGAGTCACGTCCCACTTGTCATGACGTTAGCGGGGGGTCACGTGACGTGATGCCTGTGAGCGGCCACCGATAGCACCGCTCACTGGCATTATCTGCAGCATGAGGTATTTACAAAAAGTCTTAGGGGGCCCGGGGGGATACGTTGGGGGCATATTATAAAGTAGTATACAACTTCTTTAATGAATCAGGCGCCTCTTACTCCATCATGCTCCTAACATTAAATGGGTTGTCCACTACTTTGACAACCCCTTCTGAATCTCCCTAGTAAAATAATAACATCTACACTAACCTCCAGTGCCGGCACCATTCTAAGTGACATTGCTGCTCTCTCATTTCCTCTGGATGTACAGTACAGACCAAAAGTTTGGACACACCTTCTCCTTTAAAGATTTTTCTGTATTTTCATGACTATGAAAATTGTACATTCACACTGAAGGCATCAAAACTGTGAATTAACACATGTGGAATTATATACGTAACAAAAAAGTGTGAAATAACTGAAAATATGTCTTATATTCTAGGTTCTTCAAAGTAGCCACCTTTTGCTTTGATGACTGCTTTGCACACTCTTGGCATTCTCTTGATGAGCTTCAAGAGGTAGTCACCGGAAATGGTTTTCACTTCACAGGTGTGCCCTGTCAGGTTTAATAAGTGGGATTTCTTGCCTTATAAATGGAGTTGGGACCATCAGTTGTGTTGTGCAGAAGTCAGGTGGATACACAGCTGATAGTCCTACTGAATAGACTGTAAGAATTTGTATTATGGCAAGAAGCTCATCAAGAGAATGCCAAGAGTGTGCAAAGCAGTCATCAAAGCAAAAGGTGGCTACTTTGAAGAACCTAGAATATAAGGCATATTTTCAGTTGTTTCACACTTTTTTGTTAAGTATATAATTCGACTTGTTAATTCATAGTTTTGATGCCTTCAGTGTGAATGTACAGTTTTCATAGTTATGAAAATACAGAAAAATCTTTAAATGAGAAGGTGTGTCCAAACTTTTGGTCTGTACTGTATGTGATAGGTCTGAAGAAAGGGAGAGTGAAGCCAGGGCTGATTGACTGCAGGGATCACGTGACACAATAATGTCAAGCGATCCCTGGGAGAGCCAATGTCTATACCGCTGGAATGGCGCCAGCACCACAGGTGAGTATAGGTGTTATTATTTTAGAAGAGGGAAATATAGGTATTGAGAAGGGGTTGCTTGAGTAGTGGACAACCCCTTTCAGACCTGTGAGTACAATACCAGTCTTAATGAATTGGGGACTTAGTGTTTAATTTAGAATGTTTTTAAGCAAAATGGGCAAATATTCAGTTCCGTCATAGTGTTCACTCACAGAAATCTCTATAATCTGGTGTGATGATCAGAGTGAACCCTCCATGCCTCGTGATACTGTAAGGCTATGTGCCCACGATGCAGAAATGAAGCAGAAAATTTCTGCAGCATTTCTGCATCTCCCTGGCAGAAAAAATGCATGCAGATTGTGCATGCGTTTTTCCTACAGAATACATGCGGATTCACATGCGTATCCACATGCGTTAACGCATGTGTTTCCGCATGTGGACTGACAAGCACTTTCCAGGCGATAGCATCACTTGGAAAGTGCTTGACAACTAGGTCACACTGTATAAATCCATGCAAACGGCATGGATTTATATAGTGTGACCGTAAAAATAAAAAAATAAAGCTATACTTACCTCCGATGCCCCGCCGCGTGTGCTGCAGCGCTCGTCCTGGCTTCTTCCTGGTTGCCGGGCTCTCGCGAGACAGCGTGCGGTCACATGACCGCGACGTCATCTCAGGTCCTGGAAGATAAGCGCTGCAGGGACCGCCGGACAGGTGAATATAAACTTTATTTTTTATTTTATTCTTTTTTTTACAGGTACAATGGTACCCAGGTCTGGATGAGAGTCTTCTCTCCTCCAGAACTGGGTACCATACGCACATTGAAACGCATATAATCCGCGTGTACAAATGTACTGACACGAATTCTATGCGTCTCAATGCAAGTCAATGGCGGCAATTCCGCTGCGCTTCCGCAAAATTAATGAACATGCTGCGGATTTATGAGCGCTGCAGAAACGCTGCGGAAAAATCCGCAGTATGTGCATTGACATTGCGGAATGCCATTGGGGACCATGGGGTGCGGATTACCAAGCGTTTTTGATGCGTTTCCGCTGTGGAAATTCCGCAGCGGAAACGCATGAAAAACGCATCGTGGGCACGCAGCCTGATGGATACTGATAATGGAATGAGTCGCATGGATTTAGAAGGTATGGGTAAACCTTTATTTTATTTTAGGTCACAGATAGCTACCATTGTGTTCGTAAAAAAAAATTAAAAACATTTCATTTAGCATGCAATCAGAAAATGATATCAGACTAGGTGTACATATAAAATCTAACTGGTTTCTACAGTTTGGTTAATGAGCAAAATGAGTCTTCGGAAATAGAAAACTTAGTTTATTTTTGTCCTAGGACAACGCCACTCAAGTATGTAGGCTAAGTCTGGTATTGCAGTTGCTTGAATGTTTCTGTAAACTAATGAAGACCCATCTTTTTCCAAATAGTTTCACAGAGAATATAAGAAATGTACAAAGCACCACGAGTACAGGGGCCGCACTCAGCTTGTCCTCCTGACACTCAGGTTTCCTCCCATACTGTAATGGCATACCTCTGCTTTTACATAATAAGTGCTCAGATTTATGATGAACAGTTACACTTCATTGATTTTAATATTATATGTTATCTCCAGTTAATAAATAAGCAGCCATCTTCAGAGGAATAAGCAGACGGGATATAGCCGACATGACATTACACACATTAACGCAGATCACCTTTTTTTTGTCTGAAATAGACAGTATCAGGGGCCCCAGACACTATGTAAATCACACCTAATGAGCTCATTAACCTCCCTCCTTATTATCCACATTTAACTCATTGCAGTCTGTTCTGGAGTGAATTTTGTGCTAGAGAGACACCACAACGCCTCCGTCTATTAGCCCTACAGTGTCCATTACAAGGTTCAAGAGAGTCATTTATTAAAGTCTATTAGCCCTACCATCACTGATTCAGGAAGGAAGTCATGAATGAGTAAGTCATGTCTCAGGGCACACAGTATGCAACATTGATGTACACTGCATGTAGCCGAGATGTATAACTGGATTATACAGATTCCCTGGCTATATACTATACTGTACTGATGTAAGTTGCATGTACCTGAGATTTATGATTGTGTTATACAGATTCCCTGGCTATATACTATATAGTACTGATGTACACTGCATGTATCTGAGATGTATGATTGGATTATACAGATTCCCTGGCTATATACTATATAGTACTGATGTACACTGCATGTATCTGAGATTTATGATTGTGTTATACAGATTCCCTGGCTATATACTATATAGTACTGATGTACACTGCATGTATCTGAGATGTATGATTGGATTATACAGATTCCCTGGCTATATACTATACAGTATTCATGTACACTGCATGTACCTGAGATGCATGATTAGATTATAGAGGTTTCTTGGCTATATATTATACAGTATTCATGTACACTGCATGTATCTGAGATGTATGATTAGATTATAGAGGTTTCTTGGCTATATATTATACAGTATTCATGTACACTGCATGTATCTGAGATGTATGATTAGATTATAGAGGTTTCTTGGCTATATATTATACAGTATTCATGTACACTGCATGTATCTGAGATGTATGATTAGATTATAGAGGTTTCTTGGCTATATATTATACAGTATTCATGTACACTGCATGTATCTGAGATGTATGATTAGATTATAGAGGCTTCTTGGCTATATATTATACAGTATTCATGTACACTGCATGTATCTGAGATGTATGATTGGATTATAGAGATTTTCTGGCTATATATTATACAGTATTCATGTACACTGCATGTACCTGAGATTTATGATTGTGTTATACAGATTCCCTGGCTATATACTATATAGTACTGATGTACACTGCATGTATCTGAGATGTATGATTGGATTATACAGATTCCCTGGCTATATACTATACAGTATTCATGTACACTGCATGTACCTGAGATGCATGATTAGATTATAGAGGTTTCTTGGCTATATATTATACAGTATTCATGTACACTGCATGTATCTGAGATGTATGATTGGATTATAGAGGTTTCTTGGCTATATATTATACAGTATTCATGTACACTGCATGTATCTGAGATGTATGATTAGATTATAGAGGTTTCTTGGCTATATATTATACAGTATTCATGTACACTGCATGTATCTGAGATGTATGATTAGATTATAGAGGTTTCTTGGCTATATATTATACAGTATTCATGTACACTGCATGTATCTGAGATGTATGATTAGATTATAGAGGTTTCTTGGCTATATATTATACAGTATTCATGTACACTGCATGTATCTGAGATGTATGATTGGATTATACAGGTTCCTTGGCTATATATTATACAGTATTCATGTACACTGCATGTACCTGAGATGTATGATTGGATTATACAGGTTCCCTGGCTATATATTATACAGTATTCATGTACACTGCATGTACCTGAGATATATGATTGGGCTATAGAAAGAAGTCCAATCTGCAGGCACCACGTTATAGAGCAGGTGGAGCAGAACAAATTGATATACTGTTTTGTGAGAAAAGATTCAGTATATCCAGCTTTTGTCATAATTTAACCCTCTGTTGGATTTATGGTCCAGTGGGCGGTCCTATCAGTGACTGACAATGATCTCTGTATGCACTCATATATACCGCATCTTGCAGACTATGACAAACTTTTTTCTTCCAAAATTTTGGAGGAAAGTAGGGGGCGTGTCTAATACTCTACATGTGGTGTGTGTGTATGGTACATACACTACCGTTCAAAAGTTTGGGGTCACCCAGACAATTTTGTGTTTTCCATGAGAACTCATACTTTTATTTATCAAATGAGTTGCAAAATGAATAGAAATTATAGTCCAGACATTGACAAGGTTAGAAATAATGATTTTTATTTGAAAGAATAATTTTCTCCTTCAAACTTTGCTTTCGTCAAATAATGCTCCCTTTGCAGCAATTACAGCATTGCAGACCTTTGGCATTCTAGTTGTTAATTTGCTGAGGTAATCTTGAGAAATTTCCCCCCATGCTTCCTGAAGCCCCTCCCACAAGTTGGATTGGCTTGATGGGAACTTTTTGCGTACCATACGGTCAAGCTGCTTCCACAACACCTCAATGGGGTTGAGATCTGGTGACTGCGCCGGCCTCGCCATTACAGATAGAATAACAGCTGCCTGCTTCTTCCCTAAATAGTTCATGCATAATTTGGAGGTGTGCTTTGGGTCATTGTCCTGTTGTAGGATGAAATTGGCTCCAATCAAGCGCTGTCCACAGGGTATGGTATGGTGTTGCAAAATGGAGTGATAGCCTTCCTTATTCAAAATCCCATTTACCTTGTACAAATCTCCCACTTTACCAGCACCAAAGCAACCCCAGACCATCACATTACCTCCACCATGCTTGACAGATGGCGTCAGGCATTCTTCCAGTATCTTTTCAGCTATTCTGCATCTCACAAATGTTCTTCTGTGTGATCCAAACACCTCAAACTTTGATTCGTCTGTCCATAAATTTTGTTTCCATTCTTCCTCTGTCCAATGTCTGTGTTCTTTTGCCCATATTAATATTTTCCTTTTACAACCCCTGGCAAAAATTATGGAATCATTGGGCTCGGAGGATGTTCATTCAGTTGTTTAATGTTGTTGAAAAAAAGCAGATCACAGACATGGGACAAATCTAAAGTCATTTCAAATGACAACTTTATGGTTTTAAGAAGCACTAAAAGAAATCAAGAAAAAAAATGTGGTACTCGGAAAGGGTAATTTTTTTGAGACCAAGCAGAGGGAAAAAATTATGGAATCACTCAATTCTGAGGAAAAAATTATGGAATCACCCTGTAAATTTTCATTTCCAAAACTAACGCCTGCATCAAATTAGATCTGCTCGTTAGTCTGCATCTAAAAAGGAGTGATCACACCTTGGAGAGCTGTTGCACCAAGTGGACTGACATGAATCATGGCTCCAACACAAGAGATGTCAATAGAAACAAAGGAGAGGATTATCAAACTCTTAAAAGAAGGTAAATCATCACGCAATGTTGCAAAAGATGTTGGTTGTTCACAGTCAGCTGTGTCTAAAATCTGGATCAAATACAAACAACATGGGAAGATTGTTAAAGGCAAACATACTGGTAGACCAAGGAAGACATCAAAGCATCAAGACCGGAAACTTAAAGCAATATGTCTCCAAAACAGGAAATGCACAACAAAACAAATGAACGAATGTGAGGAAACTGGAGTCAATGTCTGTGACTGAACTGTAAGAAACCGCCTAAAGGAAATGGGATTTGCATACAGAAAAGCTAAACAAAAGCCATCATTAACACCTAAACAGAAAAAACAAGGTTACAATGGGCTAAGGAAAAGCAATTGTGGACTGTGGATGACTGGATGAAAGTCCTATTCAGTGATGAATCGTGAATCTGCATTGGGCAAGGTGATGATGCTGGAACTTTTGTTTGGTGCCGTTCCAATGAAATTTATAAAGATGACTGCATGAAGAGAACATGCCAATTTCCACAGTCATTGATGATATGGGGCTGCATGTCAGGTAAAGGCACTGGGGAGATAGCTGTCATTACATCCTCAATAAATGCCCAAGTTTACATTGATATTTTGGACAGTTTTCTTATCCCATCAATTGACAGGATGTTTGGGGATGATGACATCATTTTTCAAGATGATAATGCATCCTACCATAGAGCAAAAACTGTGAAAACATTCCTTGAAAGAAGACACATAAGGGCAATGTCATGGCCTGCAAATAGTCCAGATCTCAATCCCATTGAAAATCTTTGGTGAAAGTTGAAGAAAATGGTCCATGACAAGGCTCCAACCTGCAAAGGTGATCTGGCAACAGCAATCAGAGAAAGTTGGAGCCAGATTGATGAAGAGTACTGTTTGTCACTCATTAAGTCCATGCCTCAGAGACTGCAAGCTGTTATTAAAGCCAGAGGTGGTGCAACAAAATACTAGTGATGTATTGGAGTGTTCTTTTGTGTGTTTGTTTTTCATGATTCCATAATTTTTTCCTCAGTATTGAGTGATTACATAATTTTTTCCCTCTGCTTGGTCTGAAAAAAAATCACCCTTACTGAGTACCACATTTTTTTTCTTGATTTCTTTTAGTGTTTCTTAAAGCCATAAAGTTGCCATTTGAAATGACTTTAGTTTTGTGCCATGTCTGTGATCTGCTTTTTTTGAACAACATTAAATAACTGAATGAACATCCTCCGAGCCCGGTGATTCCATAATTTTTGCCAGGGGTTGTATTAGCCAGTCTCAAATATGGCTTTTTCTTTGCCACTTTGACCTGAAGGCCAGCATCCCGGAGTCGCCTCTTCACTGTAGACGTTGACACTGGCGTTTTGCGTGTACTTTTTAATGAAGCTGCCAGTTGAGGAGCTGTGAGGCGTCGATTTCTCAAACTAGAGACTCTAATGTACTTGTCTTGTTGCTCAATTGTGCAGCGGGGCCCCCCACTTCTCTTTCTACTCTGGTTAGAGCCTGTTTGTGCTCTCCTCTGAAGGGAGTAGTACACACCGTTGTAGGAAATCTTCAGATCTCTTGGCAATTTCTCGCATGGAATAGCCTTCATTTCTAAGAACAAGAATAGACTGTCGAGTTTCACATGAAAGTTCTCTTTTTCTGGCCATTTTGAGAGTTTCATAGAAGAAACAAATGTAATGCTCCAGATTCTCAACTAGCTAAAAGGAAGGTCACTTTTATAGCTTCTCAAATCAGCCAAACCATTTTCAGCTGGGCTAACATACTTGTGCAAGGGTTTTCTAAACATCCATTAGCCTTCTTACACAGTTAGCAAACACAATGTACCATTAAAACACTGGAGTGGTGGTTGTTGGAAATGGGCCTTTATACACCTATGTAGATATTGCAATAAAAACAAGACGTTTGCAGCTAGAATAGTCATTTACCACATTAACAATGTATAGAGTGTATTTCTGATTCATTTAATGTTAGCTTCATTGAAAAAAAATGTGCTTTTCTTTCAAAAATAATGACACTTCTAAATGACCCCAAACTTTTGAACGGTAGTGTGTATATATATATATACAGAGTGGTCCAAAAGTAGGTGGACAGAAAATGTAATAAGGTTATGAAGGGGGAGATTTATCAAACATGGTGTAAAGTGAAACTGGCTCAGTGGCCCTTAGCAACCAATCAGATTCCACTTTTCATTCCTCACAGACTCTTTGGAAAATGAAAGGTGGAATCTGATTGGTTGCTAAGGGCAACTGAGCCAGTTTCACAGATCTAGTTTTCACAGATAGATCTCCTCCAAATCAGTTTTCTTTTCAGATAATTCAGATAACACATAATGGCAAATAATTTAAATACAGATCAAAGAAAATGGATTTTAACAGAGTGTTGGAAATCTCAAAATGCTGAAACCGTTAGAGAAAATTGGGTTGAAACATTTGGTACTCAAGCCCCAAAGAGACAAACCATTTACCGCATTCGTGACAAATTCAATGCCACTGGCTCAATCCTTAATGCTCAAAAAACTGGTCGACCCAAAACAGTCTGTACAGAAGATAAACAACTTGTTGCTGAAACATTTGTTCAGAGTCCAAAAAAGTCCACAGAAGAGCCTCTTTGGAATTGGGAATTTCACGAGCTTCTATCATGCGAATCCTGAAATCTATTGGGTGGAAAGCTTATCGTCCACGTCTAATTCATGGTTTATTGGCGGATGATCCAGACAGGCGGCTGCAATTTAGTGTTTGATAAATCTCCCCCTTCATAACCTTATTACACTTTCTGTCCACCTACTTTTGGACCACCCTGTATATATATATATATATATATATATATATATATATATATATATATATATATACACACACACATACATACACTGTGGCTGGTGACGGGTGTGGGGGGAGAGGCAGCGGCGGAGGAGCGGGGCACAGGTGGCAGCAGCCGCCTGCTGCAGCCTACACTGTGCCCGCTGCTAAATAAAATGAATATTCACTGAACCCCACACCCATGGGTGTGGGAAGCAATGAATATCCATTCTACTTAATAACGCGCAGTGTAGCCACAGCCACGGCTTCCTGCTGCGACCGGGCGATCACGTGTGCTCGTTATTAAAGAGCATGAATAGTCACCCCTCTGCACCCCCTTGGGTGTGGAGAGGGGTGAATATTCATGCTTGTTAATAGCGGGCACACGCGATCGCCTGGCAGCAGCAGGAGCGCTGCTACGGCTACACTGTGTGCCAACTATTAAGGTGAGTGCACTCACTGCTCCCCACACACACAGTCCCGGTGTGGCACTGCTCCCCACACACACAGTCCCGGTGTGGGGAGCAGTGACTATTCCGGTAGACCATCTCAAAGTGTGAGGACGCATGTCAGTGACATCATGCGCGGCTCACACTGTGAAATGAGTGCTGGCAGCAGAGCGGGACACAGCACTGAAGCACAGGGAAGAAAGGGGAGTAGAAGTGTTTACTTTAATTGTGAGCAGCTTGTTGGGGGATTGGGGTGCTATGCATACCAGGATGAGGGGTGCCATGCATACCGGGAAGAGGGATGAGGGGTGCCATGCATACCAGAAAGAGGGAGGACGGGTGCCATGCATACCAGAAAGAGGGATGAGGGGTGCCATGCATACCAGGATGAGGGATGAGGGGGGCCATGCATACCAGGATAGGGATCAGGGGTGCCATGAATACCAGGATGAGGGATGCCTTGTATACCAGGAAAAGAATGAGGGGGGGCCTGCATACCAGGATAGGGATGAGGGGTGCCTTGCATACCAGGATAAGAATGAGGGGGGCATTGCATACCAGGATAGGGATGAGGGGTGCCTTGCATACCAGGACAGGCATGAGGGGTGCAATGCATACCAGGATGGAGAACAGGGGTGCCATACTTACCAGGATGGGGATCAGGAGTGTCATGCATACCAGGATGGAGGGGTGCCAAGCATACCAGGATGGAGGGGTACCATGCATACCAGGATGGAGGGAGGGGTGCCTTGCATACCATGATGAGGGCTGCCATGCATACCAGGATGAAGGGTGAAATGTATACCAGGATGAGGGGCGCCATGCATACCAGGCTGGAGATCAGGGGTGCCATGTATACCAGGATGGAGGGGTGCCATGCATACCAGGATGGGGATGAGGGGTGCCATGCACACCAGGATGGGGGATTTGAGGTGCTATGCACACCAGGATGGGGGATTTGGGGTGCTATGCATACCAGGATGAGGGATTGGGGTGCCATGCATACCAGGATGGGGGATTGGGGTGCCATGCATACCAGGATGGGGATGGCAGCCATGTATAATAGGAAGGGGGGGCCATATATACCATGATGAGGGATATTAACAGAATTGGGGGACATTACCCCTATAACAGCGTCAGCAGCAGACCCCCTCCCCATTAACAGTGCATCATGACCACATTTTTTGCTTAAATTTTTCTTTCTATTTTCTTCCTCTAAAATCTAGGTATGTCTTATAGTCTGGTGCATTTTATAGTCCGAAAAATACGGTATATATAAAAAAAGCTGTCAATCACTGATCGTACCACCCATTGGACCAAAAATCCCAAAGGTTTAAATGATGAAACCACACACGGGTTATACTGTATTTATCAACCTGCTCAGTTCTCCCTGCTCTATAACACAATGTCTGCAGATTGGACGGAATTTTCATAGCGACAGGTTCCCTTTAAAATCACAGACACCGCAGAGTTCTGAAACTTTTCTACTACAGATCATCAGTGGGCGGCGGGTGAAATGATGCCCACTATAAAATATAATATATAAGGCTCTTTCCCCATGATTATGGAGGTCGTGCTCTTCACTTGTCTTTCTACGGACTCACATAATTATCAATCTAACGGTTTCATCCATGTCACTTATAATGGAAAATTATTGATCATAAAAAGGGTTATATAGAAGATTATGGCTTGGCTTACTTTCCCCATTTCTTGGTTATTTTGTGTCTTAAGCTTTTGAGGCATAAGGTCAGATGTGAGTGAATTTGTGCTATCTGCAGCTAATGATTTCCAGTTTCTTTACAATCATGTACTAATGTGGCTCAGTAATGGCCTATTGATGAAGAGACAGATGTAGCACCAGTCATTCTCCACACATTTGCATTAACAAATCATCACTTAATTGAAGCTAATCTAACAAGTTTATGCTACTTAAATAAAGTTCTTTTCTATAAAAGATGCCACAATGAAACACTGCAGAATACTGAGAAACTTACAACTACACTTCTCCCCCGTAATGGCGGACACTATTTCAGCTGCTATCTTTGTCTAAACAGCAGTGAGCACAAAAAATATAAAAAAGGGTTGAATTAAACATTTGGCTGTTTGCTTCCATGTAAATGTAGGATTCCAGGCTGGGAAAATATTTCTATCCTTATTACACTACAATAGGTATTAACTATAAAAGGTTAGTCCAATCTTGCATATTTGTGGCATATCTACAGGATGTTCCGCCAAAAAAGTTGTCCGGAATCCCTTTCTATTTTCGATTAGGTTGGCAGATGTAGAAAGTAACAAACCCAGATATTTTGTGGACTATAAGAGGCATTGGACCATAAGACGCACCTCAAATTTGGGGAAGAAATTAGGAAAAAAATGTTTTTTAATAGAATGGTGGCCAGTCTTATAGTCCGAATATACGGTAGCTTACCGGGAGTGCCGCGGCGATGGAGTGGGGACACAGGAAGTAGAGTCGCTGCTACAGGAAGCTGGCGGAGGCAGGAGTGGGGCGATGATGTGGGGCCTGGGCTGGGAGGAGGGGGTGGTCCGATGGTGCAAGGCTACGGGCCCTGGGCTTCAAGAAAATATCAGCAAGCACTAGCGGAGTCACCTTTCCATTGATTTCTAGGCGGTGGGCTTCAGGAAAATGGCATGCGCAGATTGAAATCTCGGGCTACAAGACGCACCCCCATTTTCCTCCCAAATTTGGGGAAAAAAGGGCATCTTATAGTCCGAAAAATATGGTACTCCTCCTCTGAGGTCCAGCGCTGCCTCTTAGCAGCTTCCTTGGTGACATCAAGACAACAGAACACGTGACCACTGGAGTCCTTGCTGTGCTGTCTACATCAGCATCTCAGCTGAGTCCATTGATTGGATGTACTTTAGCTGTGATGTCACCGCTGCACAGGCCCGGCGTCATCACCCAGGCTAGTGCTGGGGCCCTGAGCAGGCAGGGGGCCCACTCGCCGTTGGGCACTGCGCCGCGTTATAGGACCCGTGAGTGGAGGAGAACGGAGTAAGCGCCCGCTCCCCTCCCGTTTGCTCAGGGCCCCAGCAGCCGGCACAATACTTACCCCTCCCCGTGCCTCTGCAGCAGCTCCGGTCTCTTCCGCGTCCTCTAAATGTGACGTCTCAGGTCAGAAGGCACGGTGATGTCTTTCCACCACGCCCTCTACTGAGCAGTCACAACGCAGAGCGGGAAGACGCCGGCGACGCTGGAATCCAGAGCTGAGCAGCAGTAGCAGGTGAGGAGAAGTGAGGTGAGTATTTGATTTTCTTTTTTTTTAATCTATGGAGGCATGGGGCATTATAAAGGATGGGGGTGACATCCTGCATGGGGCATTAAAAGGCGGGGGGGAGTGACATCCTGCATGGGGCATTAAAATGTGGGGGGAGTGACATCCTGCATGGGGCATTATATGGGGGGTGGAGTGACATCCTGCATGGGGCATTATAAGGGGGCGTGACATAATGCATGGGGCATTATAAGGGGGGTGACATCCTGCATGGGGCATTATAAGGGGGTAGTGACATCCTGCATGGGGCATTATATGGGGGGGCGACAATGCATGGTGCATTATAAGGGGGGTGACCCTGCATGGGGCATTATAAGGGGGGTTGACATCCTGCATGGGGCATTATAAGGGGGGGTGACATCTTGCATGGGCATTATAAGTGGGGTGACATCCTGCATGGAGCATTATATGGGGGGGTGACATCCTGCATGGGGCATTATAAGGGGGGGGTAACATCCTGCATGGGGCATTATATGGCGGGAGCAGCCTGCATGGGGCATTATAAGGGGGAACAGCCTGCGTGGGGCATTATATGGGGGGAACAGCCTGTATGAGGCATTATGTGGGGAGGAACAGCCTGCATGGAGCATTATGTGGGGGCACAGCTTGCATGGAGCGTTATATGGGGGCCAGTATCCTGTATGGAGCGTTATAAGGGGGCCAGTAGTTATTGTGGAATTTACAATAGATATCGGTCATGTAATTTAAGAAGTTAAATCTTTGGCCTTGTACTATATATATATATATATATATATATATATATATATATATATATACTGCTCAAAAATAAAGGAAACACTTAAACAACAGAATATAACTCCAAGTAGATCAAACTTCTGTGAAATCAAACTGTCCACTTAGGAAGCAACACTGATTGACAATCAATTTCACATGCTGTTGTGCAAATGGAATAGACAATAGATGGAAATTATTGGCAATTATCAAGACACCCTCAATAAAGGAGTGGTTCTGCAGGTGGGGACCACAGACCACATCTCAGTACCAATGCCTTCTGGCTGATGTTTTGGTCACTTTTGAATGTTGGTTGTGCTTTCACACTCGTGGTAGCATGAGACGGACTCTACAACCCACAGAAGTTGCTCAGGTAGTGCAGCTCATCGAGGATGGCACATCAATGCGAGCTGTGGCAAGAAGGTTTGCTGTGTCTGTCAGCGTAGTGTCCAGAGGCTGGAGGCACTACCAGGAGACAAGCCAGTACACCAGGAGACGTGGAGGGGGCCGTAGGAGGGCAACAACCCAGCAGCAGGACCGCTACCTCCGCCTTTGTGCAAGGAGGAATAGGAGGAGCACTGCCAGAGCCCTGCAAAATGACCTGCAGCAGGCCACAAATCCGACGTCCACAGATGGGGATTGTGCTCACAGCCCAACACCAGGCAGGACGCTTAGCATTTGCCACAGAACACCAGGATTGGCAAAGTCGCCACTGGCGCCCTGTGCTCTTCACAGATGAAAGCAGGTTCACACTGAGCACATGTGACAGACGTGACAGAGTCTGGAGACGCCGTGGAGAGCGATCTGCTGCCTGCAACATCCTTCAGCATGACCGGTTTGGCAGTGGGTCAGTAATGGTGTGGGGTGGCATTTCTTTGGAGGGCCGCACAGCCCTCCATGTGCTCGCCAGAGGTAGCCTGACTGCCATTAGGTACCGAGTTGAGATACTCAGACCCCTTGTGAGACCATATGCTGGTGCGGTTGGCCCTGAGTTCCTCCTAATGCAGGACAATGCCAGACCTCATGTGGCTGGAGTGTAGTTCCTGCAAGATGAAGGCATTGAAGCTATGGACTGGCCCGCCCGTTCCCCAGACCTGAATCCGATTGAACACATCTGGGACATCATGTCTCGCTCCATCCACCAACGTCACGTTGCACCACAGATTGTCCAGGAGTTGGCGGATGCTTGAGTCCAGGTCTGGGAGAAGATCCCACAGGAGACCATCCGCAACCTCATCAGGAGAATGCCCAGGCGTTGTAGGGAGGTCATACAGGCACGTGGAGGCCACACACAATACTGAGCCTCATTTTGACTTGTTTTAAGGACATTACATCAAAGTTGGATCAGCCTGTAGTGTGTTTTTCCACTTTAATTTTGGGGGTGACTCCAAATCCAGGCCTCCATTGGTCAATAAATTTGATTTCCATTGATGATTTTTGTGTGATTTTGTTGTCAGCACATTCAACTTTGTACAGAACAAAGTATTCAATGAGAATATTTCATTCATTCAGATCTAGGATGTGTTAATTGAGTGTTCCCTTTATTTTTTTGAGCAGTGTATTTCTCTGCGGTATCTGTGCATCATGAATCATGGTATGTGTTAAAGGGGACCACTGAAACTCTTTCGCCCAAGGCCGACAAAAACCTGGAGCCGCTGCAGCAGCTTGTTTACAAAGACCGGGACAGAGCTGGACCTGGGGAGGCTGAGAATACATGAGTCTGCTAATTTCTATGTCAGCAAGACTATGAAACAAACCCTTTAGGGAGTTTTGGTCCAGGCCCTCCCAGTCTCCTTTTTGATATATTTCTATGATTCAGTATAGTGCTTGATCTACACTCTAGCTATGGTTTGGTTTTTGTGATGTGGCCTCACTGGGATATGATTGAATAATGATCCATTTATTTATATATATCACAGTCTATGGACTAATATGCCTCCTATTCATTATCTATGATCATATCTATGACCTGTGATCAAATGTATATTATCTATAATCATATATGTGATTTATACTATATGCTTAATAATTGGCTTCCTGGATGGTTTGGTACCTCTGTTCCCTTACGCTTTTTGTCCTATTTTATTATGTGTTTTGTCATGTCTGATTAAGTACTAATAAGCTTTGTAATATTTTATTTGGGCTTCACTGCTTCCATTTCTGCTATTGGGTTTTCCCTTTATATAAGCATCCCTATGAATAATTTTCTTCATTAAATGTGTGTATATGTGTATAATGTGCAGTGTGAATGTATTGATATATCCACCTACTGCTGTCTTCTCTGGGTTCCAGCACCGTCCTGCTCTGCTTCTCAGTGACGTCACCCCTTGCAGACTCTCTGGGTCACGCTGCGCTCTGTGTGACCTGGGAGTGACTTTTACAATATAAACCTATGGAGCGTCAGAACGGGGCTCCAAAGACTTACATTGTAAAAGAGACTTTCAGCACATGCATTAAGTGATCCAGGTAGTCTGAAGAGCGGTGATGTCACTGAGAAGAGGAGCGGAACGGCGCTTGATCCAGAAGAAAAAGGCGGTAGGTGATTATATTAATACACACACACACTACCCTATATACACACATTAAATGTAAAAAAAATATTCATTGGAGTGCTCCTTTACATATCTGATAGGTAGCTGAAACCAAACATATGTCCAGCATCGAGGTCTGGTGAGTAGGCCGCTACCTACCACATACAGAATAAATAGAAAGGTGGTCGAGCATGTGCAGGTTTGTAGCTAAACCATAGAGGCGGCCTTAGCTACTGAAGTAAGTCAAGAGGCCAACGCCATACACACAAGAGGCTCCGACAGCATTCAACCATCACAGACTCCTGTGTAAACATGAGCCAGCAGTAGAGCTGCTGGAGTCAGCACTGATACAGTGTCTATACATTAGGTCACTTTTCTTAATACAAGTGTATTAAATGGATATATTTATATTAGTAACACATCTAAAGATATTACTTTAAGTGGACAACCCATTTAAGACCCACTGTTGCATATAAGAGCAGAAGGAGTGATGATGGAATAGGAAACGTAAGTCTGTTTTCTAATAAGGAATTATCAGCTGATTATGAACTATAGAAAGTGCTATAAAGGCTGGTGTTAATTGCAACAATCATGTCCAAAATAATTCAGAAGGAACTGAAAAGAGTAATATAAAAATTCACAGAAGGGGCCTTACACAAAAAAAATGGATTGGCGGAAGACACTGTTCTATTGACCATAAAAATTTTGCATCATCAATAATTGTGTTAATTTTTTCATAGAGACGTGAAACTTCATAGTAGTCCCATCTTGTCCATTTAAGGCATAGGCACAGAATATGTCATAAATGTAAAGTGAAGTCAAAGGTGGAACTGAATGGGTTAATTCCTGCGCTACTTGGACAGGGATTACTGTGGCCAGTCTGGTTTGTCCTAAAGTAGAAGTGTGCTACTTTGAAGCGCATTGGCAAATCTTAATCTTCACAGGTCTTTGACTTCATCTGACAATGGTCCCATTTGGTTCCACCTTTGGTTGTCCTTATTCTGTGGGCCTGTATCTAAATGCGTTAAGGTGAGAAAATCTCCCTATGTTAACATTTTTTTTTACCAGAATAACACCCTATTGCGTTATTGTCTTCCAATCTACTCATCCATAAGTGTAAAGTGGATGTAGATTCTACCAATAGGACCTGAATCCGTCTAGAGAACGATACTGTGACGGGCGTTGCCGTCATCGGACAGGTGGTCGGAATTCCCATTTATTCGTATGGAACTTCCAACCACCTCCCAAGTGAAAGGAGTCTTGTTCTCAAAATATATGCAGGTCCCATTGCTGACATTTATGCCATATTCTGCGGAGAAGCCATAAATGTATGAAATGGGAACACCCCTTTGATGTTATTTTAGCCACTTGATTGCATAGTCAACTTTTATGATTATCGTTCTTTGTACACACAGTTCAGCCATGTTCTGCCCCAGGTTTTGCGCCATACTGTATGTAATATAGTCAGGCTGTTCTTTTTACTACCTGAAAAAAATAGTTTAAAAAAATAAATATTTATTTAGCTTTTATTTTTTTTAAAGCCGTAGAAAAAAAAGACACAAAACTTTATATAGTGAAAAGAGAACATATACTAAATGTTTTCAACACGCAGGTGAATCTGCAGCAAATACAACAAAAGCCTCTGGATTTATTAGCTCTTAGAAGCTCAATCTCATCAATGTTATGACCTTAATTGGGAATCTCGAGGGATGGCTAAAGAACCCGAGGTGAGGAACGTGGCTTATTAAGACATTTCTATCTGCAAATTAATGTTGTTCAGACTTCTTAGGAATAGCATATTTAATTATGTGAAGGGCTCTTATTACAGTGAGAGATTACGCTGTGTGTATTTTCAATGGACAAAAATGGGAATCGCATTTCCAGGGACGCGTTACTGCCGGGCAGGTGCATGTATACTCGACACACAAGACGCACCCTTGACATACTGAAACCTAATTACATCACACAGGGGGCACGATAGTCACATTTCTTCTTTTTTAAATGCAGATTTTAAAACATTCTGACAAACTTACCACTAAACACATCTATGGTGGTATGTGGGGGAGGGGTATAGTTTAAAGGAAATATCTGAAATTAAATCCTGAATTATAAGAAACTTATTGGAATCGTTTTACTACTCTGAGTAGCAAGAACATTTTTGGAATATATATATATATACCCTTGTGGGTAATTCCATAATCTAGTCTCTTGAGGAGGCACAAACCCTCCTTAGGTAACGTTAACTTGATTTGGAAACTAATAAATGATTATAATGTGTTTTTTTTTTATCACTAATAACATGATTATAATAAAATATTTATTCTTAAAAATAAAACCTAAAAATATTCAAAAGACTGCCAAAAATGATTAAAAGCATGTTTGAAGAGAATCTGTCAAAATGATCCAAGCTGTTTAGATCATCATCGTGCTCTCTGAAAGATAATGTCACCCACACTTTCACTTATGCAATTAAATCGAATGGCAATGAGGATGAGTGTGAAGGCACTTCCTCTGCCTCCCTGGCTTTAATCTATGCCCAATCCCACCTTCTTCTGATTGACTGACAGCCCACTGACTGTGCAGTAAAGCCAATAAGCTGTCATTCAAGCAGAGGAAGGTGTGGCTCAGTGGGTAATAGATCTGGGGAGGCAGAGGCTTGGGAAGTTCTCTGACACTCCCAAAGCACTTAAGCCTCATTTGCATATCTATTAAAAAAGCTATTTTTCAATCAGGAAGCAACAGATTGTATAAGTAAAAGTGTGGATGACGTAATCGTTCAGAGAGCAACATGACAATATAAACAGTTTGGGGCATGGATCCCATTAAACAAGCTTTTAATAAATTTTTGGTCAAGTCTTTTGATTTTTTTTGTATAGTTTAGAAATAATATTATATAATGCCTATGTACTTAGTGAGAAAAAAAAATTATAGTCATTTGTTTCCAAATCAAGTTAACGCTACCTAAGGAAAGTTTGTGCCTCGTCAAGAAACTATATTATAGAATTACCCATGTAGGTTTTTTTAAAAAAAATCTCCAAATCTTGTAGTGTTTACACTGAACCAACAAGAGTCATAATAGGCTGAAACGTCTTGCTCCATAGAGATCACTTTTTAGTAGTTATTATCATCACAGGCCGGATTACCATGAAGAATAACAGCTACATATAGATGACACAAGACAACACCATTCACAATAAGTGATGGCCGCAGCTCACCCCCACCACCTCCCTGCACAAAAGAATTTTCGCCTGCAGGCTCTTTATTTCCACATGGCTGCTACAAAGCAGATCTCTGAATGCTAGTAACCGCAAGTACAGAAAATATAAGAAAAAAAAATTAGAAAATAAAACAATGCTTAGGAAAAAAATATTTATCAGTATCTAATTTTAATTAGAAATAAAAAAGTAAAATACTTTCTCATATATGCATACATATACGGCATTCATCTGAATGACTGACACTTAAAGTGAATCTGTCATCAGGTTTGTGCCACATAATCTGGGAACACTATAATGTAGAGACCCTAATTCCAGTGATGTGTCACATACTGGGCTTCTTGCTACAGTTTCAATAAAATCTAGTAGTTTAGTAAGCAGGAGAATATTACTAGGGAACTAGTAAACCTGCTGCCATGTAGACCTCCACTGCTAGATCTGCAGCAGAGAAAACAAGGATTTTATTAAAACTGCTCCATTCAACCCAATAAGTCCCCAGATGGGGTAATAAAAACCTATTGACAGATTCCCTTTAACCTCTTTAACAGGTCAGGCATCAATTTCATCAGAAATGTACACTTCTCATTTTAGTTTATTGATAACTTACTGAGAATTGTTCAGCTCAGAATAGACTGGGTAGAGACCCATGCAAAAGTTCCTAGAAATCATGATACTTGACAGGTCTCCCCCCTTTGGTCCTCCCTTCCCTGCCCTCCGCACTTCTCTCCTCCCCGCCCCTTTAAATGTTTGCCTCCTTTAATCATATGCTTGTACTGATATGTTATTATTTATTATGACTGTGATATGTTAAAATCCTTCATAAAAATGTATTGTTTAAAAAAATAAGTGCTTAAAATGTCTCAAGATTTAGGATACAAATGCTCTAAGTTTTTTTAAATAGAGATGGGTTAGCTAATGCAGTGCCTGCCATGTGACATAGAGGGCAAAATGTGGTCATTTACCTTACAGACCCATTATTTTATTAGTCACAGAAATTTAAAAAAATAGAGATTAAAATGTCCACTCTATGTCACAGGCAGGCACAAGGCCAGCTTATTCAGTCGACAGGGTAAAGGTGCATTTAGACAAGTAGATTTAAGCCTGTTAACGAGTCCAGATCACCGCTATATACGATTGGCGCTTCTTTACATAGGCTTATGAGTACTGATGGGAGAAGAATGATCTTTCAAATGAGCATTCTGTCCCCACACAGCCTCATGCAGTTTCCCCATACAGTATCATGCTATCGGCAGTACGCCCCCCATTTACATGGGTGATATGCTGACGATAAAGATCATTATTATGCTGGCATAAAAGATCTGATCATCCATTAAATGAGTAGTTTGCTTGTTCGTCGCTGATAGGCTGCTCATTCATGCAATGGCGGACCATCTAAATGCAAGGAGTTAATTTAAAAACTGTTTACATTTCATGTTTCTAAACCTCTCTGAATACAATATGTAGTGTAAGATGGCAGCTGGACAATTTCTAGACGGGATATGTATATCACTGAGGTGGTTAGCCTCGGTGATGCGAAGCCCAAAAAAGCAAGCTCCAGCACCGTTCGTGCTGAGAGGGTTTTATAATGGGCCTAAATTTGGTCTGGGTTTTAGGAACATCCAGAAGAGATGGGTGGGACTGACCATTCCCATTTTTCACTTCCAGGGAATGAACAATTTAAGGCAGCTGAGCTGCCTCAGTGGAGTCTGTGAATGAGAGGCGAAATACCTCCTGGTGCTGATCTCCTTGACAGGAGTTGAGAGAGAGCTGGACATTTAAATGGTTTTGTTCTTCCTTATCCTGATTTATATGCCAGAGAAAGAATGTTTGCTTTCTTTTTGTGTGAGAAATTTATGGACTGTACTAAATCTACCTACTTTTGCACCAATTATTACTATTGCTATATGTGAATGTTCCCAAGGGCAGACATACTATTGGTGGAACTTGTGCAGCCAAACAGGGGTTCAATAGGTAAGGGGGCCCACTGTAATCTCCAAAGCAGGAATTATGGATTAAGAGTTATCGGAATGCAAAGGGCCCATATATTGTTCTTGCATGGGGGCCCTCTTCTGTTTGTGTCTGCTCCCGAAATATATCCTACGGCCACGGCCCCACTATCAGTATTTGGTCAGTATTTTTTCTCAGGAGTGGGAGCCAAAACCAGGTGAGGAACAATCAGAGAAAAGGTATAATAGAAACAAGTCACCAATTCTGCATTTATCACCCACTGTTGGTTTTGGCTTCCACTACCGAGAAAAAATACTAACTGAATACTGACTAAATACTAATAGTGGGTCCGTGGTCTAATAGTTTATAATGAAAAAAGTTGTAATTGACATAAACGACCTTGCTATACTACAAGAAACACTTTAGGCCTAAAGCATGGGTCTTGGTTCTGCATTATAACAGGGCTCACTGTTTCTTCATATCCCCCAATTTGATAAGGAGGCTTTCTCCTCTATGGACGTTTCTTTCGGACAAGATTATCTCTGTACCCACGGCACCTGACGGATCCTATACCGCAGCAGAGGGGAACTGCAGCAATACTAAGAAGCCATAAGGCCTCTGTATACTGATTAATTCCATTAAAACACATCACCATGATAAAGATTTCAATTCTTACAATATATATAGATATATATATATATATATATATATATATATATATACAGTACAGACCAAAAGTTTGGACACACCTTCTCATTTAAAGATTTTTCAGTATTTTCATGACTATGAAAATTGTACATTCACACTGAAGGAATCAAAACTATGAATTAACACATGTGGAATTATATGCTTAACAAAAAGTGTGAAACAACTGAAAATATGTCTTATATTCTAGGTTCTTCAAAGTAGCCACCTTTTGCTTTGATGACTGCTTTGCACACTCTTGGCATTCTCTTGATGAGCTTCAAGAGGTAGTCACCGGAAATGGTCTTCCAACAATCTTGAAGGAGTTCCCAGAGATGCTTAGCACTTGTTGGCCCTTTTGCCTTCACTCTGCGGTCCAGCTCACCCCAAACCATCTCGATTGGGTTCAGGTCTGGTGACTGTGGAGGCCAGGTCATCTGGCGTAGCACCCCATCACTCTCCTTCTCGGTCAAATAGCCCTTACACAGCCTGGAGGTGTGTTTGGGGTTATTGTCCTGTTGAAAAATAAATGATGTTCCAACTAAACGCAAACTGGATGGAATAGCATGCCGCTGCAAGATGCTGTGGTAGCTATGCTGGTTCAGTATGCCTTCAATTTTGAATAAATCCCCAACAGTGTCACCAGCAAAGCACCCCCACACCATCACACCTCCTCCTCCATGCTTCACGGTGGGAACCAGGCATGTGCAGTAAATCTGTTCACCTTTTCTGCGTCACACAAAGACACGGTGGTTGGAACCAAAGATCTCAAATTTGGAGTCATCAGACCAAAGCACAGATTTCCACTGGTCTAATGCCCATTCCTTGTGTTCTTTAGCCCAAACAAGTCTCTTCTGCTTGTTGCCTGTCCTTAGCAGTGGTTTCCTAGCAGCTATTTTACCATGAAGGCCTGCTGCACAAAGTCTCCTCTTAACAGTTGTTGTAGAGATGTGTCTGCTGCTAGAACTCTGTGTGGCATTGACCTGGTCTCTAATCTGAGCTGCTGTTAACCTGCGATTTCTGAGGCTGGTGACTCGGATAAACTTCTCCTCAGAAGCAGAGGTGACTCTTGGTCTTCCTTTCGTGGGGGGGTCCTCATGTGAGCCAGTTTCTTTGTAGTGCTTGATGGTTTTTGCAACTGCACTTGGGGACAGTTTCAAAGTTTGCCCAATTTTTCGGACTGACTGATCTTCATTTCTTAAAGTAATGATGGCCGCTCGTTTTTCTTTACTTAGCTGCTTTTTTCTTGCCATACTACAAATTCTAACAGTCTATTCAGTAGGACTATCAGCTGTGTATCCACCTGAGTTCTGCACAACACAACTGATGGTCCCAACCCCATTTATAAGGCAAGAAATCCTACTTATTAAACCTGACAGGGCACACCTGTGAAGTGAAAACCATTTCCGATGACTACCTCTTGAAGCTCAACAAGAGAATGCCAAGAGTGTGCAAAGCAGTCATCAAAGCAAAAGGTGGCTACTTTGAAGAACCTAGAATATAAGACATATTTTCAGTTGTTTCACACTTTTTTGTTAAGTATATAATTCCACATGTGTTAATTCACAGTTTTGATGCCTTCAGTGTGAATGTACAATTTTCAAAGTCATGAAAATACAGAAAAATCTTTAAATGAGAAGGTGTGTCCAAACTTTTGGTCTGTACTGTATAAAAATAAAATAATAATTTGGGCATGATCATGATCTTACATAACTTTATAGAAAGATGATCTAAATAATTGGCGTCTACCATACTTGAATATCTAGGCACTGATAAGTGAGCACATGGGACATAACTGCACTACACAATATCACATAATATATATATAAAAAAACAGTAATATATTTTTTCTTTCCGATTCCATCACAATGTCCCATTTCCTCTCCCATCGTTACCTCTCGAAATTACAATGCAGAATGTTCTACGGCATTTTTTTTCCTAGATTTATGTTGCCAAATCCTGTTCTGTTCCCACAGCAATTAGACACTGCGATATCTGATTACCTTTCCGCCTCGTCTTATACACCGGTACTGTACAATTTCATTTTTTTCTTGCTACTGTGTTTTATTCTTTAAAGTGCTGTAGGCTTTGACGATGGCTCATAAATCACATTGTAACAGAGAACAAAAGATAAATAACCAGGTTTAATTTTCTCTAATGAATAGTTTAGAAGCAATACAATGCTAAACAATAGACGCTTGAGTATATTCTGCCCGCATGTTCCTCATGATCTTTTTATATGCTAACTCAGAACGCTAATTATGGATCTCACAAGTCAACTTCTGCTTTCCACGACTATGAGTTGTATGTAAAACATGCTTTCTCGTTGAAACAATTACCATTAATCAAAACAGGGAGTTAATACCACTCAAGTCCAACCTACCGCTGTGCCCGGCAATACATCAAACTGTCTGTTGTCAAACACACTAAACAAACTTTAACAGCCTGTTTTCACTAGAAATAACAGGGAAAGTGCTTGCCGTGTAATTTTTGCATTCAAATTGCTATTCCAGTAATTCATTTTGTTGTTGGATTTAACTGTACGTACTCAATCATAGTCCAAAGCAGACAGATCCATATTTGGCTGAAGCTTTGAAAATTGCTTGTACTGATAAATGAACGCTCTCAAACAACTGGTTTCAGTGTAACTTTTAGATGAATTAGCAATGTGTGCTGATGAGAAACAGAAACGTTTCTTGATGTTGTATTTAGGACTCGAAGCCGTGCGGGTAGAAGACAAAAGGATGATGATTTTGTATCAAGGAATAGACAAACTGTATACAATGGATTATTCCTTAAGGCTATAGTAACCCAAAACTGCATCTGGCCATTTATATGCCCTGCAGCAACCTAAATGTAGGGTTACATGTAATACATGGATATGGAGGACCCCTACTTATGGCATATAAGGGTTATTTAGGAGAAATGCCCTTAAGATATGTTCACATGGAGTTTCTTTGACTTCAAAATCCACATCAAAAACTGATTCAAATCCCCCCTTCAGTACCATTTGATGTGGATTTTCAAGCAGATCCACTTCAAAATGCATGTAAAAAAAAAAGCCCTTTGTAGTAACACACCCTCAAAAGTGGCAGAAAACTCATTTTCATATACCTAATTAAGGAAAGCTGAGTTAATTGAGGGATCACCATCTCTAGCTACAAAAAGCGTATTTTGCTCTGGAGGACCTGTCTTGTCCTTCTCTACATAAACCAGCCATTGATTTGAATGAATACTGTGTAATGCTTAACTTTTAGGATTGCTACTTCCAATAGGTGACACTAGAGTTCTAGTCTTCTTCCTCTCTGAAGAGGTAATTTGCATATTTAATTTCCCAGAGGAGTATTGCATGGGTTATAAGCCTCCTCACATTGACATGACAGGCATGTCACTATCCAAGAGGAGAAACATTACCCCTTAGATCCCAGTCATAAGCCACTCATACAACCAAATCAGATCTCATGCTTTTCGCTGATGAGGGGCAACACCCCGAAACACCTTGCCTGCAAATTAAGATTCTGGTTTGGCTTTTATCCTAAGTCATGTTGCAAGGCTTGTTAAAGCTCGATATTGACTTTTAGGATGGATTGCTACTTCCTACAGGTGGCACTAGAGTTCAAGTCATCTTCCACTCTGAAGAGGCAATTAGCATATTTGGTTTCCCCTGTGATGGCACTGCAGAGATGTTGAAAACTTACAGACTGGTATCTTCACGGATTTCAGCTGATTGCTGAGGCTCGAACAGTGGAAGGGGGGTGGACAAGACTTTTAGTCAAGGCCCCTACAAACAAGCGGTGACAGTCCAAAGTAAAGAAATCCTTTAATACAGATTTCTGTGATATAGCAGTTTAAAAACAAATTCTACTCCACCTGGTCTGTACAAGGTCACATTATATGTCAAAAGGATTTGCTTAAGTGATAATATGACCAGAGTCATGTTATATTATACATATACTATCTCAACAGTGTCCAACCAGTGGAATGAGAATAATACCTGGAAATGGGGGTCCTGAAATACAGATAGCAGTGTGTCTGGGATCACAGGGTACACCTGTTTTTGGTGCTCACACCAGTCTAATATGTCAGGTAACCCTACTGATTCTCATGCTCTAAAACTTGCCATACACTCTTTTTGTATTGTTGTTTCCTGTTCATTGTTATTCTGACAGCACTATTGATGTGGGAACTTTCTTTCCCTCTCTTCTATGGATATATTGTTCCTACTGATGGACCCTCTGTTATGCTTGCATGCAGTTTGAGAGTGGAGAGAGTAGATACAGAGAGACAAACACCTGCCCACTTCTTGAAATCCTTCTGGGAGTCTCTGCTGCTAGAAATGGATTACACCTAACAATAGGCAGGAAACTGCAAATTAGAAATAAGGGAGATATGCAATGGTCAGCACTTTGGGGTGATTTTTGGGGTGAAAGGCATCATTTTTAAATAAAGCGATTTGCAAAAGAGCCACCTAGTATCATCAGGGCTAACTACAGAACTACAGTCATGCCCCCTAGTGCAACTATATCATTAGCATGATGCTGTACCTCTGTGCCATACAACACCTGTAGCACTAAGGGTGCAAATACATCTATGACTTTTATAGTTGCAAGCTAGAGACGCCTCTCATTTGGACAGCTGCTAACAATTAATAAAAAAAATTAGAACTGGATTGCAACTATTTATTTCAAGGCCGTATTTAAAATAAATACCAAAGTGCTCTTCAAACTGTACTTATTTAACTGTGAAGAAATCTATATTTTCTTGTTTCTGCATTTTTTTTCTAGACAAGAGAAGATATTCATATCTTAGTGATACTAGTAGACAAGTTTCTTGAGAAGTAATTTAAAGAAGTTGCCCACTACTTTAGCAATGATGACCTATCCTAAGGAGAAGTCATCAATGTCTGATCAGCCGGGCACCCCCGCCAATCAGCTGTTAATGGTATCGGCAGCAGCGGCAGCCGGCCGGAAGTACTCACTTGCGGAGCTGGCCATCTTCTGGTAGTGGCCGCAGAAGGGTACTACACATCCACCTCCTACTGATTTTAATAGTAGTACCATGCCTCGGCTGCTACCAGAAGACGGCCAGTTCAACAAGTGAGCACTTCCGGCTGGCAGCTGCTGCCAACACGATAACAGCTAATCGGCGGGGGTACCGGGTGTTGGACCCCGGCCGATTAGACATCCTAAGGATAGGTCAGCAATCAAAAAGTAGTGGACAACCTCTTTAATATTGAAAAAAAATAAAGAGCATAAAAAATAGATAGTCTGGATATTCTATCTAGATATAACTAAAAAAAAATAAAACACAAGTACCGCTAAAGGACCATTCCCAACAAAATTTATACAGCGTGTTAAGCCTTGTGCAGGGAATTCTTTTTGGTGCTCACTGTATCTCTGTCAAGTACAGGAGGTCTCTGATCATGTGAACAAATGCTATCAAGTTTACTCCGCCGAAGATCCAATATAGAGTCCATTACTGCAAGTATATTTTCCTACTAAATAAATGCAAACTAAATTGCAGTGAAGTATTTATTATTGATGTTTTATTTTCTAATTACTGCACTTCAAGAATTTCTCATCCAGTTTTTAGGGGTAACAAAAAACAGGATATAGTTAAACGAAGGTGCAAAAAAAAACCCCAAGAAAGGAAGACATGACTAGTGGACAAAGTTTGCACTGATGGCTATTCACAAAATTTTCTCTGATATTTCAGCAATATTCAAACTCTTCTATTTGGCCTGGCTCAACAAAGAACAGATTATGATTTTAGTGTAAATTAATATTTATAATAGTCATGAAAGAAATAATGAAGAAATAACGAGTAAATAAAAAGTAATACAATATTAAAAAATAGTAATAATAACAACAAGAACAACATGGCTATTCTTTTTATTATTCGCGGTATGTTTTATGAGAAAATTATTATTATTTATAAAAATGACTAAAGATGACATAGGAGCAATGTCTTTGTTACGATTATCTATTATATTATTATGTTTTTATCATACAGATGAATAATACACACGTAAAGTCTATTTTATTATTTTTGTGTAGATTTCATACTAAAAACTTTCCTGTAATAATGTCTTTTTAATTATTACACTGTTATTTGCATTATTAGATTTCTTTACCAAGGGATCCATGGGCAAGTTATTATTATCATTTATAATTGATACTAAACATGATACATGAGTAATGCAACCATTAACATTTTTATTATTAGCATTATCATTTCTATTTAGTAGCAAATGTAAGAATAGTCCGCCTTGCCATTATTATCTGGATTTTTATGTAAAACCACTGGTGAAAAAAAATTATTATTAGGAATAGAGTAGACGCATTCGTCTCATATTAAGTTATGGAGCAAATCAAGAAATTTGAAGCCCTTAGCCTTTTATATGGCCACAAAATCAAAGTAAAAATAAAGAAATGCAGTGAGGAGACTGCCAGACAAGTAATAAAATCATACATTTTAATAAAAGTCTCTGTTCACTAATGTTTTATATACAGACCGATTCAGTGTATGAAGTAGACAAGTCCATATACGTTACACTACCGGGTAGTAAATCATCGTAACCATTTTAGCAATGGCGATCTAAATAACATCCAGATTTAACAAAGCTTGGTTAGATGTATCTAACTTCCTATATTATTATGTTTTAATACCCATTTTAATTGCTAGAGCTTTTACTTTTCCAATGTAACACTTGAGCACTGGTACCCCTGAGGAAGCCACGTGTAACTGGGCGAAACGCATGAGAACCTACAGATCTGCTACATCCAAAAGCGTCTCTGTGACCTTACATAGTATATATTCTTTGCACTGACACACTTTAGTGCTTGCTGTTGAATTTTATGTTATTCTTGGTATGGGTATATTAGCTTTAATATATTCATATGCTTTCTTACACTTACTAGCACTTTATGCTATATGATACTTTTTTTTTGCATTAATCAGGGACCTTTGTTTACAGGAGGTAATTGATTTCTGTGAATAGCACATTGGTGCTTTTTTAAAGCCCCATTCTAGTTAATTTGTTTTTATTTGAACCTTTATTATGCATTATATGTGTAATGGTCATGAAGGTAGTAACATACTTATGGGCCGTCGTCTTCTCCCGTTTTCAGCAGAGCTCGGGGGCATTGCGGCACCATGTAACTGCATTTGTGACCTGTGGTTGCTGTGTGCAGTCGAGGTCACTTTTTTAAATTTTTATCAATGCAAGTCTATAAGACTGTAGAGCCCGTTCTGTGTCTCCCAGACTTTGCGAGTGTAACACCATTCCTCACAGTGATCCAGCAGGTTAGAGATACGGTCAAGTGGTGCTAGGGCAGAATGATGCACGCTGAAACCAGGAGTAGATGGCAACTGGTAAGTATGTTACTACCTTCACAACACTTACATACATGATAGCTAACAAACGAAAAATTAAATGGAGTGGGGCTTTAAATGTTTTTAACCATTTGTGTTGTTTCTTTTTGCTTTGCTCTTTTCTTTTGCTATTTGTGCACTAGGAAGCACAGATTGTTCTGTACATGAACAACCCTACATATTAAGTACCTTACCTATTCCAGATGAGTCTTTCAAGGGAATTATTTGACTGTCAATGGTTCCACAAGCCATACTAATTCTTTTGCATTGTAGTGTAAAAGAAGAGAAAAAAAGTAGCAATGATCTTAAAACAACTTTTTTTTTTCCTTCCGTGCAGTCATGTACATACACAGAAAACACCAGGAACCACAGGGGGATCGCTTCTCCCCTTGAAATACTGCAAATAAAGATGCCAGCTATTGAGTATATTTGTGGCGACTCCAGCAGCTGCTGTTAAATACCAGCTGGTGCGGCTGATTAAAATTACCTCCGAGTTGGTATTATAAAGACGCCTGGGCAGCGTCGCTGTATTAATGGATTATTGAGTGAGCGATGAAAACCTTGGCCAGCTGATGCGTTTTATTACAGATAGGCTTTATGATGTGTAATCACTGTAATATTTTACTACAGGAGAAAACTGGGAACAGGGGAGAGAAACTTGAATAATGACACCCTTCTGTTTAGCCCGTAAAGAGGTAGTGGGGGCCACAAGGAGACCACTTTGCTTCTAGGACTCTCAGTCAAATAATCTTTTTATTGCTTTGTTATTAGGATTATTGCACTACAAGAAGTGCTTCAAAGTTTAGACATGGTGTTATGAGCCATGGTGATGTTGGCACTGCACACATAATTACAGATGGGGCATTAATATCTGGATTTTAGCTTTTGGAAACTTGTATATTAATATCCACGTACATTTCTTTAAAGGGGAAGCTGCACATCTCTAATTAGAAAGGAAATTTGTTTTGTTTGTTTTTTTACCTTAAATTAATTTTATTATAACTTTTTGCAATAGTAAATTAGTTTTGGAAATATCCCATGCATGTGCTGCAAAAACAACCACAATTATATACTGTATGTTTAGAACAGATCTGGGCAGGAATATAAATGAAAAATTACATATAAGGAAAGGCCACACTAGAAACTGATTGGAAATATCAGAGGATGAAAACCCAATCTAACCCAGTTCTGCTAGCACAGCTGACCTGCTTGCAACAATGTTTTAGTCTACTAAATGGTATGTGAGCAAAATACAGCAACAGCGCAAATGTTTCTTCTGTCCTATTATTGGCAATAGAATAAGTACAGATTTGACTTTCTTTAAATATGTACTCCCATTAACTTTTTTATTTATTAAATGTGTGAATAAATGCATGTAATGTAGTGCTAGTGTAGTAATAAACTCACCTACCGCCGCTCTCTCCGGTGTCCAGCGCCGGTCTTCTCTGCTTCTCAGTGACGTCACCAATCTGCGGACAGGCCGGGTCACGCTGCGCTCTCTGTGACCCAGAGGTCTCTTTTACAGTGAAAGCTTATAGAGCGTCAGAATGAGGCTTGCATTGTAAAAGAGACTTCCGGGTCATGAATAGCGCGTAGAGCGAGCCGGCTGGTTTCATTTGTGATGACGTCACTGAGAAGCAGAGAACAGCGCTGGACACCGGAGGGAGTGGCGGTAGGCGAGTATATTACTACACTCACATTACATTACATGCACATACGCACACAATTTACTGGATATAAAAAGTTAGTGGGAGTGCTTCTTTAATTTGTTTCCCAACATATCCAGAGGTGTAATTCATGTGATATTAAACAAGCATATAAAAAATCCATCCTATGGATGCCTCAACAGATGCCACCAGCCATCTTAGGGACATATCTCGCCCATGTTAAAAACAAAAATAAAATAAATAACATTAATGTATATGAATTTTGCTAAATTGTATACAAATGGTATTATGACAAGTTATATAACTTGAAGTACCGTATTTTTTGGACTATAAGACGCACCTAGGTTTTAGAGGAGGAAAATAGAAAAAATATGTAAGCAAAAAATGTTGTCGTGATGCACTGTTATGGGGGAGGGGGTCTTCTGCTGACACTGATATAGGGGTAATGTCCCCCAATTCTGTTAATATCCTCCATCCTGGTATATGTGGCCCCTCATTCATGTTATACGTGGCCCCCACCCCAGTATGCATGGCACCCCTTGATCCCCATCCTGGTATGCATAGCGCCCCTCATCCCCAACCTGGTATGCATGGAGCCCCTCATCCCTATCCTGGTATGCATGGCACCCCTTGACCCCCATCCCAGTATGCATGGCACCCCTTGATCCCCATCCTGGTATGCACGGCACCCCTCATCCCCATCCTGGTATGCATGGCACCCTTCATCCCCATCCTGGTATGCATGGCACCCTTCATCCCTATCCTGGTATGCAAGGCACCCCTCATCCCCATCGTGGTATGCACGGCACCCTTCATCCCCATCCTGGTATGCATGGCACCCCTGATCCCAATCCTGGTATGCATGGCACTCCTTATCCTGGTATGCATGGCACCCCTCATCCTGGTATGTATGGCACCCCTCATCCAAGTATGAATGGCCCCCCTCATCCAAGTATGCATGGCCCCCCTCATCCTTGTATGCATGGCACCCCTCATCCCTCTTCCTGATATGCATGGCACCACTCATCCTTCTTCCTGGTATGCATGGCACCCCCCATCCTGGTATGCATGGCACCCCTCATCCAAGTATGCATGGTCCCCCTCATCCTGGTATGCATGGCACCCTTCATTTGTCTTCCTGGCATGCTTGGCACCTCCCATTCCATGCTGCACACAAAAAAATAAACACTCCTACTCACCTTTCTTCCCTCTGCTCCAGTGCTGCGTCCCGCTCTGCTGCCAGCATTGATCTCACAGTGTGAGCCGCACATGGCGTCTCACACTGTGAGATGCTGTGCCAGAAGAGTCACTGCTCCTAACGCTGGGACTGTGTGCAAGGGGAGCAGTAACCATTCATTCTCCCTAAAAACGCGCACACTGTAGCTGCAGTGCGGCTCCTGCTGCGGCCGGCGGTCTGTGTGCCCGCTATTAAAGCGCATGAACATTCACTACAACCCATGGGAGTGGATTGTAGGGAATATCCATGGTCTTTAATAGCGGGCACACATGACCGCCGAGCGCAGCTGGAGCCGCGCTGCGGTACAGTGTGAGCGCTATTGAGGAGAATGAATATTCACTGCTCTCCACGCCCATGGGCATGCGGAGCAGTGAATACTAATTTTCTTTAGTAGCAGGCACAGTGTAGGTTGCAGCTGTGGCTCCTTCCTCCTGTGCCCCGCTCCTCCGTCACTGCCGATAGTTTATTTATAAAAAAAAGGAGAGAATCATAATTTTTTTTTTTGACTCCAACACTGACGAAAGCCCCAAAATGCAAGCCATTATATATTTAAAGAAACGGAAGTAGGGAAAATCTAGAGGAAAAAAAAGTGTTAAAGACATCCAGGAGTGCGATGCCAGCACTGAAACAGTCAATCCAACTTTTACTGCGGCTGATACATCATTATTACATTTGAGGTCAATCGTTTTTAGGCCACAGTCCAAGGAATATATTCAAACACATTACGATTATTTGCTGTCTAGCAATTCAGACTGGAGGTCGCCTGGTCAGAGGAAGCATTATTCTTCTGAACAAAGCTCATTAATAAAATTAGATGATCAATGGAATATTTTTAAGAAATTAACTGCATTTTTTTAAGCTTATATAGTTATAAACTGTAACGAAAAAAAATATCAGGATCCAGAGCGCACAGCCGAGACTTCAGCAGCTGCACATAAAGCGCCTATACCCATCATACATATATAAGCTCATACACATAATGGTTAGAGAATAGTGAAATAACCTGCATTATTAAATTCAAGAAATGCATTAAAATTCAGCAGTATAGCTCATAGTCTAAGGACACTGAAAAATTAAACATTATAGCGTCAGCGACATTTGCATCAAGGTCACATCAGGAACATTTTGCTGACTGCTATGGCAATATAATAGACAACCGTATCATGGACGGTCTCTTAATATTAGGGCATATTACAAAATGCAAAAGTGTAGTAAAATGAAAGTAAAGGGGTTTACAATTTTAGAAATTTATGGCATCTGTAGGATATGCCATAAATCTGAGATAGGACAGGGTTCAAGCATCTAAAGTTGGATGAGCATGTGCATAGGTCTCTCCATTCAAGTCTATGGGCAATACAGAACAGCCATGCAACCAATTCTTCCGATCCTGCAAATATGCCCTAATTATCTAAGCTGGCAAAACCTTTTTCCAGAAGCGTCTGTCCGCTGTTCACATCTCCAAGCTCTATAAACGTATAACTTGTATGCTTACATTTAGAAGTAAACATGCGTGGTTATGGGGTCCTGTGCTGTCCTGTCTGTATACTCATTTGCTTCTTCCCCTGCCCAGGAGATGTGGTATGATCAGACCATGTTCCTGCACGGTCAGACACAGCCATTACACAGTACACAGCAGGGGCACATGTATAAGATTATCTCAGCACAGGAACATTTTATTTAAACACATTATTATTCCAAGATCTATTGATTAAAATGAACTTTTCTTTGTAGGAAAACCCCTTTAAGGGGCTATCTATTTCTCTAAAATTGATGGCCCATTCTTAAAGGGAACCTGTGATGTTTTACATGCAATCAGATTTGTGGACTGCACATAGAGAAGAAGAAAAGGAGCAGAATGATATGTAGGTTTGTGGGAAATTATTCAATATAACTTGTATTTTATTCATTGAAATCCCTGGTGTTTCTATACACGAGTCCAGTGGGCGGTGCTACTCAGTGATTGACAGCTATTTGTTCATGCACTGTCATAGAGGGAGGAGTGGCAATCACTGAATAGGACCGCCCACTGGACTCATGCAAACACCAGAGATTTTAATGAATAAAGTGCAAGTTTTCCTGAAACTTTTCCCACAAACATTTATATCAATCTGATCCATGTTAGGCCATAAAACTCACTGGATAACAGTTGTCAGAATCTGCTATTTTCAGCGGGATCATCCAATGTGCATTGGGGCTTTTCGACTGTCCTGTGACTGGTTATGTGGGGATAAAATGATTGTCCATTGAGCAGATACGCTCTGCTAAAAGCCCCTACTATACCTAGAAGACTAAAGCGGTCAGAATTCTCCGCCATTGGCAGCATCATCCAACAGTCTAATGTGTATGGGGTCCTCCTTACTCTTCCTCGACATCTGCTGTTGTAGGATAGAAGAATGTTGGATTTCTATCTGTCGATCCTTTTGCTCTCTGGGAGATAAGCTGCCACCAGAAGAGAACATAGGCGAGCTCAGCCCATCCAAGCGTTCCTGTGTATGGGGGAGCTTGGAGAGAGGTAGCGGTCAGCTGAACGATAGTGATTGTCAGCTTTAGAATTGTCCATCAATATTAGATTGGGAGAGCGGTATCCCCTTCATTGTTTATGAGCACAGCGCCATACTACTACTAGTGGTTGTTCCTGGTATTACAGTTTAATGCAAGTTTCTTCCATTGAAGAAAATAGGTACAGAGACACTACTAAAAAACAGAGCTCCCAATGAAGAGGGCACTGTAATCACACAAGAGGAGAATGGCCCCGTCATATAGCTCCGTAAAGATCGTGGGGTGCCGATATTTTGACAACCACCAGATCAAATATTTCAAAAAACTGAATAACCCCTTTAATCCACTGCCGTAGTTAGAGCATACTTTACCGTAGGCTGTAATATATATAGTTTTGGTTCTACCAGTCTGCATTGTAGCCCATTTGTCCACTAGATGTCAGCATAAGTGAAAACCTTTTACATTGATATGCATGAGAAAACGCAAAATCTACATTGAAAAAATGTTCTTTTCACAAAAATTTATTAAAATCTATGTACTTTTCTGATAATAGTGTCCCCTTAACTCCAACGTAAAACCACATATAAAACTTATACTAATTATTATAATTAATATCATGATAAATTGTTCCAAGGGATAAACTGTAACATATATAAGTTCAAATAGTATACCATTATTTAGTTAGTTCTACAGTATAACATGAGTTAGGAGTAAATATGCAATCGATTTCATATATAATATTACAATTAATATAATAAAATAAATAAATCAAAATGCAAATAAAATGTAGCCAGGTTGAGACCGATTCGATTACTAAACCAAAAGAAGGTTCAAGTAGGAAATCTCTGCACATGTGGACATAGCAAGCTGAATACAATCCCTAATTTACAGGATGGAACTAGGTGCGCTCTCTAATAACTCATTCTAGATTCCAGGCATACAGCAGAGTCATATAACAAGAGATGGTAAACTATCGCTGATTCCAATCAAATTCAAGATTGGCTATTAATTTGATTGGAGCATTAAATCAGGAGTAGTCTGTAAAATACACAAATTACTGCAGAATTACATACTATTCTTTTCGGATAATTACATGTATTTTTTGTAAGTTCATATTTTGTAAATTATTTAAATTGTAGAGTGCACTCTGCCTAGAGCAAAGAGATTATAATTAAAAAGAGGTTTATTTGCATGTCACAGGGAAAATGTGTAGATCCGGTACATATTGTACTTGCAGGTAACCACTATTTATATTATTAACGAAATACCACAGGATGTTAGATTTTCTTAATGGGCGTCATAAATGGGCAACAACAATAACATTAATGTTAGTGAAACGAAAGAATGCAGTATCGCATTTAACCAGTTCAAGATCAGGCCATTTACAACTATTCCAGACCAGGCACATTTTTGTTTTTTTTCGCACATGCAGTAAAAAGGGCTGTATGATTTTTCACATCGGGATATTCAACAGTTTTTGCATCTTTTTTTAGTAATGCATAGGGCTTTATTTTTCTGTCATTTTCGCTTTTTTTTTTTTTTTACCAAGATCAGGGGGAAACTGAAGGAAATACGTGTCTATGTTTCACATTTTTATTCATTAATTTTTATGACCACAATAACCACTGAAATACATAAAATTGTTCCCCTTTCTGAAACAATTATTTTTACATATCGGATACATTTTATTCCAATGGGCGTAGGAGTAGTAACAACCATTTGGTTTGGTAGCAGCATTCTTTATTATGTATTTAGTTTTCACCTGAATTTTATACACTTTTTTTATTTAAATGTCATTTACTTCACATTTTCTGCTACCCAAATTAATAATAAAAGACCTTTGGGGGGTATTCCAATATTTAAATACTTTCTTTTTGAACCCAATTTTTCCTGTAACCGGGGCTGGTATGTTAACCCCAGATACAGTGGAAATGCAGCCTCCTGGCAGCATAACCTAGCTGAATGGGTCTCCTAGGACCTAGCAGGACCGCTGGGCTCAGAGGAGGAAGCACTGACATCATTTTCTGTTACTACACATACAGCGCTTGTTCAATACTACATATACAGCGATTTAGAAAGCAGAGACGGTAATGAACCATCCCTGCCTTCTCTATGGGAGGTCTAGCTGTGTCTTACAGCCAAATCTCCACTTCCACAGCAGCAAAATCATGTGCAGCTGCTCTACTACACAAAGCACAACGTGAAACGTCCAAATATTTATCACCTATGGTCATTCTGGAAGTAAAGAGGACCTATCGATTATGAGAAAAACAAAAGAAATGTTAGTAGATTAAATTAATTATACATTTTTTCTCAAATATATGTAATTAGCAAATCAGAGAATATCCCTGACTATTACCGGGGCAAAGGTTTTAATTTAATTTTATCAGAGTGAGCTCAAAAACGGGTGAAAATCTCTAAAACATTGTCAATTTCAGATTTTTCTAAAGCTGTGTATAAAAAAGCTACCGATTGTTTTTTGCTTAAATTGTAACTCCATGAAAAATAAAAAAAAAACATATATTGAGACATATATTCTAGAAAATGAAATGGAGCAAACAATCCCATAAAAAATACTGACTAGTGACAAGTGATTAGGCCAAAATTTATACATGGGACAGCATGGTGGCTCAGTGGTTAGCACTGTTGTTTTGCAGCACTGGGGTCCTGGGTTCAAATCCCACCAAGGACAACACCTGCAAGGAGTTTGTATGTTCTCCCTGTGTTTGTGTGGGTTTCCTCTGGGTTCTCCGGTTTCCTCCCACACTCCAAAGATATACTGAATCTGGATAGTGAGCCCCAATGGGGACAGTACCGGTGATATCTGTAAAGTGCTGGGGAATTAATGGCGCTGTTTAAGTGAGTAAAATAAATAAATAAATGAGGCTATAAAAGACAAATGGTGCAACATTTTTAGCCCCTTTCCGCCACAGGACTTAATGGTATCTCTTACAGCGGCATTTATATCATAGAGCCCAGGGGGCGCACTGTTCTAACCACCCATAGACGCAATGTGATCCTGGTGTACCAATGGGCTTCCATGATGGCCAAGGGTCTGGTCAATATCCCCATGCTTGTCATGGCTATACTCCTATCAAAGCCAGTCTGCAGCTGGAGTTCATAGAAGACTAGGATTTTTGCTATATTGCTGTATACAATACAAGCAATCAGAAGATTGCAGGTTCAAGTCCCCTAAGAGGACTACAAAATACAGTAAAAAAAAATGTAATACATATAGAAAAAATATAAAAGTTCAGGTCCCTTTCTCCTAATAACAATAAAGAATTATATAAAGAATATATGATACCGCCAAGTCCGTTATAGTCTGATCTATCAAAATCTAAAATTATTTATCTTGATCGGTAAATGATGTAATGAAAAAAAAATGTAAATGCCAGAATTGAGTTTTTATTTGTTTGACTAATGCAACACTGCAAAAGTGCAATAAAAGGCGATAAAAGCATAGTATCTGCCCAAAATGGGATCAATAAAAATGTCACATGTCTGACATTGTCCAATTGGTGGTGATTAGTGTTGAGCGAACGTGCTCGGATAACGTGTTATCAGTAGTGTTGAGCGAGCACTAAAATGCTCGGGTGCTCGAAGCTCGGGCCGAGCTCGCCGTGATACTCGGGTGCTCGACCCGAGCAACGAGCCCAATGTTAGTCTATGGGAGACTCGAGCATTTTTGCGGCGGCTCCTCCGGCAGTCTTTTAAAAGCCTAACAAGTGCCCAAAACGATAGTGACAGTGCTCAAATGACATGGGGACAGCATGGGGATCGCCCCAGGAAGCATTTCTGACCCCCAGGTCACTGCTGTCAACAACGTGGTCAGAGGTATTAAGCCACTTTTACAGGCTCAAAATAAAACGTTCAAAAACGAAAGTGAAAGTGCTTTCCTGTGAAATATGTTAAGGATAGTGTTGAGCGATACCTTCCGATATCAGGAAATATCGTATCGGATTGGATCGGACCGATACCCAAAAAGTATCGGATATCGCCGATTCCGATACAGGAAACCAATGCAAGTCAATGGGACACAAATATCGGAATGAAAATAAACCCTTTCTTTCCTTGTAGGTTAATTCTACATGAAGTAAAACAACTAAGAATAATGTAGAATGTATTACGCGAAAAGCCGGCAATTCATCAGCGGCATACACCGGTACCCGACAATTTACAACAGAAAGAATAGAGCTTCACACATAGATTAGATACATAGAAACATGTCAGTCACATATATATGAAGTACAGTGACAGTGTTGCTTACTGTACTTGTCATTTAGTGTAAAGGATTTATTTAAAAATATAATAGTGTTTTCATGCACCGTCTCTTTAAAAAAGCCGGCCGGCAATTCAGCAGCGGTACCCGACAATTTAGAATAGAAGGAATAGAGAATCACACATAGATTATATAGATAGAAACATGTCAGTCACATATATATGAAGTACAGTGACAGTGTTGATTACTGTACTTGTTATTTAGTGTAAAAATATAGGATTTATTTTAAAAAAAATTGGCGTGGGGTTCCCCTTAATTTTAGTCTCTAGCGGAGGTTAAGCAGACGGCTGGGGCAGATGTTTGAAGCCTGGGAAGGGGGTAATACCCACGGAGCTTCCCAGGCTACTAATATCAGCCCCCAGCTGAATACCTAGCCTTTATTAGCTATTAAAATGGGGGACCCCCTCAAAAAAATGACGTGGGGTCCCCCCTAATTTAATAGCTAACAAAGGCTAGGCAGACAGCTGGGGGCTGATATTAATAGCCCAGGAAGGGTGCCATGAATATTGGCCCCCTCCCAGGCTAGAAACACCAGCCGTCACCCGCCCCAGAAATGGCGCATCCATAGGATGCGCCAATTCTGGCACTTAGCCTCGCTCTTCCCACTGCCCTGTAGCGGTGGCAGTGGGGTAATAGGGTTGGGGTTGATGTCAGCTTATAATACCAGCTGACATCAAGCCCAGGTTAGTAATGGAGAGGCGTCTATAAGACACCCCCATTACTAACCCCATAGTCAAAGTTAAAAAAAAAACACAAACACCCAGAATAAAGTCCTTTAATTGAAATAAACACACATTCTTTATTGTTCTAAATTAAACCATACTTACCATCACGCCCATTCCAGCTGAAGCCAACGATCTCCTGCAATAAAAGAAAAATAATAAAGCAACCTCATCCTTACCTTTCCATGGTTCCCAGGACAGCTCCAGCTCTGCTACATTGAGATGACAGGATGGACCGCAGCAGAAAGCTGCCATCCAGCCTGTCATCCCGCAGACACTGAGAAGCGCAGGCTTGCTTGCGCTCCTCAGTGTCTCTCTGTGACGGCATCCAGATGAGCCGAGTTCATGTCCAATGAACTCGGCTCACCTCATGCACGTCACTGACAGCGTGGGAAAATTCTCCTGCACTCAGCGCTTCAGCGTGAGAATTTTACCACGCTGTCAGTGACGTGCATGAGGTGAGCCGAGTTCATTGGACATGACCTCGGCTCATCTTTATGCCGTCACAGAGAGACACTGAGGAGCGCCAGAAGATGGCGCTTCTATGAACGCGCCATTTTCCGGGGTGGCAGCGGACTGCAATTTGCAGCGGGTGGGGCCCAGAAAGCTTGGGCCTCCCTGCGCTGCGGATTCCAGCCCCCAGCTGCCTAGTTGTACCTGGCTGGACACAAAAATAGGGCGAAGCCCCACGTATTTTTTTTTTAAATTATTTCATGAAATTCATGAAATAATAAAGAAAAAAAGGGCTTCCCTATATTGTTGTGTCCGGCCAGGTACAAATAGGCAGCTGGTGGTTGGGGGCAGCCCGTTCCTGCCTGCTGTACCTGGCTGGACACAAATATAGTGCGAAGCCCCACGTCAATTTTTTTTAAATTATTTCATGAAATAATTTTTTAAAAAAAGGGCTTCCCTATATTGTTGTGTCCGGCCAGGTACAAATAGGCAGCTGGTGGTTGGGGTCAGCCCGTTCCTGCCTGCTGTACCTGGCTGGACACAAATATAGGGCGAAGCCCCACATCAGTTTTTTTTTAATTATTTCATGAATTTCCTGAAATAATTTAAAAAAAATTGACTTGGGGCTTCGCACTATATTTGTGTCCAGCCAGGTACAGCAGGCAGGAACGGGCTGACCCCAACCACCAGCTGCCTATTTGTACCTGGCCGGACACAACAATATAGGGAAGCCCAGCTGGGGGCTGGAATCTGCAGCTCAGGGAGGCCCAAGCTTTCTGCCCCCCCCCCCCCGATGCAAATTGCAGTCCGCAGCCACCCCAGAAAATGGCACGTTCATAGAAGCTGGATGCTGTACCTGGCTGGCATACAAAAATATGGCAAAGCCCACGTCAAAATTTTTGGGAAAAATTAATTAAAAAATAAATAATAATTTAGGGACTGCATCTTTATTAACTCCTCAAATGTCATTTAGTGTTAAAATAAAGGATTTATTTAAAAAAAAATTGGCGTGGGGATCCCCCATAATTTTAGGCTCTAGCGGAGGTTAAGCAGACGGCTGGGGCAGATGTTTGAAGCCTGGGAAGTGGGTAATACCCACGGAGCTTCCCAGACTACTAATATGAGCCCCCAGCTGAATACCTAGCCTTTACTAGCTATTAAAATGGGGGACCCCCCAAAAAAAATGACGTGGGGTACCCCCTATTTAATAGCTAGCAAAGGCTAGGCAGACAGCTGGGGGCTGATATTAATAGCCCAGGAAGGGTGCCATGAATATTGGCCCCCTCCCAGGCTAGAAACACCAGCCGTCAGCCGCCCAAGAAATGGCGCATCCATAGGATGCGCCAACTCTGGCACTTAGCCTCGCTCTTCCACGCTGCCCTGGTGCGGTGGCAGGGGGTAATAGGGTTGGGGTTCATGTCAGCGCCAGCTGCTATGAAGCCCAGGTTAGTAATGATGGGCGTCTATAAGACACCCCCATTACTAACCTACAAAGTGTTAAAATGAAAACACACACTACACCCAGAAAAAAATAATTTATTTGAAATAAAACACACCATTTTATTTAATTCTTAGTTTACTAAAAAAAAATAGTTACCTGTCCACGTTCCTGCGCTGATCTCCCATGCACAGCTGTCACATCTGGAGATGGTGACAGCTGTGCATGGCTGCTGTAAGCTCACGCTGCCGGGAACACGTCCGCTCCCGGCAGCGGGAGCCACGGACTGAGGTCACCGGAGTGCATTCAGTCAGCGCAGCTCCGGAGACCTCCTTTACGGCACTGCTGTACCGTGGGAATTTCTCACGATACAGCAGGGCCGTAAAGGAGCTAACCGGAGCAGCGCTGCTTGAACTCCGGCGAACCCTTACGGCCCTATCATTCTAGCGGCGGCATCGGTTCAGAGCGGTCACATTCTATGTGGCTGCTCTAAACTGGAGATCATCGTGGGACACTCGTGGACTACTACGGAGGGGTAAGGATAAGGTTGTGGTTTATTATTTTATATTTTATTACAGGAGATCGATGGCTTCGGGGAATTAGGTGTCTAGGTGAGTATAGGTGTAGTTTTTTATTTTTTACTTTATTTTAGGTGGCGATCGGCGGGGACAGGTAATGTATGAACTAATTTATTGTAGGTAACCACTGGCCACCAATGACATGTATTTAAAATTTATTGGGGACACAGTAGGGCAATTTATATAGCAGGATCAGGCTGATGGGAACTACTGCTCCCATCGAGCTGATCCTGCTGGCACGAGTGGACAGGGGACAGACATAGGCCGATGGGAGTAGTAGTGTCACATCGGCCTATGTCTGCCTGCACGCACACACCCGCACACATCGCACAGACACCGCACACACTCGCAGACATCGCACAGACACCGCACACACCCGCACACATCGCACAGACACCGCGCACACCCGCAGACATCGCACACACTCGCAGACACACGCACAGACACCCACACACACCAATCAAGACGGGCTGATCGTCTGGGAGGTGACGCTGTGCGTCCAGCCAATCACTGTAATGCCCACAAACAACATGGCTGCGGCATTACAGTGACTGGCTGGCAATCCCTGCATGTTCATTGGCTCTGTAAAGAGCACCAAACATGCAGGGCGGAGACCCGAGCTCCCGCCCGAGTAACCCGGAAATGCTCGGTGCTCGCCGAACATCCCGAGTAGCGTGATGCTCGGGCGAGTACCGAGCAGTGTCGAGCATGTTCGCTCAACACTAGTTATCAGTACATGCTTGGTCTTATCCAAGTATCTTCGTCGTGCTCATCTAATATGTTTGCCTCCCGGCGTCTGCATGTTTTCCACTCGTAGACAGACACAACACATGCGGGGATTGCCTGTTTGTTACACGAGCAAGCCAAAGGTACTCACATAAGACCGAGCATGCACGGATAACAAGCTATCCAAGCAGGTTCAGTCAACATTAGTGGTGAGCGCAAGTGCTCGTGGCTAGAGTTTGCCTAGGGTGCTCGGGTATGCACTGAGTATCGCGGGTGCTCGAGTGACATGTTTGAGTCCCCGCGCCCGCATGTTTCACGGCTGTTAGACACACAAAAACCATGCGGGAATTGCCCGTGTATGGCATGCAATCCTGCAAGTTTTTTTTGGCCGTCTAACAGCTGCGAAACATGCGGGATGGGGACTTGAGCACCCGCGATACTCTGTGCATACCCGAGCACCCGATGCAAACTCTAGTAACGAGTACTTGTGCTCATCACTAGTAGTGACTGCGTCAGTGTGTAAGGACACACCCATTTGACAAGGAGAATAATCAGACTCATTTGTCAATTTATTCAGAAGTTTTAAGGAGGAGTAGCATAGCAACGGCACAATGTAGACTTTTAAGAAAAGATGTCCCATTATTGGGTTTTTATGGAGAATACACCTATCTACCAAGACAGACGAGTCAGGGGAGCTGACAGGTCCTCTGAAAAATATAAATGAATACCTTCATCTAAGCAAGTAATACTGAAAATGTAAGCGAAAATTACACATGAAATGTGCAACTCTGGTGTCCTAGGAGGTTTATCAGCAATCATTGGGAGTAGGATTACGCCTTACTCACCTAAATCCAACCATCAGGATGTAACCTCCATAAGGCTGATACCTACAGCCGGCGTGCAGCAAGTTCTCTCTATTAATAGCCGACTTATTTTTCATCAATAATATCCATTAAGGAGCACTGAAGACCTGGTAATAAATCATAGTGGCATATAACCTGAACAGCTCAGGTTATTTTACAGTGTGAATTCCCATGCCCATTAGAAGATGCCAATTCTTCCTTCCTGTCTTGCTACATATACTGCTGCTCTGTTTGGAAATGTATTACAAGACATAGGAAACTCTCAGTCTTCACGTGAACACTTATAAGTGACCCTAACACACAAATTAAAGGCAATGGTTAATATTGTGCAGCATCAAGTACTATAATTGAAGTACAGTACAATTCTTTTGATTTAGTACAGTGGCATTGTGGTGCAAAATCTATCTCCCGCTCTCCACTGCAGATCCTTCTTGCAGCGCAGTGAGTGCCCAACCAACTAGATGATTAAAGCATCTAGGGGCTGCTTTGATATCTAGCTCTGTGCCACAGTTTCCCATTCGGAGAGCAGCAGTTGAGATGAGTTTGTTATTGGCTGCTGCACTCTGCATAGGCAGCAAGTAATATTACAAAGCTATCAACATGTTGATTTGAGCTTTGCATTTCGGTCGCACACTATGCCGAGCACAGCATCTACAGTGGGTACGGAAAGTATTCAGACCCCTTTAAAGTTCTTTTTTTTTTCTCATTAAAGTACACTCTGCACCCCATCTTGACTGAAAAAAACAGAAATGTACAAATTTTTGCACATTTATTAAAAAAGAAAAACTGAAATATCACATGGTCATAAGTATTCAGACCCTTTGCTCAGACACTCATATTTAAGTCACATGCTGTCCATTTCCTTGTGATCCTCCTTGAGATGGTTCTACACCTTCATCGGAGTCCAGCTGTGTTTAATTAAACTGGTAGGACTTGATTTGGAAAGGCACACACCTGTCTATATAAGACCTCACAGCTCACAGTGCATGTCAGACCAAATGAGAATCATGAGCTCAAAGGAACTGCCCAAGGAGCTCAGAGACAGAATTGTGACAAGGCACAGATCTGGCCAAGGTTACAAAAGAATTTCTGCAGTACTCAAGGTTCCTAAGAGCACAGTGGCCTCCATAATCCTTAAATGGAAGAAGTTTGGGACCACCAGAAGTCTTCCTAGACCTGTCTGTCCAGCCAAACTGAGCAATCGTGGGAGAAGAGCCTTGGTGAGAGAGGTAAAGAAGAACCCCAAGATCACTGTGGCTGAGCTCCAGAGATGCAGTAGGGAGATGGGAGAAAGTTCCACAAAGTTAACTATCACTGCAGCACTCCACCAGTTGGGCTTTTATGGCAGAGTGGCCCGACGGAAGCCTCTCCTCAGTGCAAGACATATGAAAGCCCGCATAGAGTTTGCTCAAAAACACATGAAGGACTCCCAGACTATGAGAAATAAGATTCTCTGGTCTGATGAGACGAAGATAGAACTTTTTGGTGATAATTCTAAATGGTATGTGTGGAGAAAACCAGGCACTGCTCATCACCTGCCCAATACAATCCCAACAGTAAAACATGGTGGTGGCAGCATCATGCTATGGGGGTGTTTTTCATCTGCAGGGACAGGACGACTGGTTGCAACTGAAGGAAACATGAATGCGGCCAAGTACAGAGATATCCTGGATGAAAACCTCAGACTTGGCCGAAGGTTCACCTTCCAACAAGACAATGACCCTAAGCACACAGCTAAAATAACAAAGGAGTGGCTTCAGAAGAACTCTGTGACCATTCTTGAGTGGCCCAGCCAGAGCCCTGACCTAAACCCAACTGAGCATCTCTGTAGAGACCTGAAAATGGCTGTCCATCAACGTTCACCATCCAACCTGACGGAACTGGAGAGGATCTGCAAGGAAGAATGGCAGAGGATCCCCAAATCCAGATGTGAAAAACTTGTTGCATCATTCCCAAGAAGACTCATGGCTGTACTAGCTCAAAAGGGTGCATCTACTCAATACTGAGCAAAGGGTCTGAATACTTATGACCATGTGATATTTCAGTTTTTCTTTTTTAATAAATTTGCAAAAATTTCTACATTGCTATTTTTTTTTTCAGTCAAGATGGGGTGCAGAGTGTACTTTAATGAGAAAAAAATGAACTTTTTCGAATTTACCAAATGGCTGCAATGAAACAAAGAGTGAAAAATATAAAGGGGTCTGAATACTTTCCGTACCCACTGTCATCTCGACTGCTATGCTCTGCATAGGCAACAACTGAGTTGACAATGTCTGTACTGTGCTTTCCCATACTTCTCCGCTAACTTATTATTTTATTAGAGGAGAGACAAAGACCTGCAGGTGGAGTGCTCTCAAATGTAAAAAAAAAATGTTATGTAAACAAAAAAACAAAAAAAAAAAGCCAATTAACGGTATAAAAAAGTATAAAAAAGTATTCCCCAGAATGATTAAGACTGATGTTTTTCACTCCGGTCTTGTTGAAAAGGCGTGCTGGAGTCAGATGCTCCTGATCCATTAAGAGGTGCAAGCCTGTTAATGAATCCAGAGTATCTTAAAAATGGCAGGCGCCTCGCCACAAATCTTACTCCAGTCAGGGATTGAAGTAAGACTTGTGGTGTAAGAAGAAATGCCCCTGTCCCACCCCAGCTCCATCCACTTTGTCAGAGCTGAGCAAAAATGGCGTGAAAACATTAAAAATCACAACATTTTAGTGTGGTCAAAGCCGGCCAAAAGCCTTGATGAATAAGGGCCTTTATGTTTTTACATACTCTAATTAGAGTTAGAAGTAGGACTGAGTTTAGGAACAAGTTTAGGATTATGAATAAGAGTGAAAGCTAACATAAGGGATAACATTAGGCTTAGGCTAGGATAATAAAATAGTTACATATAAAAAATATTCACAAAAACTTAATAATTTAAATTTAATAAAAAAAATGTATATAACAAGTTATAACTTTAGTTTTTACATTTCAGGTCTAACGGCACAAGATGTCTGTGCGTTACCTTCTGCAGAGACGAGTCATGGATGGAAGTAGTCATCAAGCTTTTGAGTAATATGCTGGAGGAGGGGACCAGACCCAAAAGCTAAGACTTTGGTTACTCCCCTGATACTCCCTCAAAGCTGATCAGGTTCTAAACTCAACCCGCTCAGTCCTGACTCTAAGGCCACATTCACACAGTCAGTATTTGTGGTCAGTATTTTACCTCAGTATTTGTAAGCCAAAACCAGGAGTGGGTGATAAATACAGAAGTGGTGACGTGTTTCTATTATACTTTTCCTCTGATTGTTCCACTTCTGGTTTTGGCTTACAGATACTGATATAAAATACTGACCAAATACTGATGGTGTGAACATGGCCTAACCTGCGCACTGCCCTGATTATGCAATGCATCATTTTATCTTTGTGACAGAGCACCCCTGTACAGCCTATTAGGAAAAAAAGGCCTTGCATGCTTTTTAGAATTACATTTAAATTACAGTTCATTTTTATTTCCTCCAATATCAGACGGGTCCATATTTATAATAGAGACCCCTATATTGAAAACTGGGAGTGGAGGGGCAACACAGGCCTGTGTGCTTTACAGTGCCTGGCCAGAATTTCAGTGCCCTCTGCCCCTGTTTGCATTTCTTCATGCAGACAGGACAATATGAATGGAAAATGCAGAGCAATAGTATGTGATCTATTTTATTCTTACCAGATTACAGAACATGACTTGCAGTTAATAAGTCTGCAGCTACCAAAAGGCTCAAATCAAAACAGTATTTAAAGGGCTATCCACATCAATAAAAGTTATCACCTATCATGAAAGCTAGGTGGTAACCCCAAGAAGCTGACTCTGAAATGTCTTTTTGAATTAGATCAGGGATGTCAAACTCAAACACACAGGGCCAAATTGAAAAACTTGGACAAAGTCACAGGCCAACCAGTGTACCGTATAATGGGCCCCACATAGTCCATCATACAAAATAATGGGCCCCACACAGTCCTCCATTCAGAATAATGGGCCCCATAAAGTCCTCCATACAGAATAATGGGCCCCACATAGTCCTCCATACAGAATAATGGGCCCACATAGTCCTCCATACAGTATAATGGGCCCCACATAGTCTTCCATACAGTATAATGGCCCCACATAGTCCTCCATACAGTATAATGGGCCCCGCATAGTCCTCCATACAGAATTATGGCCCCACATAGTCCTCCATAAAGAATAATGGGCCCCACATAGTCCTCCATACAGAATAATGGCCCCATATAGTGCTCCATACAGTATAATGGCCCCAAAAGGTCCTCCATACAATATAATGGGCCCCACATAGTCCTCCATACAGAATTATGGCCCCACATAGTCCTCCATGCAGAATTATGGCCCCACATAGTCCTCCATACAGAATAATGGGCCCCACATAGTCCTCCATACAGAATAATGGGCCCCACATAGTCCTCCATACAGTATAATGGGCCCCACATAGTCCTCCATACAATATAATGGGCCCCACATAGTCCTCCATACAGAATTATGGCCCCACATAGTCCTCCATACAGAATAATGGGCCCCACATAGTCCTCCATACAGAATAATGTGCCCCACATAGTCCTCCATACAGAATAATGGGCCCCACATAGTCCTCCATACAGTATAATGGGCCCCACATAGTCCTCCATACAGAATAATGGGCCCCACATAGTCCTCCATACAGAATAATGGGCCCCACATAGTTCTCCATACAGTATAATGGGCCCCACATAGTCCTCCATACAGAATAATGGGCCCCACATAGTCCTCCATACAGAATAATGGGCCCCACATAGTCCTCCATACAGTATAATGGGCCCCACATAGTCCTCCATACAGAATAATGGGCCCCACATAGTCCTCCATACAGTATTATGGGCCCACGTAGGGGTGGCGGTTCTGGTGTCGTGGGCAAAATATAATCACCCTGCAGGCCAGAGATTGAGATGTATGAATTAGAGCGTGGCCATACATGAGCACCACCTCTCTATTTATTCTGTATGCTAGATTCCAGGGAAAAAGCCAAGAGCAGTACTGGAGTATCTCTGGCAGTCCCATGCGCCATTAATGGTGTACATGCGCAGCCACCACTCCATGCTGACGGAGCATTTCATAGAAACGTTCTCAGGATCCCGTCCAAAAAACAACATATTGCACGGCACATCCAGATTAAAACTGTCAGCGGAGTTTTGTTATACTTACAATCCGTAGATCTGAGGAGCGATTTCCAGCCTGTTGAGATGCATGTAGAGCTCAATGTCATGTTTCTTCAGTAACTGGTCTTGGATGTGATTCACCTTTGTCACAATAGCAATAGAAGGTCCTATGTCTTGAGGTCTGGCAAATGGCATGGTGGAAATCATTGCATCCTTCTCCTGCAGTGAGAAGGAACAAGCTGATTACCTTGAATTGCAGGCTCTGTGAAACATGGCACTTGTGACAGCTGCCTAATTGTCTATCTGTATATATGTTAGGTGCATGGCTCCATTAATTCTGTAGTAGGAAAATGTTAGTGAAGCTTCCTAATGCCCTCAACTATGAAGAAATCTAGAGACATTGAACAATGCCGTCCAAGGATTTTATATGAACTCATTCCCAATATTACATTTTATTTTTTTTAATCCCCTTTGGTGATATGTAAAGTTGCTAAATGTAACCCATACTGGACTCCAGAAAACCCCTTTAATATATATATCTGCTATCTAACAATCTTTGGGACAATATCAGAAGTTGCTAGAAGGGGAAAGGGAACCGGATGCACTAATGCCAGATTTGGCTGTATATGTCATTTATACTAAACTGACCACCAATTAAACATAGTAAAATTAAAAGCAGTAATACAAAAATGTATAATCATATTAAATACAATATAAGACATCTTTAATTACCTCAATATCACTATGCGTTAAAACACCATATAATAAAAAGTTCTCAAACTTCTTCGCCAATTTCAAGAATTTTACTTGCTAGCGAACAACACGCATTTAATAGGGAAAGGGCCGGATTCATAAAAGTTTTTACATTAGAAAAAAGCATTGAAAAATCGCAAAATTCTGACGCAATGCAAGGCTGCGCTGAAACTTTCAAACTTCTGATGTTTTCACACCATTTTGGTAACCCCTGCTTGACAAATTCATGACGAGCGGCGGTGTACCTTACTTCCCTGACTGGAGTAGAAGAGGCGCCCCCCACTTGTCAGAAGCTTCGGATTCATTAAGAAGCATATTAAGAAGTGTCTGACTCCAGCTCGCTTCATCATCAAAACTGTGTGAAAATTGCCGTTCTTGATTAGTCAGCGCCAAAGTTCCTAAGGTTTTTTTAGGACATGTTGGGAGCCCATTAAATAACTTCTGAATTTGTGGTAACACAGAAATGGACATATCATATAAGTAACTGTGTTACATACAGTGAGGAAAATAAGTATTTGATACACTGCCGATTTTGCACGCTTTCCCACCTACAAAGAATGGAGAGGTCTGTAATTTTTATCTTAGGTACACTTCACCTGTGAGAGACAGAATCCTAAAATAAAAACCAGAACATCTCTGTAGGTGGGAAAATTTGCAAAATTGTCAGTGTATCAAATACTTATTTTCCCCACTGTAGTTATATAGCTATGTGGGTTGTAAAAAGACTTCGGGACATCAAATTGAACCTTTCTCCTCCAGTTATACATTCTCTACCGCTAGATTATTTATAACCCACAATGCCGTTTGTTGTGAGAAAAGCATCAAGCCCTTTTTTAAAAGCTGTTATAGTGTTGGCCATTACTACCTCTTGTGACATTCCACAGTCTGACTGCTCTGACTGTAAAGAACCCTTTCCTGTTTATCTGCCGGAATCACCTTTCTTCCACCAGTAATGAGTGCCCCCTGGTCCTTAGTATGGTCTTTGGAAGGCATAAGTCAAATGCCAGTCCTTTGTACTTTTGTACTGACCACACATATATTTATACATGGAAATGAGATCTCCTCTGAGACATCTTTTTTTCTAAGATAAATAAGCCCAACTTTTCTAACCTTTCATCATATGAGAGGCCTTCCATCCCATGTAATAATCTAGTTGCCGCCTTTGAAATGACTCTCACTTCCGAATATCATTTTTAAAATGTGGAGCCCAAAACTGGATCCCAGTTGCTGCACTGGACTCCTGCAGACACTACGTCATATTGTCCTTTAAATCACAAAAAATACATCACAACACAGACGTTTTAAAATGAAGAAAAATGAAGAAAGATATTTCTGTAAATTGTGTACAAGTCAAAATAGCTCTTTCTTGAAATAAAGGCATGATTTGTCTTCTGAAGTGTTTTTGAACACTTACAGTTGTTATAAAACTTATTGAAACGCCCCATTACAAAATTTACAAATTTGTACGCCATAAACCACTTAATCAAGAACAATGTAAATAGCTGAACACAACCAATATAACAAGTGGTTTCTTCAATTTCAACACAAAATGTCACTTTTATGGACTATTCAGAATTATTCAACCCCTTGAATAAAATCCCTCATGGGAAGAAATATTTGAAAATTACCGTAGGTATTATCTCATAAAGGGCTTCATTACTTTCATCAGGTCTCCTTGATATAAAACATATCAAATAACTGGACTGGCTAGGGGCTTTTTAACTTGACATTTGATTGTCTGGTATAAACATTGCTAAGTCAAGAGAGAGATCCAAAAAGAGAAGAGATTGAGTTAAATGGATCTATTCAGACATCCGTTAAAAATTATGGTTCTGAGAATGAGATCTGTGAAACTCAGAGAATGTCCTATTCTGATCTGATTTTCAGGATCAAGATAGGACATACTCAATAAATCTGTGTGCTCTTCAATAAAAAACTGGGTAGGACACCAACACTTCACTGATCCAAAAATCACAAGAAAAGTTGGCTGCGATATGCTCTAAACCATATAAACAAGTCAAAGCAGGGTTGAGATTCTATTCTGTGGAGCAATGAAACAAACCTACAAGCCGTTGTGTAGAGGAGGAAATATGACGCATATGCTGAAAAAAACTTGCTGCCTGCAGTGAAGCATGGTGGTGCTCTGTGATGATCTGGGACTGCTTTGCCTTAGTCTGGCACTGGACACTTGCGGTGTATGGAGGAGAGTATGGATTCAAAGAAGTATCAGGAAATTCTTAAAGAAAACATCATGTTTTCAGTGAGGAAGCTGAGACTTACAAGAGGACACTGATCCCAAGCATACCTCAAAGTCTACCAAGGCTTACTTTCATAAATAGTCCAGGAAGACTCTGGTGTGGTAGTCACAGTCGCCTGACTTAAACTCTATAGAACAACTTTGGTGGGATTTGAAGAAGAAGGTTGCAGCTTGCAATCCGAATAATACTGTATTAGGCTGTGTGCCCACGATGCGGATTTAATGCGTTTCCGCGGCGGCATTTCCATCACGAAAACGCATTAAAAACGCTTGTTAGGTTGTCTGCCATGTTTCCCAATGATAATTTGCATGTGCTGTGCACATGCTGCGGAAATTTCCGCTGCGGATTATCATTGCGGAAAATCCACAGCACAACCATTTATTGTGCGTAATCGTGGCGAAATCGCCGCCGTTGACTTGCATTGAAATGCATAACATCCACATGCATGCATGCGGATGTTATGCAGTTCAATGAGCTGATGGTACCCGGGTCTGGAGAAGAAGAGACTCTCCTCCAACCTGGGTACCATTAGTAAAAAAAGAATTAAAATGTGAAAAATAAAAAAAAACATTATACTTACCTCTCCGGCGGCGTGCTCAGTCATAGGCGTCCCGCGGTATTCTGAAAGGACCTGCGGTGACGTCATTTAGTCATGTGATGGTCACGTGACAGCTGATTAAATGACGTCACTGCAGGTCCTTCCTGAACACTGCAGGACGCCGAGGACAGAGGACGCCACCGGAGAGGTAAGTGTAATGTTTTTTTTTTCCATTTTTTACGTTTTAATTATTTTTTTTTACTATTGATGCTGCAGTTAAAGCAGCATAAGTTGGTCACACAACATAAATCCATGCCGGTTTCATGGATTTATATTGTGTGACCAACTTGTCGAGCACTTTCCAAGTGATGCTCAAAATTGCTTGGAAAAGAACTTGAAAAAACGCATGCGAAAAAGCTTCTCCTTGACAGAAAAAATGCATGTACAATCCGCATGTACAATTTCGCATGTACAATCCGCATGCGTTTTTTCTGCCAGGGAGAGGCAGAAACGCTCAGGAAAAATCCGCATCAATTCAGCATCGTGAGCACATAGCCTTAGTGAACGAGAAGCCACTGACCAAGAGGAATGTGCTACGATTCCTGTGAAATAAGGCCATAAAATTATGCCTGGCTATGCACCACATTTGCAGCAGGTAATAACAGAAAAACGGAGCTCTACTAAGTACTAGAGATGCTTTTCATAATGAGGTGGAATTATTCTGACACTGCAGTAGTCATTAACCCTTTAAGGAATAGGGAAATTTTTTGTTTTTTTCCTCGCCTTCTTTCAAGAGCCATAAGTTTAGGTTTCCATTGACATAGACGTGTGAGGGCTTGTTTTTTGCAGGACAAGTGGTACTTTTGCATGGCACTATTCATTTTACTAATACAATGTACTGAAACATAGGAAAAAATAACCTAGATGAGAAGAAATGGTAAAAAATGCAATTCCACCATAGTTTTTTGGTTAGGTTTATATGGCATTCATAGACAACCTGGAATCATGATTGTCTATGTCAGTTCAATTATAGCAATACCAAACATGCATCAATTTTTTTTATTTAAGTAATGAATAGTGATGAGCGAGCGTGCTCGGATATCGTGTTATCTGAGCATACTCTGGTATCGTGTTATCTGAGCACGCTCGGGTGTTATCCGAGTATCTTGAGCGTGCTCGAGTATTATGTTTGAGTCCCCGCGGCTGCAGGATTTGCGGCCGTTAGACAGCCGAAACACATGTAGGGATTGCCTGTTTGTTAGCCAATCCCGACATGTTGACAGCGACATTAAATGGTTAACAGCTGAGGCCAGGACTTGGCCAGCCACAGCTGTTACAGACAGATGCTGGCTATATAATATTACCGGTATCTGCAGGAGGGAGCTAAGATCCTGAGCTCCCTATACATCTTAGGACCTCTTTCCAGGACCTGAATATAACATCCTTTTGCGGGACGGGGTTATAAAAGTGGCCCTAAATTGCAACAATAGTTTAATAATATTGATGACAACTGTAGTTTGAGCAGTCCGCTTGGTAGTCATGAAGAACTAGACACTCGGATGTGAAATAGAGGTGATGTTTACTTGCATTACAATATATACAGTGAAGGAAATAATTATTTGATCCCTTGCTGTTTTTGTAAGTTTGCCCACTGACAAAGACATGAACAGTCTATAATTTTAACAGTAGGTTAATTTTAACATTGAGAGATAGAATATCCATTAAAAAAAATCAAGAAAATCACATTGTATACATTAGATAAATGTATTTGCATTTTGCAGTGAGAAATAAGTATTTGATTCCCTACAAACCATTATGAGTTCTGGCTCCTACAGACCAGTTAGACGCTCCTAATCAACTCATTACCTGCATTAAAGACAGCTGTCTTACATAGTCACCTGTATAAAAGACTCCTGTCCACAGACTCAATTAATCAGTCAGACTCTAACCTCTACAACATGGGCAAGACCAAATAGCTTGCTAAGAATGTCAGAGACAAGATCATAGACCTCCACAAAGCTGGAATGGGCTACAAAACCATAAGTAAGACGCTGGTTGAGAAGGAGACAACTGTTGGTGCAATAGTAAGAAAATGGAAGAAATACAAAATGACTGTCAATCGACATCGATCTGGGGCACCATGCAAAACCCTTGTGGGGTATCCTTGATCATGAGGAAGGTCAGAGATCAGCCTAAAACTACACGGGGGGAACTTGTTAATGATCTCAAGGCAGCTGGGACCACAGTCACCAAGAAAACCATTGGTAACACATTACGCTTTAACGGTTTAAAATCCTGCAGTGCCTGCAAGGTCCCCCTGCTCAAGAAGGCACATGTGCAGGTCCGTCTGAAGTTTGCCAATGAACACCTGGATGATTCTGTAAGTTATTGGGAGAAGGTGCTGTGGTCAGATGCGACAAAAATTGAGCTCTTTGGCATTAACTCAACTCACCGTGTTTAGAGGAAGAAGAAGGATGAGTACAACCCTAAGAACATTGTCCCAACCGTGAAGAATGTTGTTGGAAACATTATGCTTTGGGGGTGCTTTCCCTGCAAAGGGGACATGACGACTGCACCGTACTGAAGGGAAGATGGATGGGGTCATGTATCGCAAGATTTTAGCCAACAACCTCCTTCCCTCAGTAAGAGCATTGAAGATGAGTCGTGGCTGGGACTTCCAGCAAGACAATGACCCAAAACATACAGCCAAGGCAACAAAGGAGTGGCTCAAAAAGAAGCACAGTAAGGTCATGGCGTGGCCTACCCAGTCTCCAGACCTTAATCCCATAGAAAACTTATGAATGGAGTTGAAGCTCCGAGTTGCCAAGCGACAGCCTCAAAATCTTAATGATTTAGAGATGATCTGCAAAGAGGAGTGGACCAAAATTCCTCCTGACATGTGCGCAACCCTCATCATCAACTACAAAAAACGTCTGACTGCTGTGCTTGCCAACAAGGGTTTTGCCACCAAGTATTAAGTGTTGTTTGCCACAGGAATCAAATACTTATTTCTCAATACAATGTGCAAAAAATGTATCTAATTTATACAATGTGATTTTCTTGATTTTTGGGGGGGATATTCTATCTCTCAATGTTAAAATTAACCTATCCTTAAAATTATAGACTGTTCATGTCTTTGTCAGTGGGCAAACTTACAAACCAGCAAGGGAACAAATAATTATTTCCTTCACTGTAATGTTTCATCAATAACTTAAACCTTTGTCAGATATACAGTCTGCATTGCATATAGAAGAGGTGTGTATGATAGAGAAGCAGTAGTTGTAATGGGGCATGACCACACTGGTGAGGCACCTCTGTGTCATGCCGCATTACCACTAGTGCTTCTCTATCATACATAACTCTCCTATTTGCAATGCAGACTGTATATCCGATGAAGGTCTAAGTTATTGACCGAAATGTTGTATGTTGGATTGCAAATAAACATAACCTCCATTTGACTAACGAGTGCCTAGTTCAGGGGTGGGGAACCTTTTTTCTGCCAGGGACCATTTGGATATTTAGCCCATCACTCGGTGGCTGTACAAAATTATTAATTTGAAATTTATCTTGCTATATTTAGTCTTTGGTGATGTTAGATGGTATTGATGATGTTGCTACTCGCAACTGCTTTTCTAGATTTGTGTCGGTCTGGAGTGCAGTCAACCTCTTGAGATGAGTTTTTAAAAAACTTGCAGCAGTAAGTTCTGAACACAGATGCATATTACATTGCAGGTCTCCTCACAAGAGGAATCACAGCTCAAGTTACATTTATAGAACTCAAGAAGTGGGGTAATGGAAGTATATCCATCAGATAGGAGACACCGAGACTGCTCTATATACATCACATAGGAGACTTTGGGGCTGCGGCTTATACATCATATATTATACACTGTGGCACATTTCACACACGAGACGTGGCATGTACATCATAGGAAACACTGGGGAACATACATCGCAGAAGACGCCAGGGCACATACATCACAGGAGACGTCGAAGCATATGCATTTCAGAAGAGGCTGAGAGCATATACATCACAGGAGATGCCGGGGCACATATATGAGATGCTGGAGCATATACATCACAGGAGACGCCGGGGCACAAAAATCACAAAAGACACTAGGGCATATACATCACAGGAGACGCTGGGGGCACACACATCATGAGACACTGGGGGCACATACATCACAGGAGATGCTGGGGCACATACATCACAGGAGATGCTGGGGCCATATACATCACAGGAGATTCTGAGGGCATATACATCACAGGAGGGGCTGGAACCATATTCTTATCAGACGAGGAGCTGGGGGGCATATACATCACAGGAGACGCTGGGAGCACATACTTCACAGGATACGCTGGGAGCATATACATCACAGGTGACGTTGGGGAAATACATTACAGGACCACAAGAGGTGCTAGGGGCACATACATCACATGAGACGCCGGGGGCATATACATCACAGGAGATGCCGGGGGCATATACATCACAGGAGATGCTGGGGGCATATACATTACAGGAGGGGGTTGGGGAATATATACATTACAGGAGGGGCAGGGGCATATATACATCACAGGAGGGGCTGGGGGCATATGAATCACAGAAGGGAAAGTTTTCGTCGGTGGGACTGGAGCGTGAAGCATAGAGCGTGACTCTGTTCAAAAAGTACGTCCTGACGTAGGAAGTAATCCTTTCTTCCATGTCCCGCATCGTTCAGTAGTGAAAGTGTGTCACCCTGGCCTGGATGCCACAAAATGTATTAAAGCTGTGTCTGAGAGCAAGGGGGAGGTTCTCTAGTCAGGGGAACATTAGCATGCAATGCCTCCTGTCTCAGGCCAGTAGGGGGAGCAGGCTGCCCCTATAAAAGCTGGTGCTGGGGGCAGGGTTAGGGAGAACTTGATGGCCTGTCTCAGCACTGAGACTTGTCCCAGAGCAGAGCAGGGACAGACAGTTGCACTGCACCTAAGAGGAAGTGTGGCAGGAGGAGAGCCACAAGCCAGAGACAAGAGGCGAAGAGAGCCTGTCTTGGCAGATAGAAGACTTATTTTACCAGACTTTGGTGTCTGAGGCTGGGAGGATTCCACATCCTCCAGCAGATAACCAGTTCGCAGGGGACTGTATATTCCTTAGCCTAAGAAGCCTGGAGGCCCTGCCACAACAGAAGGGACCAGCAAAGCCGTACAAGGCTGGGAGCAGAAAGGAACCCACGTCGCAGGCCATACAGGCGAGAATACACGGAAAGCTCGGAAACGTGAGCTGTTACCCTATAACGAGGAGATAGCCAGAAGGAGCGCAGAAAGCACGGTAGGCCTACACCCTCACCCTGACCAGGGCCAATTTCCCCGTTGCTCTCAGACATCCAGGTCCCCTCCTAGCTGGGACTGTTTATGGGTCAGTTTACCTGTTTCAGTAAAGACCCTGGACTGCAACTTGTTGTCTGTGTGCTCCTTGCACCTCCAGCACTATCAGCACTGGGACTCTCACTACCATCACTCCCACCATCCATTATACTGCCCTGGGGCCGCACTCTTCCCGTGGGGAGTCACACTACCCTAGCTGCACACCTCATCAGCCCCAGCGGTCTGCATGCAGCGGCGGTTCCTAATAACCGCAATCCACGGGTGGCGTAGTCGGACATTATCAGCAGAACGTAGCAGACTACCATTGGCCTGACCACCCTGAGCCACGGAACCGGGTCGCCACTACTACCCCCATCGTTCCCCTACTGCCCGGATCTGAGTGCCCCATGGCCCAGGGGGCGAGTCAAAAGTTGCGTGCACGCAGTGTTAGTGCCAATTAAAGAGCTGGCTACATGAGCACTGCGTTCCCCGGGAATCTCACTGGGGGCCAGAGAAAACGACGTTGCAGCCTGGAGGTGCCCCACCGCTGCCTTAGTTCTTCCTAGCTGCTATAAGGGGTAGGACCCTACTAGTGAACCATTGTCTCGGAGTGCCATTATCTACTTTAAGCTTAGGAGTCTTGGCCACAGTCTCAGCAGCTTCAGAACACTGATAGATCTATGTCCCTTTATCTCTACCTCTACTATATACCTATTTGTTTTTGTACAAGAGACAAGCCTATCTACCATTTTTTTAATATTTCCTCCCAGAAAACTGATAGAAATACTTTGTCAGCCCAGAACTAGCAAAAAGTAAATTGCATGTTCTCTACAGTAGAGATCACATATCAAATTCTGTTTTGTATACTAGAGCAACAATAAGCACAATTATAATGTAAGGCAGCATGGCTATTGTAAAGTTGAAGGTAGAAATTAAAGGATGACACAATAGACAACATATAATTAATAGATCCTTCCCTGCACATATCACTCCCTCCCCGCTGCACATCACAAAAAACACTCTCCCACAAACTCATTTACTGTTTTTTTTTTTTATTTACGTCCAAGTTTAAAGAGCACCAATCACCTCCTAGAAAACCTAATGAGGTAAAAAGCGAACAACATATAACCCTTTCTCAAATACAACCATAATTTTAAAAAAGTGCGGTGTGTACAATGTAAAGAAAACAAGAATGCAATGATTTGAAAATGTCTTCCAGCCATATTTTATTCACAACAGAACATAGAACACAGATCAGAAAATTAGTTAGAATTTTTTCCATTTATTTGAAAAAGTTAACTCATTTACAGTAATTAGTTACAGTAACAAATGAGAAAAAAAGTTGGGACACAGCCATGTTTACCATTGTGTAGCATTCCCAAGCCCTTAGTTTCTCCAGTATTAGATCAGATAGACATGATGGACAGCAGGCCAGTGAGTGGCCTCTTCTTATCTCAGCACCTCTAGTATCTCCAGTATTAGATCAGAAAGATGAGCTGGACAGCCGAGTGAGCAGCCTCATCTTACCTCAGCACTTCTGGTATCTCCAGTATTAGATCAGATAGACAGGGTGGACAGCATTGTGAGTTGCCTCTTCTTACCTCAGCACTCCTGGTATCTCCAGTATCAGATCAGATAGACAGGGTGGACAGCAGTGTGACTTGTATCTTCTTACCTTAGCACCTCTGTCTCTCCAGCATTAGATCAGATAGACAGGGTGGACCACAGTGTGAGCAGCCTCTTCTTACCTCATCACCCCTGGTATCTCCGGTATTAGATCAGATAGACAGGGTGGACAGCAGTGTGACTTGTATCTTCTTACCTTAGCACCTCTGTCTCTCCAGCATTAGATCAGATAGACAGGGTGGACCACAGTGTGAGCAGCCTCTTCTTACCTCATCACCCCTGGTATCTCCGGTATTAGATCAGATAGACAGGGTGGACAGCAGTGTGACTTGTATCTTCTTACCTTAGCACCTCTGTGTCTCCAGCATTAGATCAGATAGACAGGGTGGACAGCAGTGTGAGCAGCCTCTTCTTACCTTAGCACCTCTGGCATCTCTAATATTAGATAATAATATCCAGTGGGAGCACATCTTCCTACGTGTCAAGGCAGAGCTTCATGCTCACATGTACCTCTCCTAACAACATTCTAGGCCAAGTTTCTGACATTGTAACCATATGTCAGGCTATTTTATGCACTATAGTGATTACCCTCCCTAGATAATGCGAGTGTGTTTCATAATTAAACATATTTACGAATGTATTAATAATTATATTTCCCTTAGTTACTTATTGTTTTCTATTCCCGGAGAACCCATTTAATAAAACCGTTTTGCAAACAAATGCTTTTTAGCCAAAAATACATAGATTTAGGTAATAATGTATCCAAACGTGTCCATATCCTTTAAAGTGACACTGATGTTTTTAATTGCTACAGGCCAAAAACAAGCAAGAACTATAGCCTTGAGTCCAGGCACTAACAATACATGCTGTTTATAAAGATCTCAAGATAATATTGGCTATTTTCTTTTTTTTCTTGTGGCTTACCACTAAATTGAACTGCAAGAAAATGACGGTTTGGGCTAAGCAATTAAACAAAAAAATCAATAAGAAAAAATACAGAAATACAAATATGACATTCCTTGTAACTTACCTTGCGAGAATCATGTTCATATGTGGAAAACCAAGGCTCGGCGCTTCCCATAAGGTTTGAAAACAAGGCACTAGAATAAGTAAGAATATTTGTCATAAACAAGAACTCTGCCGAACAATATGGTTGACCTGCGCCAAGAGAGACTTGTACATTGTATAATAAGCACCAAACTGGCCAATAAACAGGGAATAATAGGGAGTTTGATCATTCATCTCACTGTAATAAATTCACCCATTAATAACTGAATATTTGTTCAAAGTGTCTTACTTACTTGAAAAACTTTTTCTGTTAAAATTATGCTATCAGTATACAAATCTAATTTCTTAAACTCAATATCTTCAAGGGTGCAATGGCATATAAAAAAATTCCATAAATAAAATCTAATAGAAAAGGTCACATGGGAGTTATTCTTCTGTTATATAATAGAGCAGTAGCAAGGCGTTCCTTAAAGGGGTTCTGCAGAAAAGAATAACAAAATAACATAGGGAAATTCCTAAATAAATTGAATTAGAAAATCACCATTGTTTTGTCTAGAGAGGTAATCATTATAGAAATAAAATGGCCGTTGTCCTGTTACACTGACAGAAAATTGTCCTAGAATGTTAATCAGATAGACATGATAGACAGCAGTGTGAGCAGCCTCTTCTTACCTCAGCACTCCTGGTATCTCCAGTATTAGATCAGATAGATATGATAAACAGCAGTGTGAGCAGTCTCATCTTATCTCAGAACTCCTGGTATCTCCAGTATTAGATCAGATAGACATGATAGACAGCAGTGTGAGCAGCCTCTTCTTACCTCAGCACTCCTGGTATCTCCAGTATTAGATCAGATAGATATGATAGACAGCAGTGTGAGCAGTCTCATCTTATCTCAGAACTCCTGGTATCTCCAGTATTAGATCAGATAGACATGATAGACAGCAGTGTGAGCAGCCTCTTCTTACCTCAGCACTCCAGGTATCTCCAGTATTAGATCAGATAGACAGGGTGGACAGCATTGTGAGCAGCCTCTTCTTACCTCAGCACCTCTGGTATCTCCAGTATTAGATCAGATAGACAGGGTGGACAGCATTGTGAGCAGCCTCTTCTTACCTCAGCACCTCTGGTATCTCCAGTATTAGATCAGATAGACATGATAGACAGCAGTGTGAGCAGTCTCATCTTATCTCAGAACTCCTGGTATCGCCAGTATTAGATCAGATAGACATGATAGACAGCAGTGTGAGCAGCCTCTTCTTACCTCAGCACTCCTGGTATCTCCAGTATTAGATCAGATAGACATGATAGACAGCAGTGTGAGCAGCCTCTTCTTACCTCAGCACCTCTGGTATCTCCAGTATTGGGAGCAAAACGTCCTACAAAAGAAGGGAATGGCGGCACTTCCTACTGCACATGCTCACAGGCACCCATCCTATTAATATTCTCTTTCAATGTAATAAGATGATGGCCAGTTGAATTTTATGGCGATTACCTCTCTAGACAAAACAATTGTGATTTGCTAATAAAAAAGTATTTAGGAAGGAATTTATTTATAATGACATTTTCTTTAGTTTTTTTTTTCTATTTCCAAAGAACCCCTTTAACCAGGGGCAAAGAGTATCCTATTCCAGATATGGACAATAAATAACAGTTGAGCCTTTGAATAGGTTTATAGGATGGAATCTGTAAAGTTTAATGAATTGTTGGAGTGACTGTAAAGTCACCTGCAGCATGTAAAGCAGAGGTGCACCCCAGGAATGAAGGAAGCAGTGCACCTCAAACTTTGTTCAAAATGCGCATTACGAACTGTAATAATTGATATACATTAAACAGTTCAGCATTGCTAAGGTTTCTGACTTACTAGGCATCATGTTCCAAGAAATCAGGATTCAACAGAACTTTCATTTCCTCACTAGAAAAAAATACATAATATTAATGTCTTTTATTCTGCACACCATAATGTCAATACATTTTATGATTGAAAAATATGTATTTTTGAGTTGTTTCTTTTGGAACATGTAAAATAAAAAAACTGTTTTTTCTTCTAAACACTTACAACAGTCATTAATCTTCAGACTGTTACTGAAGAACAAATGAGGCAACATTCATCAGTTGGTGGAGGCATTGGCATTTATTATCGCCAGCTAAGCAAGCAAGTAGCAGGCAGATTCTCAATGAGTTGTGCTACTCCGTCCTAATATATAACTTGTGTTTTTACAGTAAAGTGGTAAAACAAAAAAAAATGTGAGCCTTCGGCTCCCATTCCAAAATGTCCTTGGTCATTTGCTGGTCTTCACTTCCTAGTCCCTACTGACATACAGGATATAACTTCTCAGCCAATTACTGGCCTCATTTTTGACCAGTCCGAGCCAGTGATTGGCTGCAGTGGTTATATTTCCTTGTGTCGGGATGTCATTGCTGCAGCAGTACGTAGAATTGGTGAGGAACTCGGCAGCATTGCAATGGAAGAGGGGGTGAGTATTGTTTGTTTTATTTTTAATACTTTTTCAGCATTTATGCAAAAATAAAAACTGAACTGGACTACCCACTCCTAATTATGCTAATATGCGACTTAAGGAGGCTCAGATCTATGGTGCAGACTTTTACACTACATATCTGCCCTAGCTTTAGCTGATATGACTGCTGTACCTGGCAGCCGGCTACACACTGACAGGACCATAACCGCAGCGGCGACGGTGCCGTAAGTGAGATCACCGGGGCTCATCCAGCTGATGAACTCCTGTGAACTTTCTCACGGCAGCTCAGTGCTACACACTGCAGGAGCGATTACACTCCTGTCAGTGTGTAGCCGGTTGCCGGGTATAGAAGTCACATCAGCTGATGTGACTGCTCTACAAGTGATACGGATCGTCGTGGGACAGTATGGATTACGTCGGATAGGTGAGTATTATGGTGTTTTTTTATTTTGGATTTTTTACAGGTGACAAGGGCTTCAAGTGAGTGTAACTGTGTTTTTTATTTTTATTTCAATATTTATTCATTTATTTACTTTGAGCACAGGCACCGGCTGATGACTACTCCCACCAGCGACGCATGCTCGCGCTGTTATCAGCGACAGCAGGTGTAGGCTGATGGGAGTAGTACTCTCATCAGCCGATGCCTGTGACCAGCGGTAAGCTTTTTACCGTCAGTCACAGTCACGGCTGCGGGCTCATGCTGTCATCTGATAAGAGCCGACGATGTTTCTCGCACTGTCACACAGATGACAGCGCGGGAAACACCGCAGTAACAGTAACACAGACTTCTTTAGGAAGTCCATGTACGGGTTCACACATCTCTAACCCCTAATCCTCTGGAGGAGACTGTCCTGGCACCTGATGTACTTCCTTGGACTCCCTGCAGGCTTCCTCACAACAATTGATCTTCTCTCTTTAAAGTTCTTGATGATCTAATAATTGGTTCATCTAAGGGCAATCGTACAACAACAATGATCTTTGGAAATAAAGCCACTTTGATGTAAAGTAATGATGACTGCACGTTTCCTTGGAGGTGACCATGGTTATCAGAATAGGACAATCATTTCAAGCCTCCTTTGAAAGCAACCAGTCAGCTCCATAATTCAATCAGAACAACAGAGTGATATCAGCTGCCTTGTCCTCATAACACTTTCTCCTGACCTGCCGAGAAGATCACTGAAATGAAGTAAGCAGGTCACTTTATAGCAAGGCTGAAATTCAGTGGAAATGAGGTTTTACAGATTAAGATAATTTTCATGCAAGAAATGACTGCAATTTTTTTGCAATTCATCTGATTGCTCTTAACAACAACTAAGGTTAATGGCACTATAAAAACTGAAGCAGCGAGTCAACATTTGTGCCAATCTCAAAACTATTAGCTTCAACTGTAGACAGACAAGCTTACAAAGGGGCAGATGGACTAAACTCCTGCAAGTATGACATGGCAGGATGGAGGGAGATTACTATCTTTACATGAGCTTAGACCGAATTTTCATCAAAATCAAGCTTTTTTTAAAAAAAATCTATCCTATGTCTAGGATATAAGCTGAGCCAGTGAGGGATTTCAGTCTTTCTCTGTGTATTATATGTAATGTTTTCTATTATTTCATTAATTGATAGACAGGTGATGACGGTGCAGTTCATTATGTTCAAAGAATACATCACAGCCAACCAGTGCAAGAGCCGTCTGCTGCAAGGCGCCCGTGGATCACTTGCTAAAATCCCACACTAGGTGTAGGAGTACCCACCTTGGTTGTGCAGCTTCACTTGCATGCATAAACGCCTGATGATCACAATGCAGTATGAATAATATAGGCGCCAACAGTTCATGCATTCCCTGAAAATTAAGAGTAAATTATCAGTGCTCAATTTAATAGAAATGTCAAAAAACAATATACATGTAAACATAGATGACTGTTTAAGGCTGTTCTATGCAGGTTAAATTATCTGAAATTATTATTTAATACAGGGAATAACCTGGAGGATATAGAGTTGGGTCCCCTTTCCAGATATAACAGCCTTCAGTCTTCTGCGAAAAATTTCCACAAATTTGAAGTATGTTTGTGGATATTGTGCACCTATCCTGTCACATTGTGATTACACACACCCGTTGGGACGCATGCATGATCGACAGGTATCAATCACCTGTCCTATACCTAATGCATAGAACAGGTGCACAATACCTATCGATTGTGTACTCATCACAGCATAGACGAGAAATAATTGGCTCCGTGCACCTCCTGATGCAGAAGTGAGGAGTGCTGGATAAGTTCTTTATCAACTATTAGCGCTGACTACATAAATTTGGCCATAAAGGCTACTTATTGATTATAGAAGGTATTCCTAAAGTCTCAAATTCAGCTGTACATAAAAATGTGTTACGCTCACACCACTTATGCCACAGGTGGGCAACTACCACATGCCACTCTTGGGTGCTTACACATCGGCTCCTGGAATCCTTTTCCAGGGGTGCCCAGCCAATCACCTGACCTGAATCCAATAGAAAATTTATGGAAGGAACTAATGCTCAGAGTTCATAGAAGGAGCCCACAGAACCTTCAGGATTTGAAAATAGCTTGTGTGAAAGAATGGGTCAAAATGACACCTGAGCAATGCCGGCGACTAGTTTCTCCATATAGGAGGCGTCTTGATGCTGTCATCACCAACAAAGGGTGTTCAATACCTTTTTCCTGTGTCATTTCTCATTATTACACATAACATAATTTATGGACATCTATGGCTTGATTTCTTTGCCTGTGTGGATTGGATGGGTTGTCACTAACATCTGATAAGAATTCCATGTCAATAGCACTTTTAGAAATATATTTACTTAGAAAATTGGTGACGTGTTCAATACTTGTTTCACCAGCTGTACATGCTGCCCAATACATGGGCAGCATGTATCGGGCACTGGCTGTATGATCTCAGCCATGTCTTAAAGGAATTTGCCTGCACAAAATGACCGTTAAGACCAAGCACATTCCCTTGGTGAACCCTTGGTTTGGTCAAACAGATCAGTGCCCCTTCCCATCTACTTGTTTTCTTTCAGTCTCCGTTTTCCACTTCCTTTTTGGACAGCTGTGGCTTTATGGGAGAAAGAGAGAACAAGTGGGTAGGTGTACTGAACTGATTGGTCAAGCTTATGGTGCAGTGAGCTCCTGTGCTTGGTTTGAACAGTCCTTTGGTGCCGACAGACTCCCTTTAAGAGAACTTTCCACATTGCACTCCTTCTATCAGTATGCAATGCTGCAAACGGAAAAAGAAAAGAAAAAGAAAACTGTGGTAAAGTTTTGTGTTTGTCAACAGCCTGTAGGCTCGCAAAATTGAACCTGTTCTTTATATGCCTGTGTTCATTTAGCCCACCAAGCAGTCTTTATTAAAGCTGGAGCATCAGGCAGTCAAAGTTCATTAATACCATTTATGTAATCTATGCGGTTTCAATTAACTCAGCAAGACACTCTACTACATGATAACAGTCTCATTAATTCAATAAAACCCCATAACTATTAACAATATGGTCTATGTTAAACGGGGTGTCACCTACTACAAAGTAATGGCTTTAACAGCTTGTGAGGAGACTTAAGTTTTTCTCTTCTTTTAAATGTTATCAAGTTAAATATTCATTCCTTATGCAGAAAGGTGTTATTTCTCTGTAAGGCATCTTCAAGATATCAAACCCAAGCAGGGGGTAATTAAGCTGTTTTAATTCTTACCCAGTAATAATATTACTTTCTAGTTCAGTAAATGACAGACTTTGTTTAAAATTATACACGGTTTCCCACTTCAATGCATGACGTGCCTGGGGTGTATTCACTTAACGCTGTGGGAATGGACACCGTTGAATAATTACGACCAAGGAAATTTATAATAAAATAAAATAAAATAAGGAAAAAAAAATTGCTCGCCATTAATTTTTATTTGGCTTAACGATTCGTTTTCGCATCGCAGTTAACATAGCTAGGAAATATGCCTTGCCGAACTTGTTTATTGCTTAGTTAACGTAATTTGATTTTACAAAGTTCTTTAGTGTCTTTTTTCCCAATGTTCTCTGTCGAAAACTAATACAAAAACGGCATTAACTTGAAAATGAGTCTCTGCTAGGAGGCCCCCTATGTTTCTCCAAATCTCTAATAGCTGCTGAATATAAACAGTTTTGCGCAGTCTCTTTTAATCCTGGGTTACGATATCACACTCATCATTGCTATATATGATACGGTTTAGTAAGGCATTGGCCATGGTCTGGGGTCTACAGCCCTTAGCCATTAACTATAGGTAAGGGACCCATGACCTTTTTTTTCTTCACCAATTAAAACTAAATACTTATATAAACTCTTTTTACTCTAATCTGATTTTACCTTTCTTATTAGAGAATTTTTATTTTATTTTCTGTACACGACTCGCTAACCGCCATCTTGTCCAAGCTTACTTTAAAACACCACTCCAGAGTTTTTTTTTATTGCAGAGCTGGAGTGGCGCTACAAATCTAAGTTCCCCTAGTCTCATACTTTCCAATTGTCTTCTACATCTGTTATAGGCACCACTCCGGTTTGTCTCCAGCAGGTTGTGATACTCCAGAGAACAATGCTCTCATAGAGTTATATAATTATATTGACAGCTTGTGATCATTACTTCTAACTTACGGTCAGCCAGAAGCTGCAGTCACAACATGGCCAATCAGGACCAGAGCGGCGCCGGAAAGAGCTGAAGACGGCGGGTGATAAGTATAAGACTAGGGTCAGGGAGCTTAGATTATTGGCACCACACCAGTGCTAAAATAAAGAAAACCACTGGAGTGGTGCTTTAGCAGCATTTACAGTGGTGGCCAAAAGTATTGGCACCCCTGCAATTCTGTCAGATAATACTCAGTTTCTTCCTGAAAATGATTGCAATCACAAATTCTTTGGTATTATTATCTTCATTTAATTTGCTTGCAAGGAAAAAACACAAGAGAATGAAGCAAAAATCAAATCATTGATCAATTCACACAAAACTCCAAAAATGGGCCAGACAAAAGTATTGGCACCCTCAGCCTAATACTTGGTTGCACAACCTTTAGCCAAAATAACTGCGAACAACCGCTTCCGGTAACCATCAATATGTTTCTTACAATGCTCTGCTGGAATCGTAGACCATTCTTCTTTGGCAAACTGCTCCAGGTCCCTGATATTTGAAGGGTACCTTCTCCAAACTGCCATTTTTAGATCTCTCCACAGGTGTTCTATGGGATTCAGGTCTGGACTCATTGCTGGCCACCTTAGAAGTCTCCAGTGCTTTCTCTCAAACCATTTTATAGTGCTTTTGGAAGTGTGTTTTGGGTCATTGTCCTGCTGGAAGACCCATGACCTCTGAGGGAGACCCAGCTTTCTCACACTGGGCCCTAAATTATGCTGCAAAATTTGTTGGCAGTCTTCAGACTTCATAATGCCATGCACACGGTCAAGCAGTCCAGTGCCAGAGGCAGCAAAGCAACCCCAAAACATCAGGGAACCTCCGCCATGTTTGACTGTAGGGACCGTGTTCTTTTCTTTGAATGCCTTTTTTTTTTCCTGTACACTCTATGTTGATGCTTTTTGCCAAAAAGCTCTACTTTTGTCTCATCCAACCAGAGAACATTCTTCCAAAACGTTTTAGGCTTTCTCAGGTAAGTTTTGGCAAACTCCAGCCTGGCTTTTTTATGTCTCGGGGTAAGAAGTGGGGTCTTCCTGGGTATCCTACCATACAGTCCCTTTTCATTCAGACGCCGACGGATAGTACGAGTTGACACTGCTGTACCCTCGGACTGCAGGGCAGCTTGAACTTGTTTGGATGTTAGTCAAGGTTCTTTATTCACCACCCGCCAATCTTGCGTTGAAATCTCTCGTTAATTTTTCTTTTCCGTCCACATCTAGGGAGGTTAGCCACAGTGCCATGGGCTTTAAACTTCTTGATGACACTGCGCACCGAAGACACAGGAACATTCAGGTCTTTGGAGATGGACTTGTAGCCTTGAGATTGCTCATGCTTCCTCACAATTTGGTTTCTCAAGTCCTCAGACAGTTCTTTGGTCTTCTTTCTTTTCTCCATGCTCAATGTGGTACACACAAGGACACAGGACAGAGGTTGAGTCAACTTTAATCCATGTTAACTGGCTGCAAGTGTGATTTAGTTATTGCCAACACCTGTTAGGTGCCACAGGTAAGTTACAGGTGCTGTTAATTACACGAATTAGAGAAGCATCACATGATTTTTCAAACAGTGCCAATACTTTTGTCCACCCCCTTTTTTAGGTTTGGTGTGGAATTGTATCCAATTTGGCTTTAGGACAATTCTTTTTGTGTTTTTTCATTGAAGACAAATTAAATGAAGATAATAATACCAAAGAATTTGTGATTGCAATCATTTTCAGGAAGAAACTGAGTATTATCTGACAGAATTGCAGGGGTGCCAATACTTTTGGCCACCACTGTAAGAGTAGTAAGAGTAATGCTATACAACAGCCACAAGGAACATAGGAAACAGGAGTCTGGAGATGTTCATTGACTTATATTGAAATGTATTCTAGGCATGCTGTGATATGCCTGCACGCAACCTCCGATCCTCACAAGATCTCCTTCTCTACTCGCCTCTTATCTCCTCTTCCCACAATTGCATACAAGATTTCTCCCGAGCATCCCCCCTACTTTGGAACTCTTTACCCCAACATATCAGACTCTCACCTACCGTGGAAACCTTCAAAAGGAACCTGAAGACCCACCTCTTCCGACAAGCCTACAACCTGCAGTAACCACCGCTCCAACATACCGCTGCACGACTAGCTCTACCCTCACCTACTGTATCCTCACCCATCCCTTATACACTGTCAGCCCTTGCGGGCAGGGTCCTCTCTCCCCCTGTACTAGTCGGTGTCTTGTATTGTTCATGAATATTGTACTTGTTTTTATTATATACCCATTTTAACATGTAAAGCGCCAGGGAATGAATGGCACTATAATAATAAATAATAATAAAGTGCCGATGTCAATGCATAGTAAAGGGGAGGAGGTGATCTGTGACCATTACCTATTGTGACCGGATGATCATCAGTTATCGATATACAGGTGTGATCGTTCCTTGTATAACTGCCTGTTATGATAATCAGATGACTACTTAAAAGTGCTAGCTACAGAATAGGAAGTGTCAGGTTATCGCAATGCTCAGCAGCCAGAGAAAAAACTGCTAGATTCAGATTTTTTAGTGTGATATGGTACAAAAAAAATTTGCTCAAAAATTTTCAAAAATTTTTTTTTCAACAATATCTGTCACCAGGTTTATGCTTTTCAGGATGTTGGCAGCATAAAATAGGTGCAGAGACCCCGATTCTAGTGATTTGTTACTTACTGGCCTTTTGTTATATAGTTTTGATAAAAATCACAGTTTTATCTGCAAAATCTCTCAATCATGAGCTTTCTCAAATCCCACCCTCACCATTGATTGATATCTTTCTGTCTATACTGTGGCTAGGCAGAAAAGGATAGAGAGAGATCATAGATATAGAGGATTAAATGAAGGAAGCATATTAAGGAGAAGACTATCGGAGCTGTAGCAGGTAAAACAGTGTCCTATCTCATCTTATCAATGGCAATAAGTGCCCAGTAAGTGACAAACCACTGGAATCAGGATCCTTGACCCTGCATCATGCTGTTCAAAAATGGGAAAGAAAAAACCTGGTGACAAATTATATTTAACCCCTTCATGACATATGACGTACATTTACTCCATGTCATGTCCTTGACTCTGCTGAAGACCTAAAGGCTTGTCATAACGATTCTTCTGTGAAAGTCAGCTCGTAGCTGGCATTCATAGGAGTGCGTGTTTTTCACTATACATAGCAGTGCTGATGGACTGCTATGTACAGCACAAGTGGTCAGACAACTGCAGCTTTAAGTTCCCTAAGGGGACTATTAAATACAGTAAAAAGTAGGAAAAAAAAGTTAAAAACCATAAAAAATAAAAAACAACCACAAAAGTTCAAATCATCCCCTTTAGCCCCATTAAAAGTAAAACAATTAAAAATAAATAAAAAAAGTCCGATCTATCAAAATATAAAGAAAATTAATCCGATCAGTAAATGGCATAACAAGAAAACAAATCAAAACACCAGAATTACGTTTTTTTGGCTGCCGCAACATTGCAATAGAATGCAATAACAAGCAATCAAAACATCATATCTACCCCAAAATGGTATTAATAAAAATGTCAGCTCAGGGTGCAAAAAAGCCATCACACAGCATTATTTCCCCAAAATTTAAAGCGTTACGGGTCTCGGAAAATGTCGACACAAGCAAGGGTATTTTTTTTTTTTTACAAATTTCTGAATTTTTTTCTCACCACTTAAATAAAAAAAAAAAACTATACATGTTTGGTATCTGCGTAATCATACTGACCTGGGGAATCAGATTTACTGTATAGTGAGCATGGTAAATAAAACCCTCCAAGAGCTGTGAAATTGCACTTTTTTGCAATTTCAACGCACTTGGAATTTTTTCCCTCTTTCCAGTGCACAAAATGATAAAATTTACAGTGTCATTCAAAAGTAACACTCGTCCCGCCAAAAAAACATGCCCTCATACGGCTATGTCGGTGGAAAAATAAAAAAGTTATGGCTCTTGGAAAAAGGGGAGGAAAAAACTAAAACGGAAAATCACCTGGGGGGTGAAACGTGTTGTAATGCTTCAGACTAGTAAACAGATGGCTGCCATTGGTTTCTATGGCATTTGAGGCTTTTAGGAGGCTTTGGCTGCAAAGGCAACCCATTGGTGTCAAGAGGATGGGGGGGGGGGTTGACGAAGTGGCAAAAGGGCTCTCCCCAATGTCCAACCACTTAGATACTGTGGTCAATGGAATATAATGGGTTAAACTGCAATGACTGAATCTAGCTCTAATTGCTGCAGTTACAGGCGGGTGCTGGCTGTATGACACAGCTGGCACCTGCCATGTATGAAGTGAACTCAGTTCCTCCAATATACTCGCACATGACATGTGATATAACTGGTAAAAGGCTAAAAACAACAAAATAATGAGAGAAAAACAAAGTTTACAACGGTAAATAACCATTTTTCACAATTGTTTCCAACTTCACATAATGCACAGCAATAATCAATAGGGCAATGGATCCTATAGGTAAATGGCTTGTCTGACCTGCTTATAAAGCAAATGTTCATTCTCTCTTGCATAACAGAAAAGTACATCAGTGAGGATATTTCTCACATCTTCTTGCTGGAAGAACTGCATTTCAGGAAATCTGGAAGAGAGATTTTAGATATGATTAAGCAATATTCAATTTTATCAGTGAAGTGGTGAAAATGATAGCAAATAAATGCAAATTTCACTTTCACATATACAAATATTCTGCAGGAGTGAAACTACTATACTATTATCTTTCATGAAAAATTCTTAAAGGAAACCCCTGGTCCACTTATAATTCTGCTAGTTGACATTTTCACTTATGTATTCTACTATGCTTCAATCCCTTTAGTTCCGTGTTCCAGCTATATTGAGAAGAGTCTGCCTCCCATTATATACCACCTGTCGGCTCTATTAACATGTCTACTTGAGTAAATACTTGTATTCCTCATAAAATAACAATTCAAACAATTCATGTTTTATAGAACTCAGCTTTGTGCCGTTCTTCCTTTTTCCGCCTAGAAATGTATACATAAACATAAACTTGGTGTAACCGTTCCTCTCGTCAATGGGGTTTGTCGCTACACAATCTAATCTGTGCAGATAACATCAGCATGTATAGGGACATACATTTACAAAAGGCATTGAAAACTGTGACAGCAAAGAAATTATGGTGTAATTAGACGTAGATGGTGAGAAAGTGCACCGCCAAATACATAGAGAGATGTTCCATATACCCAAAGACTATAGTAAAGAACAAAAAGGTGGCAGAGGGTATGAAATAGGCACCAATATCCCTACAATATCACCAAAAACCAAGGATAGTAGAAATGGAAATATTTAATAGACATATACCGTAATGAACAAACAAGGATTAAAAACAATAAATTCCTTGGTTCTCACAGAAAAAAGTATGTGGAGAACCAACCTTAATCCATATACAATTATAGGTAAAACAGTGATGGAATATCAAGATAAATGGGAAAAGCCAAATATCAATGTGCAAAATGAAAGCCCAATAAAGCATATAATGACTTATAAATGACAAAGAGGGTACACAAATGAGAAGAACAGGTAAATGCTGTAATATATATCAAAAATAAATTAAACAAATACCAAATAATATGCTACCCATAAAGAGTGGCTTCATCAGGGGTATTAGACGTGCCAATTTCGTCCCACTTTAAAGAGTGTTGATCAACTATATATATATAGTTACTTGGTGCTTATGGTTGGGTTCATTGTACTTTTGTAGGGTCCAATGATGCCCACGGTTCATTTTGCTTATTGAAGAGGTGAGGCTTTCTTCAAGGATGTCACGCTTTAGGTTTGCATTGCCAGATGAAGGAATACTGTCCCAAAGAATCACTGAGCCACCTCCATGCTTCACTATAGGCAGAGTCTTTTTTTGTGTGTGTACCTCATCCTTCATCCTCTAGATATAACGCTGATCTATAGGCCTGAAAAGTTCTATATTTATTTAAGCGCTCCACAGAACAGAATTCCAAAACTTTTGAGGCTTATTTATATGGTTTACAGCATATTAGACCTGGGTTTTCTTGTGCTTTTGGGTATGTAGACCTTCAGCTTTTAGTATGGAGCTAGAGATAGCTCCTCTTTCTGTCACGTCCAAGTAGTGAAGCCATTGTTCCTTTAAATTTGAACCTGAAATGTAAAATTTGGACCTCTCTCATGACAACCCAACAGTAATAAAGAACTTGAGGATGGCTAAAAACATGAATAATGAGTTAATATTCCTCAGGAATATGGTCATAAGATGGTGTTCGGCTATGCATGTTTACAGCAGGTCATAACAGCAAAAGGTGCTCTGCTAAGTTCTAAAGAGGTTTGTCCTACAGGAGTTGAATAATTTGGATACTTTAGTAAACATTAGAAGTGGCATTTTGCAATGAATTTGGAGAAAACACTTGTTAAATTACTTATCTTGAGCTATATGAATTGTTCTGGTTTCATTAGTTTATTACAAACAGCAGACAGTTTGTACATTTTGCTAATAAACCAAATTTGCAATGGGGGCCCAAAAGTTTTGATAGCAACTATATCTGGCTAATTGCTACATCATGGTCATCATGTCCAAAAATAATCTCCAACCTCCAGCTGTTGTAAAACTACAACTCTCAGCAAATTGGAAACTTTTCAAACTCTGGAATAACTGATGAATATCATACTATCAAAATAACAAAAACACAAACAAGATTCCTTGCCTTGTGAGTCAGAGGAGATAGGGTGGTGCCAAACACCCCCGGATTCCCAGTATGCTTGGAAGAAATTTCTGTCCCAGGTTCCCTCCAGAGAAGATTTTAAAACCCTAATAGCTGAAGTGAAAGAAGCCTGCAGGTCTGAAATATCATGTGTCAGGCAAGACCTACAAAGCCTAGCAGGGCGCTTGAATACTCTGAAGGAGGATCATGATGCCATTAGAGTTTACATGAAGGACTTATAGCATGTCATAGCCAAACAAAATAAGATGGTGAAGGAGCTGCAGTCCCACATGGAGGATCTAGACAACAGGGGCAGACGTAGTAACATACGAGTCCGGGGGCTCCCAGAATCTGAGGGGCAGGAAAATCCCAAAGCAATTCTTCAAGTGATTTTCAACTCTGTCCTAGGGGAACCCCCTACATCCAATATAAAGATGGACAGAGCCCACAAGACCCTTCAACCAAAGGGCTCCTCTGCACTCCCGAGGGGCATCATCTGTTGCTTGCATGATTTTGAAACTAAAGAGAAGATAATGTACAAAGCCAGAACACAAAAATCCATAACGTATAAAGGCAGAGATCTGCAGCTGTTTCCGGACCTCTCCAGAGTAACACTTCAGAAAAGAAGAATCCTTAAACCGCTACTAAAGATCTGGACAGACCAGCGGATTCCATACAGATGGGGTTTCCCCTTTGCCCTGCACGTGAGCCGCAATGGAACAACGTTAACCTTGAGAGTTCTGGAGGACAGGCCGAATTTTTGTGACTCCCTGGGATTGCCGTGCCCAAAGATTCAGGACTGGGAGGCTCCTAACCCCCAGGAAGCTCCCTCACTTTTGTGGTCCCGGAAGGAGCGACGGGGAAGGAAGAGAGGAGGGAGGGAGATGTGGGGTCACCTCTCCAAAATTCCCCCCGTTGATCACTAACCCCCTAGTTTTGGGGTTTCTATAGTTTCTTTGTCTCCCCTCTCTTTTGTATGCCTTGGGTGGGAGGGAGCCTTGCACAGGCCGGTGCTAAACAAGTTGTGATAGTGGTGGCACAATCCATCACTTAATTGCTGGACATGTTTTATTCATTCACTATATATAATAAGTGCCTGGGGAGCCACTGAGAGGTGTTGTACTCTTGTTCAGTTTTCCTTCCTCTCTACTTCTAGTGGGTTCCCCTTTGGGAGACGAAAATTCCCATCCCTAGTTGGTAGTTAAAGAATCTTTCAGGACACCCTCCCAAGTTAATCAGTTAAAGGGGTATTCCCTTTTTTCACCTATAGTTTTTTAGCAAATACCTGGATAGTTCCAGGGGGTTTCACTTTAAATTTGCCTATTCTGTGGGCTCATTTTGTGCTACAGGAGGGTCCCCCTTTTTCTCCAGGAGATATCCTGGGAACAAGTGTATTGAACGTAGAATTTGGTGTAGTGTCAGTGTGTTTAATGCATATTTTGTTTTCTCGTCAGTGTCTCCCCACTTCCCTCATGTGTCTCCCTTCCCTTCCATTCCTATGCGGGCTGAGGATTCTTCGTCAGAGGATGGGGCATTTCAGAGACTCCCCAGCACAAAGGTTTCCAGATGGAGAAGGTGTTCGGAAGCGTTCCGTGAGTAGAGGCACATTAAAAGGCACATTCCATACAACAAGATATAATCATGGCACGTATAATTTCACTTAATGTAAGGTGTCTTAACACCCCTAGAAAGAGGCGTCTCATACTTCAGGAGATGAGATCCCTGAGGGCGGATATAGTCTTCCTGCAGGAGACCCACTTTGACAATAAGAGCACATTCAACTTTGCTTCCCAACAATACCCCACAGTTTATTCGGCCCATAATAACAACAAAAAGGGAGGGGTAGCAATATTAATAGCCACAAACTGCCCGATACAGGTGAAGGCAACACATGTGGACCTAGGGGGTAGATAAGTTTTGCTAGAATCCTTATTACAGGGTAATTGCATAATTTTGGGTAATGTTTACGCTCCTAATTCGGGACAGATAAATTTCTTACGTAGGGTATTTACCCTGATTCATAGACTGCAGCCAGATCCTGTATTATTGGGTAGCGACTTTAACATCCCCTTTTCTGAGTCCATTGATAGGCAGTCTATTGTGGATAGGCCTCCCTCAGTGCAGCTAAGCAGAATGTCCCTGGAGTTTCGTAAACTCATAAGAGCCAACTCGCTGTTCGACCTATGGGGAATAGAGCACCCAAAAGAAAAAGGTTTCTCCTTCTACTCGCCCCCCCACCGCACCCATACCCGCATAGATTATTTCTCCGATAACATTGCAGTTCTCAGGACTATGAGAAAAATTGATATAGGGGCAATTTCATGGTCGGATCATGCACCGGTGATATTAGACATAAAATCAATGGGCCCCCCAATGCGAACATGTCACTGGAGGCTTAACGAGTTTCTGATTAAAGATCCAACTATTAGGAAGACCCTTGAGTTCCACCTAACAGACTTCTTCAATTTGAACATGAATTCAGTATCCTCACCGGCTGTACTGTGGGAGGCCCATAAGGCGGTGATGAGGGGATTTTGTATCAGGGAAGGGGCCAGATTAAAAAAAAATACCCAAATTCAAAAGTCTAAACTAACCTCTCAACTTAAATCTCTAGAAAATAAACTGTCCTCCTCTGGAAAAACTACTCCTCTACTCCAAACAGAGGTATTATGAGAAGGGAAACAAGGCTCACACTATATTAGCCAGACAGCTCAAAGATAGACATACAAACTCAAACCCCCAGGCACTTAGAGACAGAGAGGGCACTATATGATACGACCCAGTGGATGTTTCTAAAATCTTTCAGGAGTTCTATCAGAGACTCTATAACCTCCAGGAAACATGGCCACTGGATCCTTCTCGTAGGGTGACATTACTTAGCAATTATCTGTCCGCGCTTAATCTACCAGTGCTCCCCCCGGAGGCGGTGGAAGCTCTTAATGACCCAATCTCAGCTGAGGAATTGTGTGATAACATAAAAGAACTTCCACTGGGAAAGGCCCCGGGGCCCTGATGGGTGGACATATCTATACTACAAGACCTACATAGATGAGCTGTCTCCTCATATGATTAATCTGTTTAATTCTTTTCATTCTCTCACCTAATCCTCATTCTCAAGCCAAGGGAAGGACCCATTAGATTGTGATAATTATAGGCACATTGCTCTATTAAATTCAGATTTGAAAATATTTACCAAAATACTAGCAAATAGGCTTTACCAGTGGCTTACACAAATAATAGATAAGGATCAAGTAGGATTTATCCCATTTCGCCAAGGAGGAGATAACACCAGGAAAGTTGTGGACCTCATAGATGTGGTTAATACCAATAAGACCGAGGCCCTTTTCCTTAGTTTAGATGCAGAGAAGGCCTTCGATCACCTCAGTCGGTCCTTTCTATTTGAAACAATAAGGGAGTGTCTGGGTCTTTTATGATGGCATTGAGGGCTCTTTAAGGAACCCCTTCAGCATCTATTAAAACTCCCCTTCATACCTCCCCTAAATTTAAAATTTCGAATGAAACAAGATAGGGGTGCCCTTTATCTCCCCTCCTCTTCGCCATGTGCATAGAGCCGTTGGAGGCGGCGATTCGCTAAAATTCTAGTATCGCTGGTGTGGAGATTAAGGGGAAAATTTTCAAGATATCACTGTTCGCGGATGACGTCCTAATGACCCTAACCTCTCCTCACGTATCACTTCCCAACCTTATGGACACACTAAAGGAATATGGGCTTATGTCAGGATACAAAGTTAACACAGCTAAAACGGAGGCATTACCCCTGAACTTTATCCCCCAAGTCCTTGATCACTTGAAATCAAACTACAAATTCCGTTGGAAAACAGATGAAATTAAATATCTAGGAGTCAACCTTTCCTCATCCTATAACACCCTATATGCTAGGAATTTCCCATCCCTATTTAGAGAGCTGAAAAACTTGCTAACAAAATGGAAATCTATTTCAATCTCCATGATGGGGAGAATAGCCTCGGTCAAGATGTCTCTCCTCCCTAAATTAATTTATCACTTTGAGACCCTTCCGGTGAGAGTCCCTATGGGAGAACTCAAATCCCTTCAAGCAGCAATAATGAGATTTATATGGAATGATAAAAGACATAGAATAGAGAAACCTTAACTAGGGTTGAGCGAGTATGTTCTGTCCAAGTATGCTCGGGCCGAGCTCCGAGTATTTATAGCTGCTCGGTGATAAGGTTAAATCGCTCCCGTGTGCATGATTTGCAACTGTTTGACAGCTTTATTACATGTGAGGAATGTGTAAGAAATAGACATTCTTCCCATGTAATAAAACTGTCAAACATGCACATGGGAGCGATTCAACCATATCACCGAGCAGCTATAAATACTCGGAGCTCGGCCCCGAGCATACTCGGCAAAAGGGTTAATAGAACATACTCGCTCAACACTAATCTTAACCACTCACAGAAATCAGGGAGGTATGTCGGTACCGGATGTTAAGTATTATTGGGCGGTTCATCTCAGAAGAGTCCCCTCGTGGGCTTCGTTATGGGCATACAATAAATGGACTGAAATAGAGAAGTTATGGCTGGCCCTGCTTTGGACCAGTAGACCCTTAAAGATAAGTTGTCCCCTTTTGGGTCCTATCAGGTTCACAAGGGAAATATGGCAGACCTGTGATAAGAGATTTGAACTAACTTCCCCAAGATCGCAAATGATATCCTTCATATATGAACCGCTAATTCCAAATATCTTGAGCTCGGACATGGTGCTCCCATGGATAAAAGCAGGCCTTTTTAGATTTGCAGACCTGGTAGATGGAACCTCATTAGAATTACACACTTTTGACCACATTATAGCTAACTTTAGAATAACAAACAGGGAATTCTTTCAATTTATGCAGATTAAATCTGTTGCAGTTTCTTTGCTTGGGTCGTTGAAGGTGTCCTCTCCTACTGAGTTTGAAAAGATATGTAAAAAGGGCCCATCAACAAAGGGTCCGATATCAGACATATATGGTCTAATTAACACTCCCCGGGGGGGATCCACCTCCTAAACACTCATACATGACTAAGTGGGAGAGGTTTCTGGGAAAGGAACTAACACCGCAGTGTTGGCAGTCCATCTGGGATAAGGCATCCAAAACCTCTCTTTGCACTTTGTACAAGGAGAACAAATATAAATTAATGATGTTTTGGTATCATACCCCTGAACTACTACACAAATTAAACCCCTCTGTCCCGGATGGATGCTGACGATGTGGAGCTGCTACGGGGTCCCTTATCCACATTTTCTGGACATGCCAGATCCTGACCCCATTATGGGAAAATGTCAGATCCCTCCTGCGGGAAGTATTGTTCACTGAAATCCCTCTAGACCCGGCTATATATTTATTAACTGTTACTCCAAGAGGGATGGGTAAAAACGCCTCAAAGCTGCTTCTCCACATCCTAACAGCAGCTAGATGCCTCATAGCTCTTCACTGGAAAAAAACGCTCCCCTCCTCTAATAGAGATTTACTAAGTAGAATTGCGGATATACGAAGAATGGAACACCTGACGGCAGTAATAAACGCCAAATTAGATGTATTCAATAAGGTGTGGGGACCATGGGACTATTACTGGGCCCAATTTAATACCTGATATTTGTTCAAGGAAAGGAGAACAGAGTTTACTGCTGAAATCTTCCAGTATTTTACCTTATTACCCTTCCCCCTCCCCCTGTTGTTTTCCTGTCTGTGTCATAAAGGTTTGTAGTGTTTCTGAAATTGTAAACTAATATAGATTATAGCAAATGATTGAGTAAGCGAGCAGCTCCTACAGTTACACAAACTATGGAAATATTCAGCTGCTCGTATAATAGTGCTTGGACTAAACACTGTTTATTAGAAGACTACAAGAAGAACGCAGATAAGTGTATGATCCATAGCAGATTTCCAACATGCTCTATTAATTTCAGTTTATGCGTTATTTCTTTGGTTCTATTGTTAAACCTATAAATTTTCAATAAAATTTACAGTATTAAAAAAAAAAACCACAAACAAGAAGAAAAAGATGAAATACACAAAGCATATACATACGTTCTTTTAACATCCTGATCAACCATCGCTCTGAGTTCTTTATCCTGAAAGAACTTATTCCAAAGACTCTGTTGTAAAAAATAAAAATAAATCAAATTTAGGAAAAAGCATCATGGCACCATTCTTTTGATCATGTCACCTGAATCACCAGTATATACAACTAGCAGTCATCTTATAAGGTTAATTGTGGAGTACACTCTTATGAGAGGTCACTCATTGACGCTATAGGACAACACTATTCTACTTCCGAATATCAAATTAAGCAATGTATATAATACTTGCATCAGGAGAAATAAATATTACTGTATGGCGTATGCTGTTTACTTCTTTTACAGCATCTCATCGTAATAGAAGTAAATAATGCTTTTCAATATAGCTGAAATACAGGTATAATTACGCCAGTTTGCCAGATACATGGCGGAACCCATACACAAATACACTAGGAGTATAGTGAACTAAGCCTTACCCTGTATGGGACCTACGACATATCTAGTCCCTAAAAAAAATCCAAAATATTTCCTCAAATTAGCCCTGTTTAATTTCATCAAGGAGGTTTTCCAAAATTGCAAGCTATTCCCTATCTGTAGGAAATGGAATGTGTGGCTGATGGCTCCACCAGAACCCCAAGAGCACAGCCCAGTTGTGAATCAATAGGAGGTGTGTACACTCATCCTCTGCTCCATTCATTATCAAAGGGACTGCCGGAAATAGGCAAGCATTGTATTTGGCTTTTTCCAGCAGACCTATATACAATAAATGGAGCAGAAGACGAGCATGCGACCCTAAACTCCATACAAAACAGGACTCTGCAGAGCCCCATTCTCGAAATCAGTAGGGATCCCCAATGAGAAGCAGTTTACTTTATTTTTTGGAATACAAGATGCACTTTTTAACAAGGAAAAAAACTTGCTTAAAAAAAAATGTATCTTAAGCCCCCGTCTCACATAGCGATATCGCTAGCGATATCGCTGCTGAGTCACGGTTTTGGTGACTCACCAGCGACCTCACCAGCGATGTCGCTGTGTGTGACACTTTGCAACGATCAGGCCCCTGCTGTGAGGTCGCTGATCGTTGCAAAATGTCCTGGACCATTTTTTGGTCGTTGGCCTCCCGCTGGCCAGCACACATCGCTGTGTGTGACCAGCGGGACCAACGATCTGGCTGGTAACTATGGTAAACATCGGGTTACTAGGGGCACGCGCGCACTTAGTAACCCGCTGTTTACCATGGATACCACTCTGCTACGGTGCACGGAGGCTCCCGCGCACCGTAGCAGAGTGGTATCCATGGTAAACAGCGGGTTACTAGGGGCACACGCGCACTTAGTAACCCGATGTTTACCATAGTTACCAGCCTGCTCCTGCTTGCAGCAGGCTGGTAACGGGAGCAGGACATCGTGGAACGATTCTTTCCACGATATCGCTGCTCCCCTGATCGCTGGTGAGCCTGCCTGTTTGACAGCTCACCAGCGATGTATTAGCGATGCAGAAACGATCCCTGACAGGTCGTATCGTTGTCGGGATCGCTGCTGCATCGCTTAGTGTGACGGGGCCCTTACACTCCAGATACAGCCGCCTATAATGGAGGAAAGTGCTGACACAGCATCCTACGTTATCTCTGCAAGAACTGTGCATACTGATCTATCTGAGTACAGGGCGGGAGAGGAAGGTAACAGTACTTACACATCACTAAAGCTGCACAGATGATGCGGGATCTGATAAGGTGATGGACCTTTCAGGCCATGTTATCAGTCACATACCTGTAAGGAACTTCAGCATGTGGTAGTGTATACACAGTGTGCTGCAGAGGTAGGTGTGCTGATGCAGCAGAGCTGTGTGTGAGTGCTAATGTAGCATATCTCAGTGGTGATTATTATTTATTTATATAGCGCCATTGATTCCATGGTGCTGTACATAAGTAGGGGTTACGTACCAAATACAGATATCACTTACAGTAAACAAACTAACAATGATAGACTGGTACAGAGGGAAGAGGACCCTGCCCTTGCGGGCTTACATTCTACAGGAACGGGGAAGGAGACAGTAGGTTGGGGGGTTGCAGTAGCTCTGGTGTTGTTGAGGTGGCAGCAGGCAAGGTCATGGCAGGCTGTAAGCTTGTTTGAAGAAATGGGTTTACAGGTTCTGTCTGAAGGATCCAAGTGTGGCGGATATTCGGGCGCATTGAGTCACAGAATTCCATAGGATGAGGGATATTCGGGAGAAATCTTGGAGGAGATTGGGCGAGGAACGAATAAGTGTGGAGAAGAGAAGGAGGTCTTGGGAGGACTGGAGATTGCGTAAGGGAATGTATTGGGAGATTAGTTCAAAGATGTACGGAGAAGAGAGGTTATGAATGGCTTTGTAGGTCAGTGTTAGTAGTTTGAACTGGATACGCTGGGCAATTGGGAGCCAATGAAGGGATTTGCAAAGGGGGGCAGCTGAGGAGTAGCGAGGCGAGAGATTAAATAGTCGCGCAGCAGAGTTAAGGATGGACAGGAGGGGTGCGAGAGTGTTAGCAGGAAGGCCACAGAGGAGGATGTTGCAGTAGTCGAGGCAGAGATGATGAGGTCATACACAAGCAGTTCAGTAGATTGAGGGTTGAGGAAAGCACGGATTCTGGAAATATTTTTGAGCTGGAGGTGACAGGAGGTGGCAAGAGATTGGATGTGGGGTTTAAAGGACAGGGCAAAGTCAAGGGTTACTCCGAGGCAGCGGATTGCCGATACAGGGGAAAGTGTGATGTCATTTATTGTGATAGAAAGGTCAGGTGGGGAAGATATGTGAGATGGGGAAAGTCGGATTTTGGTAAGAACTTACCTGTAAAATCCTTTTCAGCGAAGGAAGGAAGAACTTACCTGTAGAATCCTTTTCAGCGAAGGAAGGAAGGGAGACACAAATCCATTACTTAGTGGGTAGGCGGAGCCCCATAGGATAGTTCACCTCAGATTAGAAAAAGTGACGACCGGCTCCTCCAGTATAAAGGCTCCTCCTACTCCCATGTTCTCCAGTCCGTACACAAGCTAAGGAAGAGCAGACAACACCAGCAGAACAACACATCCCCTTCTGAAAGTTCAGAAATGAGAGAAAACAGGTTATGTAATAGAAACACACAGTCCTAGGCATACCTCACTGGACCTGACAACTGTGCAGAGCTGGCGATACTGGAAGGAGAGCCGTAGAGCGCTAAACCCAGTCCAGATGATCGTCATCAGGAAGGAGACGCGCTGCATCTAGAAACACAAAAAAAACACTTCTGCCATGCTGTGTCTCCCTTCCTTCCTTCACTGAAAAGGATTTTACAGGTAAGTTCTTACCAAAATCCGACTTTCAGCAGCAGAAGGGAAGGAAGGGAGACACAAATCCATTACTTAGTGGGACGTCCTAAAGCAGTACCTCACTTAAGGGTGGGAAATAGTGGCAGAATCTCCAACACCCCAACAACTTAGGCAAGAGTGCAAACCGCGCTGAACAAAGAAAAAAATAAACAATAAAGAGATAACTTAAACTACCGCCGCCTGCAGGACCCTACGCCCCAAGGCCGCATCAGCGGAAGCACTCACGTCCACTTTATAAAACTTAGTAAAGGTGTGAACGGAGCGCCAGGTGGCCGCCCGGCAGAGCTGCGCTGCCGAGGCCCCCTGACGAAAAGCCCACGATGAGCCAATGGCTCTCGTGGAATGAGCTTGAACTTTAACCGGACAAGGCTCGCCCTTGAGCCGGTACGCTTCCAGGATAGCCGAACGGATCCACCGAGCTATCGTGTCCTTGGAAGCACGTTGACCACGCCGACGACCAGCCGGAATCACAAAAAGAGAGTTCGACTTCCGAAAACCTTGTGTGATTGTACGATAGAACTTCAATGCCCGCACTAAGTCCAACGAGTGCAAGGCCCGCTCCCTTGGATTCTTAGGTTTTGGACAAAGAGAAGGCAACACAATGTCCTGATTAATGTGGAATTGTGACACTACCTTAGGTAAAAAATCTTCACGGGTACGAAGCACCACGCGATCCGGAAGGAATTCCAGAAAAGGAGGCGAGCAAGATAGTGCCGCCAACTCCGACACCCTTCTCAAAGAGGTGACTGCCACCAAGAAGGCCACCTTCCAAGAAAGTAACGAAAGTCTAGCATAATCCATAGGCTCAAAAGGCCTATGCTGAAGGGCTTCCAGGACTAGATTAAGCCGCCACGGAGCCACAACTGCCCTCCGCGGCGGAAACTGAGGTGCGACTCCGCGAAAAAAAGAACGCACATCCCTGCGTGAGGCAATAGCCCTTCTAAAAAGTGTGGAAAGTGCAGATACCTGACCCCGCACAGTACTAAACGCTAGACCCCTGGCCAAACTATATTGCAAAAAAGCCAAGAAGTTGGGGATGGAAAAAACCCTCGGGTTTCTTGAAGATCCAGAACACCATGAATAGAAAGATTCCCAAGTTCTGTGATAAATCCTAGTTGTAGCTGGACCCCTGGCTGCCCGCAAGGTAGCAATGACCTCGGGCGAAAATCCGCGACGGGTCAGGATCTCGGTCTCAAGAGCCACGCCGTCAAACAAAGTGACCTCAGGTCCGGATGACGAATGGGCCCCTGGCTTAACAAGTCCGAGCGAAGGGGTAGTGGAAACGGAAGCGCAGCTCGAAGAGATACCAGCGTCGAATACCACGCTCTTCGTGGCCAATCCGGTGCTACCAAGATTACCGATACTTGTTCGAGTTTGATCCGTCGGATTACCAGAGGAAGTAAGGATATCGGCGGAAATACATAGACCAGCTCGAACTGGTCCCACGGGGCTACTAGAGCATCTACCGCCACAGCCTCCGGATCCCTGTACCTGGACATGAACGTTGGAACCCTGGCATTCAGCCTGGACGCCATCAAGTCCACCTGAGGAGTCCCCCAACGGGAACACAGCAGAGAAAAAACATCTGGATGGAGACTCCATTCCCCAGGATCCACCTGCTCGCGACTGAGGAAGTCCGCCGAGATATTCAGCACACCTGGGATGTGGATCACAGAGATTGCTGGAATCCTGGACTCGGCCCAAACCAAGATCCGAGAGACCTCCATCATGAGTCTGGAACTTCTCGTCCCGCCCTGATGGTTGATATACGCGACCGCCGTCGCATTGTCCGACTGAATCCGGACCGGTAGACCGTTCAAAAGGACCGTCCAATGTTGGAGGCAGAGAAATATCGCTCTCAACTCCAAAATGTTGATCGGGAGAGACGACTCCTCTGACGACCAGACCCCCTGAACCCAGAGGTCATTCCAAACTCCCCCCCAACCAGTCAGGCTGGCGTCGGTGGTAATCACCGACCACCTCGGGAGAAGGAAGGATTTCCCCAGGGATAGAGTCTCTGGACGTAACCACCATCCAAGAGACTCTCGTACCCTGCGGGAGATAACGACCGAGCGATCCAGAGAAGTCAGAGATCGATCCCAATGTGTCAGAATAAGAATTTGGAGATCCCGGGAATGAAATTGTGCAAACGGTACTGCTTCCATAGCTGCCACCATTTGACCCAGAAGGCGCATGCATTCCCGAAGGGACATTGACAACGCCGACCTCATAGCCTGGACCAGAAACCGAAGGTTCGCCTGTTTGACAGGAGGCAGAGACACAACTGCCCGAACTGTATCGAAATGCATCCCCAGGAACAGAATGGACTGCGCTGGTTCCAATGACGACTTCTTCCAATTGATCAGCCACCCGAAGTCCATCAGGTACTGAAGGGAGAGGTCGCGAGCTGTTATGGCCTCCTCCGCTGTGGGCGACACTATGAACAGGTCGTCCAGGTAGGGAAGGATCGTAACCCCTTGTCTTCGAAGAAGCGCCATGAGAGGAGCCAGAACCTTTGTAAAAACCCTGGGTGCCGATGCCAACAACGAATGGTAGGGCCACAAACTGGTAATGGGTTTGACCTATGGCGAAACGCAAAAAACGCTGGTGAGCCCTGCCGATAGGGATATGCAAATAGGCGTCGGGATGTCGATAGACACCAAGAAATCGTACTGCGATAGGGTCGCTATCACCGAACGGAGAGACTCCATGCGGAACTTCCGTGTTCGGACGTAAATGTTCAAATCTCTGAGATCCAGTACCGGGCGAAACTTGTCCTCCTTTTTGGGGACCACAAAAAGGTTGGAGTAAAAACCCCTTCCCTGGTCTTCCGGAGGAACCTGAACCACCACACCCTGCTGCAGGAGAGAGTCGACCTCCTTTAACAGTGCAGCAGCCAGCCTTGGCATGGATGGAATGCACGTCTGACGAAACCTGTCTGGAGGTGGAGAATGAAACTCTATGAAATAGCCTGCCGACATAACCCGCGTCACCCAGGCGTCCGATATGTGGGATGCCCAAATTGACCCGAATTGTAGCAGACGACCTCCCACCCGAGAACCCTCGGGGGGATCCCTGGCGTCAATTAGCCTTAGCGGATCTTTTGTCAACCTCCCGTCTGTCCTGACAGGACTGTTGCTTCCAAGGAGTACGAGATTTCTGGGAGGATCTGCCGGAGGATGAAGGACGACCTGATCTCCAAGAAGGCTGACCGAATCGTCCCCTGGTCCGAAAGGACCGATGACCTCTACCGGGCCCTGACATGCCAGATGTGGATGCCGCTGCCTTCTTTAGAGGCAGGGAAACATCCTTGTCCTTGGCCTTGGCAATCAGCTCCGAAAGGTCCGAACCAAAAAGCTGACCGCCCCTATATGCAAGACTAAGCAAACCTTGCTTGGATACTGTATCTCCGGTCCACTGCTTAAGCCACAGTGCTCTTCTAACTGTGACGGCCGAAGCTTGAGCCTTGGACAAAATTGAAGTAGTGTCCAGTACTGCATCCCTGCCATAACACATGGCTTCTTCCATCAACTGAAAAAGCCTTTCCACTTCTGAACGCGGAGTCCCCTCTTGCCATGCCGTTTGCAGCTGATCCAACCACCGCAGGGAAGCCTCACCGGCCCACATGGCCCCTAAGGCCGCTCGGAAACCATGACCTGTGGCTTCATAGATGGATTTCGCCGCTGACTCCGATCTCCTGTCCAGAGGATCCTGAAGATTGGCTTTCCCTTTAACCGGAAGCAAGGAGGACTAGCTCAACTGAGACAGGGATATATCCACCTCGGGAGAAGGAACCCAATCAGTGACCATCTCCATAGCGCAGGGATACAGAGCATCAAAAAACCGCATCCCCTGGAAGCGTTTATCCGGACACCGGCGCTCCTTCTCCACTGCCTCGTTAAGTTCCTCATGCGCAGGCAACGTTGGACGAGCACGGCGCGTTTCCTGATATAGCCGGGCAGACTTTAGACGGTCTTGCCGGCTCTTCAGACAGCTGTAACACTTCCCGCATGTCCTTAATAAGCACATCTACGCGGCCTGAAAGTGAAATAGAGTGACCTCGTCTATCCTCTTCTTCGGAATCAAAGATTTTCTCAACCGAACTCGTTGGTGAAACCGAAACCTCTGATGTGCTGTGCGAGGGAGATAGTGCCACAGTCCTGCGGCGCTTTTTTCCTCGTGGCGACGGATGCGATCTGGCTGACACCCACTGACCCAGGAGGCTAGAAAGACTATCAATGGAGCGAGTGAGCGCTTCCACCTTAACATCACTAAGGGTCGAACTTGACGTCGTGGAAGGCCTGGGTGTATCAGAAGCGTGCGACCGAACTTGGAACGGATCAGGAGAGCGGTCCGCACTCCCAGGCCCCTGATCCGACATGCCACCCACACCAGATGCCAGGATGTTACAATAAGGATGGCAAATAAAAGTGTGAAAGTTGCACAGCCTGTTTTCAAAACTCTTCTTTTTTTTTTTTTTTTTTTTGTATGCCTCAAGCTCTGAAGGGTTAAAGCTCACCCTTAGAAAGAGCTACCCCAGAGCTGCAGAGCAAATAATTTAACACAAGGTGTTTCCCCAGGAAAAGAAAAAACAACCCTAAAGAACCATTCTGTTCAGAAGGGGTTAATATCACTGCAACTAAAATACTACACTGCCTACTAAGGTCAGCGAAGTAAATAGTTTCAAAAGAGAAGCGGTAGCGCTCACTATGTCTCCCTAGCAGGTTAGCCAAAGTGAAAAACGCTGTCAGGGAACCTCTGCCAAAGGCAGAGGGAACTCACCGATACCGCGGCGACCGCTCCTCCGGAGTGTGTGGCGGTGGACGGGGAGCAGAGTGCAGGAGGTGCCCGATGGAACAAGGAAGCCGGAGAAGCAGGGACTGACACAGCGCGCGCCCAAACCAAGAGCTTCCTGCCTGAGACATGACGGCAGGAAGCCAGGAGACGCTAAGCCACGCCCAACGACAGAGCCCGCGCTATACAGAGAGCTTCCTGCCTCTATGAAGGCAGGAAGCAAGAAAAGAAAAAGTGTGCGCTTATACAAAAAGCTTCCTGCCTGATACATGGCAGGAAGCTAAGCAATGTGGGGCCACATATAAACATTACTGGCCTCCGTCTCTGCTCCCCCCAGTAAAGGCAGCGTCTGCAATAGACAAAAAACACACAGGCAGTCACACTTATAGAAACGGCGGCTGCTGCCGCAGCAGTTAAGACGCTCTTATACAAAAGAGCACTTACCCGGCTGAACGCCACAGAGATCCTCAGGGATGTGTGGCACCGTGGCCCTTTGCTCCCCCCTACGGCGGAACACGCAGGGACCCCCAGATGTGGTGTGCGCGTCCGCCAGGGAGCGCCCTGTATCCCCCGGGGCCGGCAGGCTTCTGTGGGGACCTCCTCAAGGGGTACACAAAGCCGCCAGGGGAGGGTCAGGGGTCTCAGTAGTGCCGAGACCCCCTGAGACCTCTAGACCACGGGGGGTCCAGGTCTCGCTGGATATAAAAAAAACAAACTCTTCTGAGGAGCTGCCGAGGCAGCGACTATCCTCTGAGACCTCAGATAAAAGACTGGAGAACATGGGAGTAGGAGGAGCCTTTATACTGGAGGGGCCGGTCGTCACTTTTTCTAATCTGAGGTGAACTATCCTATGGGGCTCCGCCTACCCACTAAGTAAAGGATTTGTGTCTCCCTTCCTTCCCTTCTGCTGCTGAAAGATGATGAGTTCAGTTTTGTCCATATTGAGCTTGAGGAAGTGGGAGAAGAAGGAGGATATGGCTGCTAGACATGCTGGGATTCTGGACAGCAGAGAGGTGACATCTGGGCCAGAGAGGTAGATCTGGATGTCATCAGCGTACAGATGGTACTGGAAGCCATGGGATTTTATCAGCTGTCCCAGGCCAAGCGTATAGATTGAGAAGAGTTGGGGTTCTAGGACAGAGCCTTGAGGGACTCCAACAGAGAGGGGGTGGGGTGAGGAGGTAGTGTGGGAGTGGGAGACACTAAATGTGCGTTTAGAAAGGTATGAGGAGATCCAGGTTAGGGCAAGGTTTTTGATGCCAAAGGAAGAGAGGATCTGTAGTAGGAGGCAGTGGTCAACTGTGTCGAAAGCAGAGGACAAGTGAAGAAGAAGGAGTACAGAGAATTGTCTGTTAACTTTGGCTGTAAGTAAGTCATTAGTAATTTTGGTAAGGGCAGTTTCAGTGAAATGGTGAGTGCGTAAGCTGGATTGTCGGTTGTCGAAGAGAGAGTTAGATGAGAAGGGAGAGGAAAATTCAGCGTGAATGTGTTGCTCAAGGAGTTTGGAGGCAAATGGGAGCAGCGATATGGGGCAGTAGCTGGACAAGGTGGTTGGGTCGTGGGATGGCTTTTTGAGGATGGGCGTGATTGTGGCATGTTTGAAGGCAGCAGGGAAGGTACCAGAAGTGATAGGTTGAAGAGATGGGTTAGGGATGGGATGAGTGTGGGGGCGATGTAGAAGAGCTGTGTGTATGTTGATGTAGCAGATGTGTCTGTGTGTAAATAGGAGAATATAGGAGAGCTTTATGTATATGTAGCAGCGTTGTGTGTGTATAAAGTAGAGGTGAGTGTGCAAACAGCAGTGTTGTGTGTATGTGTGTGCTGCAGAGTGAACATAATGTGCGTGCTAAAAAGCTATGTGTATAATACATTTGCTGCAGCAAAACACTAACTAGAAAGCTACTACTTCTCTATTCTACCCTAGTGCATTACAAATAATTGATATTAACCCCCTCCACTTCTTTACACCATCAGGAAGTTTTTAAGTATTAGGAAATAAAGTGCTCAGCATAAATAAGTACACCCCAATACACTCCCTGACAGAAGTTATGTCGCTTATCCATGTTATGTAAATAAAAGCTTATAACCTGACGTTAAATTCATCCATTGGTTTTATAAATTACTCTTTTGAAAGCTGAAACCCTCACAAATTTGGTTTCGGTTAAGAAAATAAATTGGCATCAATGCTGAAATATTGATCATTTAATGAACACAGAATGGTCAGATTTTGGCAAGACGAAAGTTTTGTCGCCTGGTCATATAATGCACCCAATCCTAGTTTACATCCTCACCAGTGCTCAGTAAATGATCGATTAATTAGTGGGTGTGTATAAAAAGAAACCCAGCACCCCACACCTTAACTTGGACTGCCAAAAATCCACCCTGCGACCAAACCCTTGATTATCAAGAGGCTGAAGACTAGATCCACTGCAGAGGTGGCTGGCACCTTTAATGTGATTCAGCGTCAAGTACAAAGAATTAAAAAAAAGATTTGAAGAGACTGGAGATGTGTTTGACAAGTCCAGGTCCGGCAGACCCCGCAAGACAACTGCTCAGGAGGAACGTTTGTTGGTTAGATAATCCAAAGCAAGTCCCTCTTCCACTGCAGCAGAGCTACAACAGGCCTGGTCACCTCAAGTCCCTGTGTCAACTAGAACAGTTTGTAGGATTCTGTCTCGAAATTGCCTCCATGGTTGAATCAGTGCCCAGAAGCCAGCAATAAACAAAAGGCAAATAAAAAAACGTGTGGCATTTGCAAAGTCCCACAGCATGCTAAACAGGTGGACGCTGGAAAAGTGGCAGAAGGTGGATTTCTCTGATGAATCTTCAGTAGAATTACACCACAGTCCTCGCAAATACTGCAGGAGACCTACTGGAGCCCATATGGATCCAAAATTCCAGAAAACAGTTAAATTTGGTGAAGGAAAGATCATGGTCTGGGGTTACATTCAGTATGGGGGTGTGCGAAACATTTGCAAGGTGGAAGGCAATATCAATAGCCTAAAATATCAAGAAGTATTAGCTATCTCTTACATTCCAAATCATAAAAGGGGTCAAATTCTGCAGCAGGATGGTGCTCCATCTCATACATCCATCTCTACAACAAAGTTCCTCCAGGCAAAAAAGATCAAGGTGCTCAAGGACTGGCCAGCCCAGTCACCAGACATGAACATCATTGAGCATGTTTGAGGTAGGATGAAAGAGGAAGCTTGGAAGACAAAACCAAAGAATCTAGATGACCTCTGGGAGGCATGTAAGACTGCATTCTCTGCTATTCCTGATGACTTCATTAATAAATTGTATGAATCATTGTTGAACCGCATGGATGCGGTCCTTCAAGCTCATGGAAGTCACACAAAATATTAAATATGACTCTAATAGCACCACAACTTCATTCACCAATGTTATGCAACATATATTTGTATTTTAAGATAATTATTTGTTTGAATATCACATTACTTTCTGTGGGTGACAAAACTTTTGTCTTGCCAAAATCTGACCATTCTGTGTTCATTAAATGATCAATATTTCAGCATTGATGCCAATTTATTTTCTTAACCTAAACCAAATTTGGGCGGGTTTCAGATTTCAAAAGAATAATTTATAAAACCAATGGATGAATTTAACGTCAGGTTATAAGCTTTTATTTACATAACATGGATAAGCGACATAACTTCTGTCAGGGAGTGTAGATTTGTCAGAAAACCTTTAGTTTCCTTTCAGAATCATTTTTTTAAGGATACCATGCTACAAAATACTCCCACAAATGTTGGCCATGGATTGCAAACAAGATTTGTTATTTTGCACACCCAAAAAAGTAAATTTTCAAAAGCAAATTAATTCAAGACCATGTTGAAAAAATTAGTACACCCCATTGAAATTTTTACTAGCAAACGTAAGTATTCAAGCACAGGTAAATCTAATTATTCATTAAACAGGTAACTATAAAAAGTTACTTAATCTCTGCCCATTCCAATCTGTCAGCAATGACACCACATAGAAGAGAAATGTCACAAGACCCCAGAAAGAAAATAATTTATTTACACAAGAAAGGTGAAGGCTACAAGAAGATCAACAGAGCTTTACTTATCAGTCAGAATGTTGTAGTAAATGTGATTTAAAAATTTAACAAAGATGGAACTTGATTGTTAATAAATACCCTCTCCCTACTCCATTTGTTTTCCACCTATTGAAAATGTCAGTAATACATTAACTTAAATGGATAGAGAGGTGTCCACCCTACCGGGCACTCTGTAATTTTAAGTTGTTTTAAGTGGTTTCTAACAAAAATGTATTATTTTACACTATGGTTCTCTTGACTCGGTTTAATTCATGTTAGTCGGAGCATGTGTACTGTATATGATGTAAACAAGAGTGTCTTCTGACAAGAAGGGTTGAAGAGAATTGACACGGCAGTTTACTGTAGTTATCTACAGAAGTAGAAAGCCAAACTGAGTTGAGTGTTTGCCATGACACAATATGGCGTGTATGGTCCACAAAGGAAGCCTCTTCTAAAGCCTATGTACAAAAAAGTCTGCCTACAATTTGTCAGGGCCCATGCTGAAAAATATGTAGACTACGGGGCTCTTTACTCTGCAGTGATGAGACCACGATAAATGTTCTTGGAACTGATGGCTTCACAACTGTATGGCATTGCAAAGGTGAGGAGTACAAAGAAAAATGCATGGTGCCTACAGTGAAACATGGTGGTGGCAGGGTCCTTGTGTGGGGCTCCATGAGTCCTGCTGGTGTCGGAGAGCTACATTTCATTGATGGTATCATGAATTCGCAGATACACTGATCTGTGTTGAAAGAGAATATGCTACCAAAACTCCATGCCCTTGGTAGACGTGCACTTTTCCAATATGCCAATGATCCAAAACACACATCTAAGGCCATTTTCATTGGCTGTAAGCCATAATCATCAACATTAACAGAAATAAACACTTGAAATAGATCACTCTGTGTGTAATGACTCTATATAATATATGAGTTTCACTTTATGTATTGAAAAACTGAAATAAATTAACTTTTTGATGATGTTCTAGTTTAGTGAGATGCACCTGTAAATATAGATTATTAGTAGTAGTATTTTGGGAGGCAGTACAGTGAGGGCAATTGCTCTCTGCACAATCACTGTATGAGAGGTTTTACTGATGCTTCATATGAAATATTGTGTCGGGATCCATTTCTTGTAGTAGTCTTCAGACTGACGTCTACTTACCCCCTCATCCTGTGACAATGGATTATTTATCATTAAGTCCTGCTGTCCGGCTGCTTTCCTTGGATTTGTAATATGCTAAAATAAAACAAATATGGTAACATTACAATTCTCTCAATCAGACACTGTTTCAAAGCAGTGCTGGATAATAGTGGAAATATCACTTACTATTTCCTTAATCTTTTTATACCACGCTCTTAACTCTGCCGTTTTACTTATCCATTGGCTTCTGTCTTGGGGTAAAACATTTAGAAACAGCTGCCAATAAAAAATGGAAATGTGTTACAAACAAGCTTAGGAAAGGACATTGATTATCAAGGGAAAAATGTAATACATTGAGAATAAAAAGGCAGGAACATGGAAAAAGCAAGCAGAAGCGATACAGATAATAAGTTTGATAGGTGGCACTCCAGGACGCCTCTCTAAAACTTCATCCAAAATGAAAGATGATACATAATGAGAAGCTAATGATAGACACCTACCATATATAAGGACAGGTCATGATCATGGGTCAATAACAATATATTTGTACACACACGCAAACAAAATGTGTCATTGGCCAATATTATAATAAAAGTATAATATTGTGTACTTAAAGGGGCTGTCTGGCCTTAGCCTACAAGTCTGCAGTCACAAAAACAGGATGGTTTTATTTGGCCCTCGACACCCTATGTGGGGCCATTATTCTGTATGGAGGACTATGTGGGGCCATTATTCTGTATGGAGGACTATGTGGGGCCCATTATTCTGTATGGAGGACTATGTGGGGCTCATTATTCTGTATGGAGGACTATGTGGGGCCCATTATTCTGTATGGAGGACTATGTGGGGCCCATTATTCTGTATGGAGGACTATGTGGGCCCATTATTCTGTATGGAGGACTCTGTGGGACTCATTATTCGGTAAGGAGGACTATGTGGGGCTCATTATTCTGTATGGAGGACTATGTGGGGCTCATTATTCTGTATGGAGGACTATGTGGGGCCCATTATTCTGTATGGAGGACTATGTGGGGCCCATTACTCTGTATGGAGGACTATGTGGGGCCCATTACTCTGTATGGAGGACTATGTGGGGCTCATTATTCTGTATGGAGGACTATGTGGGGCTCATTATTCTGTATGGAGGACTATGTGGGGCCCATTATTCTGTATGGAGGACTATGTGGGGCCCATTATTCTGTATGGAGGACTATGTGGGCCCATTATACTGTATGGAGGACTATGTGGGACTCATTATTCTGTAAGGAGGACTATGTGGGGCTCATTATTCTGTATGGAGGACTATGTGGGGCTCATTATTCTGTATGGAGGACTATGTGGGGCCCATTATTCAGTATGGAGGACTATGGGGGGCCATTATTCTGTATGGAGGACTATGGGGGGGGGCATTATTCTGTATGGAGGACTATGTGGGGCCCATTATTCAGTATAGAGGACTATGTAGGGCCCATTATTCAGTATGGAGGACTATGTGGGGCCCATTATTCAGTATGGAGAACTATGTGGGGTCCATTCTTCTGGATGGGGGGATATATGGGGACCATTATTCTCTATGGAGGACTATGTGGGGCCCATTATTCTGTATGGAGGACTATGGGGGGCATTATTGTGTATGGAGGCCTATGGGGGCCAATTATTCTGTATGGAGGACTATGTGGAGCCCATTATTCTGTATGGGGGACTATGTGGGGCCCATTATTCTGTATGGAGGATTACGTGGGGCCCAATATTCTGTATGGAGGACTATGTGGGGCCCATTATTCTGCTTGGAGGACTATGTGGGGCCCATTACTCTGCTTGGAGGACTATGTGGGCCCATTATTCTGTATGGGGGACTATGTGGGGCCATTATACTGTATGGAGGACTATGTGGGGCCCATTATTCTGCATGGAGCCCGATTTTCCTGAGTGTGCTGAGCTGCAGTACGTGGCACATATGTACGTGGCGCACAGTTACGCATCATTCTCCAATCAGTTTTGTTGATGCTAGGTAGTAGGTCCTGAACAGATGATACATTGTATGTATTATCCTAAGGACAACCATTATTGTATATTGCAACTTGAATGCCCACATATATTTATTGGAATCCCATCTATTAAATGAAATAAGTGGTCTAGCTATGGCACTCATCCCTAGAGGATAAATGGGCAGCATATTAGTGAAAACAGATCAAGTAATCAATGAGTGAACTGACATTGTGAGCTGTAGGGGAATTCTTTATAGAGTAACATGTCAATGCTTATGCTCATGCTCCGCGTGACTGTGGTGTTTAGTGATGAGCGAGCACTAAAATGCTCGGGTGCTCGAAGCTCGAGTCGAGCACATTGGAATACTCGGGTGCTCGACCCGAGCAAGGAGCCCAATGTAAGTCTATGGGAAACTCGAGCATTTTTCTGGCTGTCCCCCCCGGCGGTCTGCAGAAGGTCAAAAATTGCCCAAATCGAACAGTGCTCAATTAAACGTCAGGTAGGCAGGCACAAAATATAGGCAGACAGGCAGGCAGGGTATATTGGAGGGTGCATGAAAAACATAGCAGGGCACTTGGAACACACTAGGGCCCTCCGATTTTCATGCACCGTCTCTTTAAAAAAGCCGGCCGGCAATTCATCAGTGGCATACACCGGTACCCGACAATTTAGAACAGAAAGAATAGAGCATCACACATAGATTAGATAGATATTATATATGTGACTGACATGTTTCTAAGTACAGTGACAGTGTTGGTTACTGTACTTGTCATTTAGTGTTAAAATAAAGGATTTATTAAGAAAAAAAAAAATAATAGTGTTTTCATGCACCTGTCTCTTTAAAAAAGCCGGCCGGCAATTCATCAGAGGCATACATCGGGGTGTCATATAGACGCCTCTCCATTACTAACCTGGGCTTGATGTCAGCTGGCATTATAAGCTGACATCAACCCCAGCCCTATTACCCCACTGACACCGCTACAGGGCAGTGGAAAGAGCGAGGCTAAGTGCCAGAATTGGCGCATCCTATGGATGCGCCATTTCTGGGGCGGCTGACCGCTGGTGTTTCTAGCCTGGGAGGGGGCAAATATTCATGGCACCCTTCCTGGGCTATTAATATCAGCCCCCAGCTGTCTGCCTAGCCTTTGCTAGCTACTAAAATAGGGGGGACCCCACGTCATTTTTTTTTGGGTCCCCCATTTTAATAGCTAGTAAAGACTAGGTATTCAGCTGGGGGCTCATATTAGTAGCCTGGGAAGCTCCGTGGGTATTACCCTCTTCCCAGGCTTCAAATATCTGCCCCAGCCATCTGCTTAACCTCTGCTAGAGACTAAAATTACGGGGAACCCCATGCCAATTTTTTTTTTAATAAATCCTTTATTTTAACACTAAATGACAAGAACAGTAACCAACACTGTCACTGTACTTATTATATATGTGACTGACATGTTTCTATTTATCTAATCTATGTGTGATGCTCTATTCTTTCTGTTCTAAATTGTCGGGTACCGATGTATGCTGCTTCTGAATTGCCGGCTTTTTTAAAGAGACGGGTGCATGAAAACACTATTATTTTTTTTCTAACAAATCCTTAATTTTAACACTAAATAACAAGTACAGTAACCAACACTGTCACTGTACTTATTATATATGTGACTGACATGTTTCTATCTATCTAATCTTTGTGTGATGCTCTATTCTTTCTGTTCTAAATTGTCGGGTACTGATGTATACCGCTGATGAATTGCCGGCTTTTCATGTTTCACTGTGAGCACTGTTCCCATCGATTTGGGCAATCACTGTAATGCCACAACCACCATGGCTGTGACATTACAGTGAGTGGCAGACAATCCCTGCATGATTGGTGCTCTAAATAGTGCCAAACATGCAGGACGGGGACCCGAGCTCCCGCCCGAGCATCGCGCAAGTACTCGGCGAGCTCCCAGCATCTCGACTACTGAGATGCTCGGGCGAGTATCGAGCAGTGGCGAGCATGCTCGCTCATCACTAGTGGTGTTCTCTATGTGATGTCTGCTGTGTGATCTTACCAGTAAGTATTCCTCCTCTGTTAACTCTCAGCCAGACATCTCCTATAATCACTGCTGGCAGTCAGAATGTTTTACTGCCCTCTCATCACATGTTCTGCAGGGATAGGTATTTTTGGAATAATAAATTCAAATCTAAGAAATATTAGTGTTCAGAGAATTGGGAAATTAATCAAACTTAATTCATTTAAAGATTGTTTGTGCAATAATTTATGGTCTTTGCTGAAGTACAGCGTTGTGTGTATTTTTTTTATCTCATTCTTATAAAGATACCACGTGTCTTACCACTCAATATCTAATCATTCATGTAGCAAGTGTGAAGAGGCACGGCGTCCTTCAGAAAACAATTTACAAGACAATGTTTGTATTTGAATTGATGTAAACTAAGTGGAAATAATTCAAGACAAGAACACTATGTTGAAACATCGACACACTTTTTGGTTTGACCAGCGAATAAGAAATATTTTTAAAAGGCTTCGACCGGTTAAAAAGAAAAAAAACATTGAAAAAGCAATGCTTAAAAATACTTGTTAACCAATCATATTCAAAAGTTTATTTAGAATGTTAAGAATGAACACAATGACATCACATCACAGGTCAACAAATACAGTGATGTCATAGTACAGAGACACAATAGATTAATAGTGAACAGGTATATACAGATAATGCATTTCTTAAAATTACAAAGATTTCACGATGCAGAAAGCTATCCAGAAAAGTCTAACTTGACACCTAACTACACAAATTCAATGGTTTGTTGGGTTAACTTTCTGTATCGTAATATGTTTCTTGTGTGTATCTACACTCGTTTTCCAATAATTGGGCAGTGTTAACAGATTGTCGATCACCAGATGAAAGAGTGTTTTGCTGAAATGGTCTACCCAAAGCATCATTATGGTCGGCAGAAAATCATCCTGGGTAAAAAGCACCTGTGCTGCCAAGAACAATGGCATCCTATGTGCACAAAACGATCTATTACTAATCGTACAGTGAACATCTTGCCAATTGGTGGTCGTTTAACACAGTGCGTTTAGATTAATGGGGTTACCCACTACTCAGACAACCCATTCTCAATTACTATAGTCCAAGTAAACTAAAAGACGCCTGTATGCACCTTAAGAGATGGAGTCTAAAGTTTTCTTTTAAGATTTACTACTTCTAAGTATGTTTTACTCATTTTAAAGGGTGATTCCCACAATCACATTATTTTCCACAAAACACAGTAAATGATAATTATTGTTAATTTATAGATCAAGTCCAACATAAAGATTATATATTGTACCTTTGTGTCTTTTGTTTAACCTCCATCTGCCCCTCTATGTTTTTAGCTTCACATAGTCCTATTTTTACACTGCTAAAACTAAATTTCCCAACAGCACCCGGCTTCTCCTCAGTGCTGCAGACTCCTCCTGTCCTCTGGTGTGTGCCCCTGACTAGCTCCACATCTCTGAATTGATGACTCAGAGCTGTGCTGGAAGCCAGCTAACTGATGAATATGTAAAATAGCACAGGTCTATAGCATAGCTCTGCCATAAATTGGATACAGTACTATCACAGTGCAACTGTATCCACCACAGACATCTGGAACATCATCAAGCTAATATATGATTAGAATACATTCTATATTTCTGTACACTGTCTTATCCTGTACACAGCTCCGCCTGAAGGATTTTTTCTGCCGACATCTACATCAACACAGCTGCAACTGTGAGGTTACATCATTTCTCTGTTAGCTGGTTTTCAGCAGAGCTCAACTGTCAAGGACTCAGCTCTGTCTGCACAATGGAGCATGTACTAACTAGGCACTGTAAAGCTGATACAAGCAGGGCTGAGCTATGAAAAACTGTGGAAAATCCATCAACCGCAAAATTCATTAAAACATCACATTTATTTGTAGATTAAAACATGAAAAAGTTAAAGTTAAAAAACATGTTAGAACAACGGATGTGAAACTACAAATGTAAGTCTGTTGATGAAAATGTCAGATGATTATCTTCTGCCATATGCATCAATAGAGCACTTTTTGCAGTTTTCCATCCCTAATCTGTCAGCAACCAGCCATCAAACACAGCTGAACCGTGCTTGTGTTATCTGCGCAGTGCGCCATTGTGGATGCAGACCAGAGAGTAGGACTTGTTGCTCTCTATTGGAAACCAACGAACAGTTCAAAAAACCTCCCAACATTGAAAGAGAAGTTTCTATTTTACGTCAACTTTCCTAACCTCACCCAGTCCTATACATGTGCCCATACAGAAATTTTCCTCCAAGTGAAGTCCATTAACGTTCCAACACAGAACGATGCCGCTTACATGTATCCCTGCAGTGCGACCAACACAGAAAGTATGATGCCCCCACAGTACGTTCTCGTGCACACAATATGATGACCCCACATAGAGTATGATTTTCCCACACTAAGTATAATGTCCTCTAACACTACTTTCCCTCATACACAATATAATGCCTCCCACAGTACAATTCCACTACATAGTATGATGCCCCCACTGTACATTCCCGCACACATGGTATGATGCCCCTAGAGTCCTTTCCCTGACTTAGTATGATGCCCCCCACAGTAAATTCTTCCTTACACATTATGATGCCCCCACAATACATTCCACACACAGAAAAGCGAAAAATCCAGCACGAAATCCAGGTAATGTGAAAAAAGTTAAAACTCCATTTATTGTGAAAAAGTTAAAACAAGACAATGGGACTTAGGAGTCACAATAACATGTTTTGAACTCAGATGTTCTTAGTCTAAGGGCCCCGTCACACAAAGCGACGCTACAGCGATCCCGACACCGATACGACCTGACAGGGATCGTTGCTGCGTCGCTATGTGGTCGCTGGTGAGATGTCAAACAGTCAGATCTTCCCAACGACGCAGCAACGATGCGGCGACCCATAACAATCTGTATAATAATGCCCGCCTATGTGTTTCTGTGTCTGAGTCGTCAACAAGGTAGTTGGTAAGGTGTCAAACACACCGATGCATGCTACCCAGCGGGACCTCAACGATCAAAGAAATGTCCAGGCCATTTCGACATGACCAGCGATCTCACAGCAGGGGCCTGGTCGCTGCTAAGTGTCAAACGTAACGAGAACGCTGCTGAGGTCTCTGTTGTGTCACAAAACTTGTGACTCAGCAGCGATCTCGCTAGCGATCTCGCTTAGTGTGACGGGGTGCTATAGTGCGACCCATATCCAAAGAAATCAAAGTCAAATAGACACACAAAAGGCAATAATTAGAAACTTGTGTGCTGAGTTTCTAATTATTGTGTGTTTTAACATTTTTCACATTACCTGGATTTCGTGCTGGATTTTTTGCTTTTCTGTGGATTCCACACACACAGTATGATTCCCTTAAGGTATGCCCCCAGTACATTTCCCACACACATTATGATGGCCCCCACAGTTCATTCTATCACACACAGAAAGATTCCCTGATAACCCCAAATAGTATTATGCCCCCAGAGTGTATTGCTCACACACACAGTATGATGCCCCCACAATACATACCCATACACAGTATGATACCCTGACATCCACACACCTAGTATGATGCTGCCACAGTACATTCCACCAGACAAATGATGGTGACCCCACTGCCCTATACAGTATGATGCCCTCATAGTACTCACCCAAAGAACATTCTCCCACACACAGAATGATACCCTCTCAGTCCCGACACATAGTATGATGTTATCACAGAAAGTTCACCCAATACAGTATGAAGATGCCTCATAGCTTTTTTCCACCAGACACAGTATAATGTCCCCCAAACAGTGAATGTAATTATAATGCCCACTACAGTACATTTCACCACACACAGTGTGATGCCTCCCACACACAGTATAATGTCCCCACATTCCTCACACACATAGGACGATGCCCAGACAGTCCCCCCCCCCATGCTCCTATATGATGCTTCCAAAGTCCCTCACAAAATATTATGCCCTCATGCAGAATAATGCCCCAACATTCCCACACATATAGTTTGATAGCTCCACTGTCCACTCCACTCAGTATGATATCTCCAAAGTCCCCCACACAGCATAATGCAATCCACAGCTCCGCCACATGGTATAATTGCCCCCACAGCCCACCACACAGAATGTCTCCACAGTATAATGCCATAAAAGCTTCGCTCACACAGTATGATGCCACCATACACAGTCACGCACACACATACAATTCACACTTATGCTTCACATTTCTGCTTGTTGCTTCTGGGTCACTCAGCATGTTTCTGTACGTACCTTCAATTCATGTGACATTCTTAAAGGGCCTTGCAGGATCTTCAGGGCCTACCTTGACAAAATGGTGAAGCAAGGACCTGTCAGTGCCTTGCCTCACCATTATATTCAACTTATCTGTGTCTTGAATATAATGGTGAGGCAAGGCAAAAATACATTTGAAGTCACCTCCCCTAAGTTGGGACTGTGTCGCTGGATCCGGGACACTTGGGAAATATGGATCAATGATGTAAAAACACACCCATTTAGCAGTGTTAAAGTAGATGGAAGAGGATAAAAACAGGCTGAAAGACTACTGAACAGGACCATACAGTGTACAGAAAAATAGACTGAAGACACTACAAAGCAACAAAACCTGACCAGCACCTCCTAAAGGAATGAAGCAAGAGTGAACAGGTGCAAGCTGCTGTGACTGCAAACCGAAGAGTGCAGCAGTACACTGTATGTGCCAATATGACAAGGGTGCAAATTGGAAGGCTTCCGATCTGCTTCGATTTTGAATCAGTTTAATCAAGAAGACTCTGATGTTTCGTGACAAACATAAATAAAAATATGTGACCTTCTAAGGGTTTTTCATTGGCTTGGAAGCAAGCACACCTCATCAGTGAGGGTGCTTTCACATTGCGTTACGGGACCTGCTTGGTAACCCCGTCAGGGCTTATGTGAAAACCCCCTGCAAAACAGGATTCCGACGCATGCACCAACGGGGCCACAGATCGAACATGCGCTCTGCCGTGCATCATTTTCGGGAGTATACGCTTAATGGAGGTGGACACCCAGAGGCAGTCTACTAGGTCCGAGTGTCCGATTTCAGTAGGCGGACACGTCCAAAAATATGCAAGTCAGAGAGCACATTCACTCTGTCGGCACTATTACAGTCTATGGCCCCTTCGGCACATATGTCTGAATCACGTTTTTTACGACTGAACCCGGGGGATTCAGTCGTAAGCCCTGATAGGGCTACCGGTTATGTGCCAGAACGCAATGTGAAAACACCCTTAAAAAACAGAAGAAAAACAAATGGAAGCATGGTAACACTCACATGGTTGTGTGAATCTAATGCTGTTTTTAATTAGCATTCGATGAGGGGAAGTTAATGTTGGATAGCCAAGGCAAGACTAATAAAGAGAGCTCAGAGAAACTGCTCTATTTGCACCCATGGCTTTAAGGAGGTTTGTCTACACCAATCTACTACTCTTGACATATGGGTAGACAGCTAAAACACCCTTAAATCTGGATTGCCAACCCTCCCCTAATTTTAGGTCTACAAAGAAGGATCCGCTTTAATCTGGATGGTTTGTTTGCCCAAATAAAGTCTATCTGCAGAGAATCAATGGATTTAAAAAGGATCTATGGATTTTAATAGGGAGAGTTTGGAGAGGATATAAAATGCGAGGGAGGATGTTAATTTTGAAAATTTCACATCTCCCAAACCAAGTATAGAAATGTTTAGATGATTTAGCACAATCTTCTCTAATAGCCTGGAGTAAAGGTAAATTGGTCAGTTTTTGAAGTTGCAGATTTTCTGCAAACTTTCTGCACTAATTAGCTAAACTACATCACTTGTGTTTTTTTCATTGCTTTTTTAACATGTGTTCTTATCGCCATGTGTAGGAGAAGCTTTGTGGCGATAAGAATGCATAATGGTAAAATCAGACGCACTAACCAAACACTGATGAAAACTGGATCCAAAATGCTGATGAATAATGTCATTCACAAAAAAACACCCCCTTGACAATAGTGATTTAACCTCCCAACATATAACATGCTGGAGAAAAGTTGTAGGTTCAGTTCACTAAGGCTAGTAGCCATAGTGAAACATATCTCCCCTCACATATAACACCAGTGACTCTGTCACAATGGGTTAAAAATGGGAAGAGGTTAACAATATTATGAAAATGGAAGACATGATTGCACATGATAACAATCGCTTCAAAACTTTTCATCGCCAATGGATATTATTCAGCGAGGGGAATGACCTGGCAATCTGATTGTCAGAAAATAATACTTAAAATAGAATGTTGTGGTAGATGTGGTCTCCTCTGAACTGCTGGATTCATTTCTTCTTTACATTCCTCTAGGACCCACATAATTATTTGGTTCATGTAAGAGCTTAAGATGCACTTTTTTCCTCCAAAATTTTGGAGGAAAGTGGGGGGTGCATCTTATAGTCCGAATATACACTGCTCAAAAAAATAAAGGGAACACTCAAATAACACATCCTAGATCTGAATGAATGAAATATTCTCATTGAATACTTTGTTCTGTACAAAGTTGAATGCGCTGACAACAAAATCACACATAAATCATCAATGGAAATCAAATTTATTAACCAATGGAGGCCTGGATTTGGAGTCACCCCCAAAATTAAAGTGGAAAAACAAACTACAGGCTGATCCAACTTTGATGCAATGTCCTTAAAACAAGTCAAAATGAGGCTCAGTACTGCGTGTGGCCTCCACGTGCCTGTATGACCTCCCTACAACGCCTGGGCATGCTCCTGATGAGGTTGCGGATGGTCTCCTGTGGGATCTCCTCCCAGACCAGGACTTAAGTATCCGCCATCTCCTGGACAGTCTGTGGAGCAACGTGACGTTGGTGGATGGAGCGAGACATGATGTCCCAGATGTGCTCAATCGGATTTAGATCTGGGGAACGGGCGGGCCAGTCCATAGCTTCAATGCCTTCATCTTGCAGGAACTGCTGACACACTCCAGCAACATGAGGTCTGGCATTGTCCTGCATTAGGAGGAACCCAGGGCCAACTGCACCAGCATATGGTCTCACAAGGGGTCTGAGGATCTCATCTCGGTACCTAATGGCAGTCAGGCTACCTCTGGCGAGCACATGGAGGGCTGTGCGGCCCTCCAAAGAAATGCCACCCCACACCATTACTGACCCACTGCCAAACCGGTCATGCTTAAGGATGTTGCAGGATGGAGATCGCTCTCAACGGCGTCTCCAGACTCTGTCACATATGCTCAGTGTGAACCTGCTTTCATCTGTGAAGAGCACAGGGCGCCAGTGGTGACTTTGCCAATCCTGGTGTTCTGCGGCAAATGCCAAGCGTCCTGCACAGTGTTGGGCTGTGAGCACAACCCCCATCTGTGGACGTCGGGCCCTCATACCACCCTCATGGAGTCGGTTTCTAACCGTTTGTGCAGACACATGCACATTTGTGGCCTGCTGGAGGTGATTTTGTAGGGCATTGGCAGTGCTCCTCCTGTTCCTCCTTGCACAAAGGCGGAGGTAGCGGTCCTGCTGCTGGGTTGTTGCCCTCCTACGGCCCCCTCCAAGTCTCCTGGTGTACTCGCCTGTCTCCTGGTAGCACCTCCAGCCTCTGGACACTACACTGACAGACACACCAAACCTTCTTGCCACAGCTGGCATTGATGTGCCATCCTGGAGGAGATCCCACAGGAGACCATCTGCAACCTCATCAGGAGCATGCCCAGGCGTTGTAGGGAGGTCATACAGGCACATGGAGGACACACACAATACTGAGCCTCATTTTGACTTGTTTTAAGGACATTACATCAAAGTTGGATCAGCCTGTAGTGTGTTTTTCCACTTTAATTTTGGGGGTGACTCCAAATCCAGGCCTCCATTGGTTAATAAATTTGATTTCCATTGATGATTTTTGTTTGATTTTGTTGTCTGCACATTCAACTTTGTACAGAACAAAGTATTCATTGAGAATATTTCATTCATTCAGATCTAGGATGTGTTATTTGAGTGTTCCCTTTATTTTTTTGTTAAGTGTATATGTATATTATCGCTGTGGGTGGTAGGAGGTGGGGGGGAGCGGCAGCGGGGCACAAGAGGCAGCAGCCGCCTTCTGCAGCCTACATTGTGCCCGCTGCTTAAGAAAATTAATATTCACTGCTCCCCACGCTGCGGCTACAGTGTGCGCGCTATTAAGGAGAGTGAATGGTCACTGATCCCCAAGCACACAGTCCCGGCGTGGGGAGCAGTGACTATTCCGGCACAGCATCTCACAGTGTGAGGGCGCATGGCAGTGACGCCATGTGAGGCTCACACAGTGAGATCAGTGTCGGCAGCAGAGCAGGATGCAGTGTTGGAGCAGAGAGGAGGTGAGTAAAATTGTTTTGGCTTTTTTTTTTGAGTGCAGCATGATGGGGATCAGAGGGTGCCAAGCATACCAGGAAGAGGGATGAGGGGGCCATGCATACCAGGATGAGGGGTGCCATAGATACCAGGATGAGGGATGAAGGGTGCCATACATACCAGGAAGAGGGGTGAGGGGGGCCATGCATACCAGGATGAGGAATAAGGGGTGCCATGCATACCAGGAAGAGGGATGAAGGGTGCCATACATACCAAGATGAGGGATGAAGCATGCTATACATACAGGCATGAGGAGTGTCATGCATACCAGGAAGAGGGATGAGGGGTGCTATGCATACCAAAATGAGGGGTGCCATGTATACCAGGATGAGGGGTGCCATGCATACCAGGATGAGGGGTGCCATGCATACCAGGATGAGGGGTGCCATGCATACCAGGATGAGGGGTGCTTTGCATACCAGGATGAGGATCAGTAGGTGCCATGCATACCAGGATGGGGGATTGGGGTGCTATGCATACCAGGATGAGGGATTGGGGTGCCATGCATACCAGGATGGGTGATTGGGGTGCCATGCATATCAGGATGGAGATGAGGGCCACGTATAACAGGATGAGGGATATTAACAGAATTGGGGGACATTACCCCTATAACAGTGTCAGCAGCAGACCCTTTCCCCCTTAACAGGGCATTATGACCACATTTTTTGCTTAAATTTATTTTTTCTATTTTCCTCTTCTAAAACCTAGGTGCATCTTATGGTCCGAAAAATACGGTAATTGGAATGTTCTGTTTTCATATCAATGTTGTTAAAACCCAATACAAATATTTAAAGTAAAAAAAAAAAAAAGTATATGGTGGCCTTAAGAAAAGATGCTCTTTAAATCCCTTTTGAAGTCTCCTTGACTAGTAATATCCCATCCAATCCCTATAAGTAGGGGATTTCACAAGAGATTAGACTTGGCCTATGCTTGAGTTGTGTAGTGGCATAGAGAAAACTTCCATCATCAGTGACCAAGCGAAAAGAAACTTTTCAGTCTGAAAAAAAATTAAACATTTTCTTTCAACTAGAAACACTGCTAAGAATAAAAAAGCTACCACGCTAATCCAACCTTAAAAAGATTGAATAAAGTAGTCCCTGAGTTGTGTGGAAAGCGATCCGTCCTGCTCCGCAGCGGTAATTGTATGTTATCAGCAGTGTTTATTTAAGAGGATGAGCATAATGAAAAGTCAGAAATTGCCCCTCGTCAGCATGTCTGGGATACAGGATAACAGGATATGCAAAGTGTTATTAAGTATGACGGAAAGTGGCATGGCTTAGATGGTTTGTGGTATGCCCTTGTATAAACAATGGATGAACCTCCCACCACAATACAACAGGGATAGACAAGGAGAGCAGAAAATGTAACCAGTTGTGTCTCCACTGAATAAACATTAAAAGGACTACAATGTTTATCCTTCTTTTCCTCTAAAATCATTACAAAAAGCAGCTCTGTATAATTTCGACATTCCCCCCCCCATCTTGAAAAAAATAAAAATCCGGCACAAAATAATAAAGGATTCAGAGACAGTAGATTTAGTCGCCTGGAAAATCCTATGACTGCATCAGTAATCTTCAAGCGCATCAGGTAAAATGTTGATACATTGCAACCGCAAACTATAAATAAATATTTTCTCCTTACCTTCCAGCAAACACTCCGGAACCTGCTGCTTCTCAGCTGCCCATTAATCCCTTTCAGACGGATCGCTGCCAAATAATTGCTGTTTACAAAAAGTTCTTCCCATTCTTTGCTACGGAGGTAAATAACACAGATGTATTATATTTAAGAAACATATCATCGGAGCGCTTCTTCTTCGCAACTTGCCAGAATACAAGTAGCATTTGTAATACTTTTTTTTTCTTCAATTTTGAAATATTTTTTCTTTAACAATGATTTTATTTCACGCATAGTTTAAAAACGCATGGATGTCTTTTTTGGACACATTTCTTCTCGGGATTTAATGAATATGTAGATCGCTATAATTATGCCAGATACTGAAATTCATAATGCCTATGGAGGCCATTCCATTTTCTCTAAAATGTTGGGACTGCAGTTCAGTGAATAAACAAGAAAAATGAATATTAATACCGGCACGACCAGATTTCCGTACACAGGCAGGAGAGAAAAGTGCTGGCAGAAATTATCTGAGAGGAACCGGAGCTAATAACTATTAGCTCCTCGATAAAATATTTGGTTTTAAATTGACTTTTTATTTTTTTTTTGTCTAGCCTTAATGATAGACCGGGCTGTTAAACATAATAGAGGACTGCATTACTTAACCGGTAGCGCTATTACCACCGGAACGGCTTACACTTATTTCTACATGAACAGTTTTAAATTTTTAACAGGTGCAGGCATATTTAAATAAAAAAGCATAAAAAATGAAAAAATAAAAAAGCCTGACTGTATAAACTGTTAGGGAAGGCAAGCTTGAGCACCTTGCAGTACCTATGGCTGACTAGATAAACAACCTAAATATGCCTCCCAGGCTTAGACACACAAGGGGCCTAACACCTGTGCCTCATTAATATACAAGTAAATCTGCTCTACTGGGAAACGATTGGAAATTAATTGTCCCAAACCATTTACAGAGTTTGAACAAAAGAATTTCACTTGGATTCTTCTCCGTTGTTGTGTGAATCAAACGCCATGAATGACACATCATCGGCTCGAGGACAATACGCGGTGACCTGACGAGCTGACGCTTGTTAGCAATTAGCAGACACAAACAAGGTAATTTTGAAATAAGCGAATAATTGAAGACATGGTATACTTTTCTTAAAGGATAAGATGTTTTGATTAAAAAAATAATAATAATTAAATGCAATAGCCCAGTGACAACCATGCCATTATTGTAAAAACAAGCAACTTTGCAATTTACCTCTTATGAATAATACTCTCCGTTATGAAGAACAATACTGATCGTTGCCCATTTCCTAAGTTACCGGCTGCTACTGCACTCCAACACTGGTGGTCGGTCTCCTAGGAAGTGAGTGCAGTGCATGCAAGGTCTTTTAGAGATTCCATGCGCTGCCAGATTGTTGATGCCAGCCAGCTTCAGTTCCCCTGCACTCCTCCGATACTGAGGGGTTCAAAGCTGCCTCTTTATGCAGCATCAGAGAATTCACATTTCAGACCAGCAGCTTAACGAAGCACTCCTCCCATCAAAGATTTTATCCTCATAATATATTGCAGTCATAATATTATATAGCACTGTGTACTTACAATTGCTCATTTTGCCTTTCTACCCAGCTAATTCTTCTCTTTTCCATTAGGTTTATGACATCACATGATTAAAAACTGACTAGCTGAATCCTTCTAAGCTCTATGTAGAAACAGGAAGTCTCTTTTCCCTGCATGAGTCATCATTAGAACTACAATTCTACATCACTGCAAAGTCCCTGTCAGCCCAGCTCCACAGCTCTTCATCTCCTGACCCAGCTGTTTCATCCCTCCCCCACTTTGCAGTAATGTAGAATTGTAGTTCTGATGATCATCCATGCAGAGAAAATTTATCTCCTGTTTCTACATAGAGCTTAGAAGGATTCAGCTAGTCAGTTTTTAATCATGTGATGTCATAGATCTAATGGAAAAGGGAAGAATTAGCTGGGTAGAAAAACAAAATGAGCAATTGTAAGTACACAGTGCTGTATAATATGATGACTGCAATATATTATGAATATAAAAACTTTGATGGGAGGAGTGCTTCTTTTATCATACAGCTGATCAGAAATGTCAATTATCAGGCATGTACTTCCCTTAACAATCAGGCAGGAGGCTAAGGATTATAGGGCTCCTGAAGTCAGAACATGGGAAAACTTAAATTGAAGAAAAAGACAACCCTTTTAAAATATGAAAACACAGCTTTCCCCAGAGGAAGAACATCACCGTACGGATATAATTAAAAATGTAGACTACATAAAACTAGGAATGACAGGCCAAAACTGCACCAAATGTATTACACTAGTGCATGTTGCGTGATTTTGGTAAATCTTGCTATATTTGTTAGCCACTTGTCTGTTTCTTATGCCACCTCTTGGCTGACTTATTGTTGTAAAGTATCTGTTGCCAAAAAAATGGTGTCTGCTATTAATAAATGTGATAAATTTATTTTCAACACTTTTAACGAACTATGCAAAGCAAATAATACATTTGGCACATAGTATGTATGCCAGAATGTGAAAGCATTTTGCTTCCCTAATGTCTGTCAATCAACTAGTAAATACCTACAAAGAAGGACCAATCCTGCTAATACAATTGATATCAAAAACATAAAAAATCAGTTATTTTTGGATTAGCTGGGCTTGAAATTCTTTGATAGAGGTGAATAGTAAAGTCACAATATATTAAGTGGGTGATCAAACTGAGTAAAATATTTAAAAAAACAGCTGCCATTGTTCTGCACCACCGACATAACGGTTGCCATTGTTCTGCACCACCGACATAACGGCTGCCATTGTTCTGCACTACCGACATAACGGTTGCCATTGTTCTGCACCACCGACATAACGGCTGCCATTGTTCTGCACTACAGACATAACAGTTGCCATTGTTCTGCACTACAGACATAACGGTTGCCATTGTTCTGCACTACAGACATAACGGTTGCCATTGTTCTGCACTACAGACATAACGGTTGCCATTGTTCTGCACTACCGACATAACGGTTGCCATTGTTCTGCACTACCAACATAACGGCTGCCATTGTTCTGCACTACCGACATAACGGCTACCATTGTTCTGCACTACCGACATAACGGCTACCATTGTTCTGCACTACCGACATAACGGCTGCCATTGTTCTGCACTACCGACATAACGGTTGCCATTGTTCTGCACTAACGACATAAGAGCTGCCATTGTTCTGCACTAACGACATAAGGGCTGCCATTGTTCGGCACTAACGACATAAAGGCTGCCATTGTTCGGCACTAACGACATAAGGGCTGTCATTGTTCTGCACTACCGACATAAGGGCTACCACTGTTCTGCACTACCGACATAAGGGCTGCCATTGTTCTGCACTACTGACATAAAGGCTGCCATTGTTCAGCACTAACGACATAAGGGCTGCCATTGTTCTGCACTGCCGACATAAGGGCTGCCATTGTTCTGCACTGCCGACATAAGGGCTGCCATTGTTCTGCACTACCAACATAACGGCTGCCATTGTTCGACACTACCAACATAACGGCTGCCATTGTTCTGAACTACCGACATAACGTCTGCCATTGTTCTGCACTACTGACATAAGGGCCGCCATTGTTCTACACTACCGACATAACGGCTGTGATTGTTGAGTAGTGATGCAAATATAACGGCATATGACCTCAGTGGCCATACTCCATCAGCATGTAATTAAAAACTGGAGCACAGCTGGAAAGTGCTCAGTTTGGATCGCAGGGGGACAGAATTGGTTACATAGCTCCCCACTGGATATGTATATTAAAAGAGTTGTTCACTACTAGGACAACCCCTTCTTGATCTAAATGCTTGGGGCCGATAAAATAAAAAAGCTTATATTCACCTCCTGTGTCGGCACTGTTCCAGTGGTGTCACATTCACGGTCCCCGTGGTTCTCGTGCGGTTGTTATGACACGTGAGCCCGGTGCGAGTCAGCGCTGGCGTCACTGTTCCCGCCTTCTGTCGAATTGAACATGAAGAGGAAATCAGGGCTGCTGCTGATCTCTGACTTCTTCTTCATGTGAGACAGTGACGCCAGCGCTGATTGGGCGCCAGACTCACATGTCACAACAACCACACAAGAGCCCCAGGAACGCGAGTGTCGGAACTGGCACGGGAGGTGAGTATAAGCTTCTTTATTTTATCGGGGCAAAGTGTGGGATGTGACAAAGAGTTGTCCAAGTAGTGGAGAATTTCTTTAATGAAATCAAATAAAGATAATTAGGCTGCAGCTAAGCAAAAAGTTACCAGCAAAATATTACATTCTTTTCCTACATATGGCAGATACTGTTTTTTTATATTGGTGACGGTGGTCAATTGTGAAACATCTGTAACTTGTTATTCTGGTTGTTATCTTCTAAAATGCACGAGTTTGCTCTGATCATTAAAGGATATTATTTACTTTCCACCTACATCCATACAATTCCAAATCTTTATCAAGCAACATTTGTTCCCATTTCAATAACATTGTTGGGCATTTAATTTCTCTTATTAGAGGGAATGAAAAATGAGTCATCAGCCACACACTATGCTCTTGATATCACAGAACAGTACGTTTTCTAGTTATTTTATCAACAGCCAATTGAAATATACTGCTTACTGTATCTGAACTTTAAAGGGAACATGTCAGCTGATACGTGCTGCCTGATCTGCGGACATCATGTATCAGACGCTGGCTGCATGATTTTAGCCATATATGTTTGACTCTGAAATGCTGCAGCATTTCAGAGAAAAGCATACGGGGACTGAGCCACACTGGAGGCTGGTTAGACTGGCGGGCCTCTATCAGCTTTTCCTCGCCTGCTGCCAGTCATTGACAGGTCTCAACCTGCGTCTGTGTATAGGGAGAGACCTGTCACTCAAGGGTCCACCTAGTCTCCCATACTGCTTGGTCCCTGGTGGCATTTAAAGTAACTTTACAGCATTCAGTACCTTCCTAACGATTGCCATATCCGCCAAAGTTAAAACATCAAGTCTGTAGTGCTTCATATAAGTATGTACATTTTTACATGTAATGATTGACAGTCTGCTCTCCTGATCTACATGTCTCACTCTGGTAATGCCCCCATTCATTTACAATAAGTTCTGGAGGCGGATTCTCATGGAAATCTGTGTCCCATCCATAGAACCGAACAGTTAATTTTCATATTAAGAAAAACATTGGTTTCTCTGGAATAAGAAATAAAGTTATCATTTTATTACATTTTCTATTACCTAGATTCCCATATAGACGGCCTAGGAAGGTTAATCCTACTGACAGATTGCCTTTAAGATACATTTTTGAAGTAGTGGCCCTTCTACTGAAAAACACTGAACTTGTTGCAAAGAGGTCTATTTGAGGGAGACTGTACCTGGATACTAATGAAAGATCTTTGGGGCTAGTGACTGTTATGGGTCCGGGTGGTGGAACCTCTGTGCTTCGGTGCAAGAAGGGACCAGAGGGGCGTAACTAAGTGCCTACTCGGACCAACCCAGGTCACACGGCGGCTTAGTCGACTCCGTGAACCAGGGAGGGACCGGGCAGGTGAACCAGGTGCCACTCTGGGACCGACCTTGTGTGAGAGCAGGTGACTCCCATGGGTCAGATGACAGGAGCTGACCGGTACAGCGGATGAGCACGGCAGGAAGGCTTGAGGGTGATCCGGGTAGATAAGCAGGCAGGTACGGCTGATAGCCAGACAGGTGCTCCAGGTAGGCAAGCTGGCGGGCACAGCAGGTAACTGGCAGGTGCTCCGGGTAGGCAGGCTGGCGGGCACGGCAGGTAACTGACAGGTGCTCCAGGGTAGATAGACTGGCGAGCACGGCAGGTAAACAGACTGGCGGGCAGGACTGTAAGACAGACTGGCAGGCAAGGCTGACAGGCCGCGGGACCTGAGGACTGAGGAAAGTGTTACCATGCAAAACAACAACCTTGCACAGGCACCTCCATTTTGGAGGAGGTGCCTTATATAGGGGAAGTCCCCCAGCCATTGGCCGGGGACTCTTTAGGACGGCGCGCGCGGCCCCTTTAAGAGAGAGGGAGCACGCGCCCTAAGCACAGTGCCCGGGAAGCTGCGCGCAGTGGGTGCCACCGCAGCAGCAGGAGGGGAGCAGGAAGACGCCGGACTGGGACTGCGGCGGTGAGGGGAACGGCATCTCTGCCCGGCAGGAGGCAGAGACGCCGATGCTAGAGTGACCATTTGCCCATATCAAAACTTTGATCACTCAAAAAGTCCAAGATGAACGGCAGAAAGAGAGAGAGTGCCTAATTTCTGGGCAACAAAAAACTCAGTTTGCAACAAAATGAAGCAGATGGTGATTTTTCTACCCTGGTGCCAAAAGAAAGCCACTGCAGGTGTATTGGTTTATTGTCTATATAAATTAGAATATGATGGCTTGGGTTCAAGTTCTGGGACTTCTGAAAGACCTTCCAAATTTTTAGACGTTCCTGGTAGCTTAAGGATTGAAGACTCACATGATGGGACCATCTTCCCTATAGATTTATCTGCACAGAATGCGCTCCTCAGTCCCACTAGCTCGAGTCGCTAGTGATGGGATGAAGCTGATCCAGAAGCCAAGGAACCCTTCTGTGCAAATTTTGAGTCAAGAGCCACCATCTTGGAGAGGACTTGATCTCGGCTGGCATGAAAATCATTCTTTCTATGGGAACTATCAATCACTTCCATTTGGAAAGGAAACATTTTTCAATAGTTGAAGAGGTATTCCAAATTTGTAGAATTTTCTTGTAGTTTAAGGAACGAAAAGACACATAATCGTACCATTTTCTCTGCAGAGTTATCTGTATGGAATGTACTGTTCAGCCCCTCCTGCCTGAGGTCGGTACTGATGGGATAGACCTGAGCCGGAAGCCAAGGTACCCTCTCTGAATAAATTTCAGGTCAAGAGCCATGATCTTAGATAGGACTTGACTTCGGCTGGTATGAAAATCCTTCTTTCCTTGCAGCAGGACAGACTTCTGTTTCAGTTGGAAAGAATGCATTTTTGAAAAAGTCTTGTATGAAATTGGGTCCATACTATGGCAGAAATGCAGGATGTCATGTGGCCCAGAATTGACAACATATTCCAAACTGAGGACAAGCGACAAAAAATAAAAAAAATGTATTTGATTTTGCATCGAAAAGACCTTGGGTTTTAGAAGAAAAGAGGTTTGTAATAGAAAACCCAAGAAGACTGTAGCGTCGGCGTCCCTGCCCTCTGCTAGGCAGGGACGCTGTTCCCCTCACCTCTCTGCTCCGAGCCCGGCGTCCTCCTCCCGCTCTGCTGGCAGCGCGCGCTCCTTCCCGGCCACTGTGCTTAGGGCGCGCGCGCGCTCCCTCCCTCTTAAAGGGGCCGCGCACGCCGTCCTAAGGAGTACTTCACCATATATAAGGCACCTCCTCCAAAATGGAGGTGCCCAAGCAATGTTGTTGCACTGTTCACTACTCTGCTTCAGCCCTCAGGTCCCGTTGCCAGTTACCTGCCTGATTCCTGCCAGAGTCCTGCCAGTTTGCTGTCTGTTTCCTGCCTGATATTCCTGCTACCTGCTTGTTAGCCTGAGGTCCGACGGTCTGCCTTCCTACTCCTGTCAGTCTGTCTATGGACCAGCTTGGCCGCTCACCTGGGAGCGCACATCTGCTACCTGCCTGCTAGCCTTCCTGGAGGCTCCGCCGTCACGTGCTGTGACCACCTGCTATTCCAGAGACTCCTGCCCGCTCACCTGGGAGCGCTCCTCCGCTACCTGCCTGCTTGCCTACCTGGAGGCTCCGCCGTCACGTGCTGTGACCACCTGCTATTCCAGAGACTCCTGCCCGCTCACCTGGGAGCGCTCCTCCGCTACCTGCCTGCTTGCCTACCTGGAGGCTCCGCCGTCACGTGCTGTGACCACCTGCTATTCCAGAGACTCTTGCCCGCTCACCTGGGAGCGCTCATCTGCTACCTGTCTGTTGGTCTTCCTGGAGGCTCCGCCGTCACACGCTGTGACCACCCGATTATCCAGAGACTCTCGCCTGCTCACCTGGGAGCTCACGTATATCATCTGCCGCCACAGGTCGTACCAATCCTTTACCCAGAGACTGCCCCGGTCACTTGCCGTGACCTCCTGCCCGTTCATCCAGAGACTGCCCCGGTCACTTGCCGTGACCTCCTGCCCGTTCATCCAGAGACTGCCCCGGTCACTTGCCGTGACCTCCTGCCCGTTCATCCAGAGACTGCCCCGGTCACTTGCCGTGACCTCCTGTCCGTTCATTCAGAGACTGTCCCAGTCACTTGCTGTGACTGCCTGCCCGTCTACCCTGGTCGCCACCCGCTCCCTTACAAGGACCGCTCCCTTGTATAGTAGCTCAGAGGTTCCGCCTCCCAGACCCGTTACAGTTTGCTCGGGCCATGGAACCCGGTGGCACCCAAGCTCCCTCGCTCTCGGACCTCTGTCATGAACTGTCCCGTCAGAGGTCCCAACAGGAGTCCATCCTGGGTCACCTGCGGAATGTCAATTCTCGCCTGGACACTCTGACTGCTCCACCAGCAACCACCGCAAGTGCTATGACTCGCAACCCGGCAGCTCCGCTGCCCACCAATACCATGGTATCCTACCCCGGACCCCGGCTTTCTGCACCTCCTCGCTTCGGAGGCGACTCCGCTCAGGCTCGGGGCTTCATAAATCAGTGCACCCTGCACTTTGAACTCCTGTCCCACCAGTTTAACTCCGACCGGGCCAAAATTGCCTTCATCATGTCCCATCTCACCGGGGAGGCCCTGGCCTGGCTAAATCCTCTATGGGAGAGAGGAGACCCCCTGGTGTCCGACTTGCCTGCCTTTCTCACGGCTTTCCGGAAAGTCTTCGACGAACCCGGACGGAAGACCTCATCCGCATCATCTCTGCTACGCCTCCACCAGGGAAATCTCACCGTGGGCCAATATGCCATACGGTTCCGTACCCTTGCCTCGGAGCTGGCTTGGGATAACGACGCTCTGGTGTCTGTCTTCTGGGAGGGTCTGTCCGGCCGTATTAAAGATGAACTTGCCAGTCGAGACATTCCTACCACTCTCGATGACCTAATAACTCTTGCCACCTGGATTGACCTACGGTTCCAGGAGCGTGCCAAAGAGGTCACCCGTGAGAGGAGGTTTCCACGTCTAGCTCCTACTTTTCAGAGACCTGTCACTCCCTCCGTTTCTCCCCAGGTACACTCTCCTGAGCCTATGCAGGTCGACCAGACCAAGATGGTCAAAACCCGTCAGGACTTACGCCGTGCCGAAGGGAGCTGCTTCTACTGTGGCAGTAAGGAGCACCGGATCCGTACCTGTCCGGAGAGGTCGGGAAACGCCTGTGTCTAGGTTCGCTCAGAGAGGTCAACCTAGACAAGAATAAATCCTCTCCATCTCTGCTACTGTCAGTCTCTATTATCTGCGGGGAGAATCGTTATTTCGAACTAGCCCAACTTGACTCTGGAGCGGCCGGGAATCTTATCTCACAGTCCCTGGTAGAAAAATACCGCATTCCCACCAAACCTCTGGCTGTACCATTATCTGTCGCGGCTGTGGATGGGGGCCTCTTACCACGTCCCATCCAACTCATCACCGAATCCATAACTCTGCAGGTGGGAATGCTGCATTCTGAGAGTATCTCTTTTCATGTTCTGCCTGGACTCTCTCACGCCCTCTTACTAGGTCTACCTTGGCTCCAGAGACATGCACCCGTGCTTGACTGGCAGACCGGAGAAGTCCTTCGCTGGGGACAGGACTGTCATAAGACTTGTTTGGTTCCTGTTCATCCCGTCCGTCCTTCTCCTACCCCAACTAATCTACCTGGACTTCCGATTCCCTATTGGTCATTTGCTGATGTCTTTAATAAAAAGGAGGCAGAGACATTACCCCCTCATAGACCATACGACTGTCCTATCGACCTGTTACCCGGTACTACTCCTCCCCGTGGGCGTATTTACCCATTGTCCGCTGCTGAGACCCGGTCGATGTCCGAATATATTGAGGAGAATTTGGCCAGGGGATTCATCCGGAAATCTACCTCCCCGGCGGGAGCAGGCTTCTTCTTCGTAAAAAAGAAGGACGGCTCTCTCCGTCCCTGTATAGACTATAGAGGCCTTAACCAGATCACGGTGAAGAATAAGTACCCCCTTCCGCTCATTCCAGAATTATTTGATCGCCAGAGGGGGGCTAGAGTCTTCACCAAACTGGACCTCCGTGGGGCGTACAACCTGGTCCGTATCCGTCAAGGGGATGAATGGAAGACTGCATTCAACACCCGGGACGGCCACTATGAATATCTGGTAATGCCCTTTGGTCTCTGTAACGCTCCTGCCGTCTTTCAAGAGTTGGTCAATGACATCTTCCGGGACCTTCTCTACTCCTGCGTTGTGGTGTACCTGGACGACATCTTGGTCTTCTCTCCGGATCTCCAGACTCACCGGAGGGACGTTCGTCAGGTCCTGCTCAGGCTCAGGCAGAACCACCTCTTCGCTAAATATGAGAAGTGCCTCTTTGAGCAGACCTCGCTTCCGTTTTTGGGCTACATTATTTCTCAGACCGGCCTACGAATGGATCCAGAGAAACTGTCTGCCATCGAGAAATGGCCCCGACCGGAGGGGTTGAAGGCCATTCAGCGGTTCCTGGGCTTCGCCTACTACTACCGCCTCTTCATACCACACTTCTCTTCCTGGACTGCCCCAATTTCCGCGCTCACCCGTAAGGGTACTAATCCCAAAGAGTGGCCGCCCGAAGCAGAGGAGGCCTTTCTTTCCTTAAAACAGGCCTTCTCTTCCGCCCCGGTGCTGCATCGTCCGGACGGCAACAAGCAGTTCTTTCTGGAGGTTGACACCTCCTCCTCTGGAGCCGGAGCTGTACTTACTCAAAAATCTTCTTCCGGGAGGATGGTAACTTGCGGCTTCTTCTCCAAACTCTTCTCCTCTTCTGAGCGTAATTATTCCATAGGAGACCGAGAGTTATTGGCCATCAAGCTGGCATTGGAGGAGTGGCGTTACCTACTCGAGGGGGCTCTTCATCCGGTAATAATTTACACTGACCACAAGAACTTGGCTTATCTCCAGCATGCCCAGAGACTTAATCCGCGCCAAGCCCGGTGGTCCTTGTTTTTTGCTCGCTTTGATTTTGTTCTACATTTTCGCCCGGCTGACAAGAACATCAAAGCGGACGCCTTGTCCCGATCCTTTCTGGTATCTGATCTCGAGGAAGAACCTAAACATATCATCGATCCCGCCAGAGTAATGCAGGTGGCTCCCGTGAGTCTAAATCGTCCCCCTCCCGGTAAGACGTTCGTATCGGTACCTGATCGGGAGAAAATCCTACACTGGGGTCATTCATCTAAACTAGCTAGCCACGCCGGTCAGAAAAAGACCCTCCAGCTTATTACCCGGCACTACTGGTGGCCTAACCTGCACAAGGATGTAATAGACTTTGTTTCTGCCTGTGTGTCCTGCGCCCGCAACAAAGTTCCGGAACACCTGCCAGCCGGTCGCCTCCTTCCTCTGCCAGTACCTGCTGCCCCCTGGCAGCATATAGCGATGGACTTCATAACTGATCTTCCCGTCTCTGCCGGTTGTACGGTCATTTGGGTGGTCGCTGACCGCTTTTCCAAGATGGCTCACTTCATTCCCCTGCCAGGCCTCCCGTCTGCACCCGAGCTGGCTAAAGACTTTATCCGCCACATGTTCCGTCTTCATGGCCTGCCCCGTCACATCGTGTCGGATCGTGGGGTACAGTTCACTTCTCGTTTCTGGAGAGCCACTTGTAAATTGCTAGACGTCACCCTGGACTTCTCCTCCGCTTACCACCCACAGTCCAATGGTCAAGTGGAGCGGATCAATCAGATCCTGACCAGTTACCTCCGGCACTTTGTTAATGCCCACCATTCTGACTGGGTGGATCTCCTGCCATGGGCCGAATTCTCGTACAACAATCACGAGAGCGAATCTTCCTCCAAATCCCCGTTTTTTGTAGTCTTCGGTCAGCATCCTCGGATCCCGTTTCCCGTCTCCACCTCGGTGGACAATCCGGCTGCGGAATCTCTTGTTAACAAATTTTCCTCCATATGGGAGAGTACCCGGTCCGCACTCCTTCTGTCATCCGAGCATATGAAAAGACATGCTGACAAAAAACGTCTGGATCCTCCTCAATTCCGTCCAGGGGATAAGGTCTGGCTCTCGTCCAAGTATGTCCGGCTCAAGATTCCTTCCTATAAGTTAGGGCCTCGGTTCATCGGTCCTCTGGAGGTCATCAGTCAGATCAACCCGGTGGCCTATAAATTGAAACTCCCGGCCAACTTGCGGATCCCTAACTCCTTCCATGTATCTCTCCTCAAACCTGTGGTACTTAACTCTTTTTCCAAGTCTACAGGCACGCCTCCTGCTCCGGTTTCCGCTGAAAACGAATTTGAGGTAGAGAACATTCTGGCCACCAAAAGGGTAAGAGGGAAGACCTTTTTTCTAGTAGATTGGAAGGGGTTTGGTCCGGAAGAGAGAACGTGGGAGCCCCGGGAGAACATCCATGCCCCTCTCATCCTTGCTAAATTTCTGTCTGGCCTAAAAAAGGGGGGGCACTGTAGCGTCGGCGTCCCTGCCCTCTGCTAGGCAGGGACGCTGTTCCCCTCACCTCTCTGCTCCGAGCCCGGCGTCCTCCTCCCGCTCTGCTGGCAGCGCGCGCTCCTTCCCGGCCACTGTGCTTAGGGCGCGCGCGCTCCCTCCCTCTTAAAGAGGCCGCGCGCGCCGTCCTAAGGAGTCCCCGGCCAATGGCCGGAGGACTTCACCATATATAAGGCACCTCCTCAAAAATGGAGGTGCCCGAGCAATGTTGTTGCACTGTTCACTACTCTGCTTCAGCCCTCAGGTCCCGTTGCCAGTTACCTGCCTGATTCCTGCCAGAGTCCTGCCAGTTTGCTGTCTGTTTCCTGCCTGATATTCCTGCTACCTGCTTGTTAGCCTGAGGTCCGACGGTCTGCCTTCCTACTCCTGTCAGTCTGTCTATGGACCAGCTTGGCCGCTCACCTGGGAGCGCACATCTGCTACCTGCCTGCTAGCCTTCCTGGAGGCTCCGCCGTCACGTGCTGTGACCACCTGCTATTCCAGAGACTCCTGCCCGCTCACCTGGGAGCACTCCTCCGCTACCTGCCTGCTTGCCTACCTGGAGGCTCCGCCGTCACGTGCTGTGACCACCTGCTATTCCAGAGACTCCTGCCCGCTCACCTGGGAGCGCTCCTCCGCTACCTGCCTGCTTGCCTACCTGGAGGCTCCGCCGTCACGTGCTGTGACCACCTGCTATTCCAGAGACTCTTGCCCGCTCACCTGGGAGCGCTCATCTGCTACCTGTCTGTTGGTCTTCCTGGAGGCTCCGCCGTCACACGCTGTGACCACCCGATTATCCAGAGACTCTCGCCTGCTCACCTGGGAGCTCACGTCTATCATCTGCCGCCACAGGTCGTACCAATCCTTTACCCAGAGACTGCCCCGGTCACTTGCCGTGACCTCCTGCCCGTTCATCCAGAGACTGCCCCGGTTACTTGCCGTGACCTCCTGCCCGTTCATCCAGAGACTGCCCCGGTCACTTGCCGTGACCTCCTGCCCGTTCATCCAGAGACTGCCCCGGTCACTTGCCGTGACCTCCTGTCCGTTCATTCAGAGACTGTCCCAGTCACCTGCTGTGACTGCCTGCCCGTCTACCCTGGTTGCCACCCGCTCCCTTACAAGGACCGCCCCCTTGTATAGTAGCTCAGAGGTTCCGCCTCCCAGACCCGTTACAAAGACCTCCTCTGGAGTGAGGTCTGACTTTTCGCAGTTGATTTTCCAGCACAAGGCTAGAAAAAATACTATTGTTGCGTGAATATATTTTAGCACCTGGTCCCTGGAACGTGCAATGGTAAGGATGCCATCGAATAAAGGAATTATAGTTATGGAGTTCTGACTTAGTTTGGCTGCCACTTTCACCATGACATGGGTGAAGATCCAAGTGGCTGCTGATGAGACTTTGAAAACATCTAAATTGATAATGGAAATTCTGGCCATCTACCTGAATAGAAAACAGGAGAAACTGTTGAGCCTGAGGTCAAGTATATGGTCAACATTAGAAAATATTTCCTTATTAATTATATTGCTGATGTGATTGTTTCTGCAGATTACAAATTTGTTTAGTGGCTTAAGGTTTTTGATTACCATTTGATTATTTTATTAAGAAATTTTTTGAGTACCTTTACCCTGTCCCTCTGCTGGCACAAGACAAATGGCATCCAAATGAATTAACACACAAACTTCATCTAGAAGAAGGGAAGAATCTATCGAAGATAATATTGTGATAACAAATCTGGAAGGGGAAATCTATGAGATAATCTTCTTTGATGACTATCTCTGGGAGACAAGCTCCCACTTTGGAGGGGGAAGAATCTTTCTGATTGGAATTTGAAAGGAAGTTATTTCCTTTTTCCGTGCACCTGCTCGTTTTACCCTTGGACTTCTGATATTTTTGGGCATAGCACCTAGGCCTCCCCAAAAATGGTCCTTTTTCTAAGACTTGTCCTATAGGAAACCTTTTCTATGGTCAGAGGCCTTCTAGATTTGGACCAAAAATTAATTGACCATGTAAACACACGACAGGTTATTCTGAAAAGTTATGTGGAACAACAGGCATACTTTAAGGCCTCATTAAAATGGACATATATTCAGTCAGTATGCTGTCCTTATGTGCAGTAAACAAATACTGACCAATATCAACCTATGTTCCTGTATACACAAGCAATTTTCCACACAGACGGATGGATGGTCCATGTTAAAAAAAAAAACCTGTAGTCTGGTCATTTTGCAAACCCGACATGTAAAAACATGCCTCTCCTGCACCCATTAGTATTGCGGATGTGATTGACATCATGATTTTAACAACAATCATGAGTCTTACTTAATTTAGTAGCTATCTTGTATGGAGAAGAACATATATGTTAATACAATAGCACCTACTTGACTCTCCTGATCTATAATGAGCAGAGAAAAGGAATTGCTAACCCAGACATTGAAAAAAACAGACAAAGAAAAACAGTAATTACATGCCCCATTAAATGTGTTGTCCAGCCTTAGGCTACAAGTCTGCAGTCAATCTATGTGACTACAGACTTGGGAATCCTCACACCGTGCACTGCGTGCTGTGAAGACTCTCTGGTGCCGGGAGCAGCAGGCACATGTATGCAAGTATATGATTTGTGTACATGCGATTACATGTAGACTAGAAGTGTGTGGTCTTGCGCAATGAAAGTGTTTTGAGCGAGGCCGGATAGTCGGAATGTGGCTGGAAGTATTCAAATCCATACTTGTGGTAATACGCCTGCAGCTCCTGACACTGGAGAATTCTCACAGTGAAGACAACTAGGTATATTTTACCATTACATTATACTGGTAAGTAACTATTTTATACTGATCACATATGTAAAAATAAAGATAAAATGATAAAACCCTTTAATAAAGAGGGTTGTCTCTTTTGGAGGACAAAACAGCTAGAAAGCGTATCTATCACTCTTAAGAAGACCCAGCACATAGATACAGTATAAAAGACAGTCACATTAATTTCAACAGGCATCAAGTAATACTTGACTTCTCCTGTGGGGGCAGTGCAGGGAAATTAAACACTTGCAGCCAGACTCACAGATTACTGCTGATCTCTTGGAATACAAGTAGTGGGACTGCCTGTGATGAGCTTCCTTTTGGTCTACGACTAAATGGCAATTCTAGCCATGACTCAAGTCTGCATGCGGCCAAAGATTGCTGTACACTGCTGCTACATTGCAGTAAAAGTAAATAGAAACACTTTGCGACCGCCAAAGTACTATCTCTGTGACAAGCAAGTCACCAACAATTCCAGCTAGTTCCGAGACCCCATTCAATTGCACTACCCTCCAGTGTAACAGCAGCATACAGCGATCTTTGACAACACAACCTGTGTCACGGACAAAGTCGCTGTGTAGCCCCTGCCTTAGTGAACCTTATACATGTCCTGATCTTAAGGTCCTTATGAACACATTATAAACATTTATCCATATTTCCTTAATATAAAATAATCAAACTTCAAATTGACACAGATAGTATTTATGGTAAACTATATAAAATGTAATTACTTTTTAACAGAGTCAAGCTCTTTACCAAGGACTATCCATGTGCAGCTCCAACATACAGATCTTTAATGAGTAAAGGGAACTGTGCATGGAGAAAAGCCACAGGGTAGACTGATTTCCAGCAGGGGATGACTGTTTATTAAGCTAAGAATATTTGATCTGAGGAATTGCTAAGTATACTCCAGGCCTGATCTTTAATGTAATCTAAGTCAGTCTAGAGCTATTAAGTTGTCTCTAAATACTTGAAGTGTAGTGTCCTTTAATATATATGTTAAGATGATGATAAATGTGGGGGGAGTGGAGCAGTTAAGAAACAGAATGAAGTGATTGTTGAGATGATTTTCTGAAATATCATCAACGGGTATACAGTTATTTCCTCGCTAAGATGTAAGGCCTGTGTGTCCTATTAGAATAGGGAGTACAATGTGACAACTGACATAAAACTGACATTTTCCTGCTGCTAATATGATTTCTGATATATCACAGATACAATCATGATCTAGAACCAACAACAATTTCCAAAGACAAACGGTCAGTCTTCATGAAGAGCTCAATCCTTGAGTTACATGGCATGAATGCCTACTAAGGGTGCCTGGGCTAAGATAATGTATCAAACCACTGTAATTTGTGCTTAAAGGGAATCTGTCAGCAGGTTTTTTCTATGTAATCTGAAGACAGCATGCTGTAGGGGTTAAAACACAGATTTCAGTGATGCCTCTCTTATTAAGCTCTGTGGTTTTGTTTGCTTGCAATAATTGTTTTAGCACCAGGAGCTTATCATTACTGGGACATAGCAGCCCATGCATACTAGTCTGACACACCCCCTCCTATGATAAGTAGCTCACTGTCTATGGACATTGTATATACAGAGCCTGGTGTGGGCAAGGTTAGCTTTCTCAGCTCTGCTGCACTGCTAAATCTAAAAACTCTGCACCCAGTAAACTAAGTGATTCATCGTTGGATTCAGCTTCTCTTTGCCTACATCAGGCTGCTCTCAGATGAGGTAGCAAAAACCTGCTGACAAGATTCCCTTTAACCCCTTTCCAACCCTTGCCCTATTAGTACGCACATTTGCGTACTGCCCATTCAGTGAGGGCTGCTGCGTTGAGCCCTCACTGAACCGAGCACATGTCAGCTGATTCTTACAGCTGACATGTGCCCGCAACAGCCGCGGGTGGAATCGCGATCCACCCGCGGCTGTTAACATGTTAAATGCCGCTGTCAATCTCCGACAGCGGCATTTAACACGCGCTTCCGGGTTGCGCGTCATAAGCCCCGCCCATCGGCGACCCCGTCACGTGATCGCGGGTCACCGATGGGTGGGCATGACAACCCAGGGTCTGCAGCAGACGCCTGTGGTTGTCATGATCTGGTCGCTATGAGCGCCACCTAGTGGTCGGCGCTCATAGCACAGGACCATTTCTGCTGCATGCACAGGATCTGCTGATCCCCTGAATGTAGCAGAGACGATCAGACAACTGCTGCTTCTAGTCTCCTATGGAGACTATTGAAGCATGCAGTAAGAGAAAAAAAAAGTTTTTAAAAATATAAAAAAAATAAAGAAAATATAAAAGTTTAAATCACCCCCCTTTCGCCCTATTCAAAATAAAATATAAAAAAAAAACCCTACATAGACATATTTGGTATCGCCGCATTCAGAATCGCCCCATCTATCAATATAAAAAAAGAATTAATCTGATCGGTAAACGGTGTAACGAGAAAAAAATTCGAAAAGCCAGAATTACGTTTTTTGGTCGCAGCAAAATTGCAATAAAATGCAATAACGGGCGATCAAAACATCGGATCTACCCCAAAATGTTATCAATAAAAACGTCAGCCCGGCGCGCAAAAAATAAGCCCTCACCCAGCCCCAGATCACGAAAAAAGGAGACGCTACAGGTCTCGGAAAATGGTGCTATTTTTTTTAGTTTTTTTTACCAAATTTTGGAATTTTTTTTCACCACTTAAATATAAAATAACCTATACATGTTTGGTGTCTAAGAACTCGTAATGACCTGGAGAATAAGAATAGCAGGTCAGTTTTAGCATTCAGTGAAAGTGGTAAAAAACAAAAAAAAACTGTGGTATTGCACTTTTTTTGCAATTTAACCGCACTTGGAATTTTTTTCCCGTTTCCCCGTACAAGATATGGTAAAACTAGTAATGGCGTTGAAAAGTACAACTTGTCCCGCAAAAAATAAGCCCTCACACGGCCATATTGTCCAAAAAATAAAAACACTATGGCTCTGGGAACAAGGGGAGCAAAAAACGAAAAAGCAAAAACGACAAAACCCAAGGTTGCGAAGGGGTTAAACTACATGAGCCACTACAGTTACTTCTATGGGCACCTTAAGAGTATTCCCTTTTGGGCAAGTTACCACCAATCCATAACATAGGTGATAACTTTCTGATTGCTTAGGGTCCAACTGCTGGTTCCCCCACAAATACAGAGAAAAGTGCGGGGGGAAAGCTGGTATGTTTCCATGAGTTTTGCATGGACATACGGTCCATGAAAAAACACGGACATGTGAATTGCACTATAGATTATAATGGGTACTTGTGTTATCTGTGAAAAAAATGGGTAGAACACATACGTGCAACACGGACGTCTGAATGAGGCCTAAAATAATGTTAAAAAGCTTGGTCAAATTTCCCCGAATTTATTGTAAAGCACACACCTATTTAGTAAATATGGCACACTTTTGATTGTCTAGCATAAACTTTGGACCAACTTTGAGATATTTTCTAGCTTTTGAATTAAACATTTGTCAAAAAGTAGTGGATCAGTGAAACCATGGCCACTTTTTTTTTAGCACTTTTCAAAACTAGTGACAAAATTCACAAACCCTTGCACTAAAATGGTGCTGCCATCAAATACGACTTTTTGAGATCAATTTAAGAAAAAAACAGGCATAAACTGATTAATAAGTATATAGCTATCTGATTTGGGACAAATTGCTGTAAGTGAATAAAGATTAGTCATTGTATAATCATTATTATTTCTATTTGTAGACCATTCATTCGATGAATAGAATAGAAAGTGGAATAGTAATAGAAAGTTGTACATATTTTCTCAATACTTTGCCAATTTTTCACAGTTTTAAAGCGAACCTGTAATCAGGAGTGTGCTAAGGAAGCTACAGGCAGTGTCAGGTTGCCGCCGTTACACGGATTAAAATGATATCTGGGTTGATGAAATTCATTGTCGATCTATTCTCATATTCATCAATGTGACTTAAATGACAGGTCACTGAACCTTCAGTGACCCGCCTCCTATTTTAAATACTGCTCTTGCGCAGTTCATGTTGTTGTTTTTGAAATTTCTTCTTTTACTCTAGCAAAAGGGTGCTGCGCATGCGCAGTAGCAGCTATCGTTTGCTGATAGATGCTACTGAGCGCGCGCCACGGCAATTTTGCTGGAGCTAAAAAAGTTTTTTGCCGCAAGAAAACGGCGCCCGCACATGCGCAGTAGCAGCTAAATAATTAGAAAGCCAAACCAGGTTGAGTGTATCCCGTGACACAATATGGAGTACACTGCAGAGGAAAGGAAGCCTCTCCTAAGGACCAATGCTGAAAAATAGGAAGACTACTGGGACTCTATACTCTGGAGTGATGACACCATGATAACTGGTTTGGGAAATGATGGCTTCAAAATTGTGGACATAGCAAAGGTGAGGCGTTTAAGCCCTTCATGACCTGTGACATACTTTATACGTGTGTGTGTGTGTGCGTGTGTACAGTACAGACCAAAAGTTTGGACACACCTTCTCATTGAAAGATTTTTCTGTATTTTCATGACTATGAAAATTGTACATTCACACTGAAGGCATCAAAACTATGAATTAACACATGTGGAATTATATGCTTAACAAAAAAGTGTGAAAAAACTGAAAATATGTCTTATATTCTAGGTTCTTCAAAGTAGCCACCTTTTGCTTTGATGACTGCTTTGCACACTCTTGGCATTCTCTTGATGAGCTTCAAGAGGCAGTCACCAGAAATGGTTTTCACTTCACAGGTGTGCCCTGTCAGGTTTAATAAGTGGGATTTTTGCCTTATAAGTGGGGTTGGGACCATCAGTTGTGTTGTGCAGAAGTCTGGTGGATACACAGCTGATAGTCCTACTGAATAGACTGTTAGAATTTGTACTATGGCAAGAAAAAAGCAGCTAAGTAAAGAAAAACGAGTGGTCATCATTACTTTAAGAAATGAAGGTTAGTCAGTCTGAAAAATTGGGAAAACTTTGAAAGTGTCCCCAAGTGCAGTTGCAAAAACCATCAAGCGCTACAAAGAAACTGGCTCACATGAGGACCGCCCCAGGAAAGGAAGACCAAGAGTCACCTCTGCTTCTGAAGATAAGTTTATCTGAGTCACCAGCCTCAGAAATCGCAGGTTAACAGCAGCTCAGATTAGAAACCAGGTCAATGCCGCACAGAGTTCTAGCAGCAGACACATCTCTTCAACAACTGTTAAGAGGAGACTTTGTGCAGCAGGCCTTCATGGTAAAATAGTTGCTAGAAAACCACTGCTAAGCACAGGCAACAAGTAGAAGAGACTTGTTTGGGCTAAATAACACAAGGAATGGACATTAGACCAGTGGAAATCTGTGCTTTGGTCTGATGAGTCCAAATTTGAGATCTTTGGTTCCAACCACCGTGTCTTTGTGCGACGCAGAAAAGGTGAACAGATGGATTCTACATGCCTGGTTCCCACCGTGAAGCATGGAGGAGGAGGTGTGATGGTGTGGGGGTGCTTTGCTGGTGACACTGTTGGGGATTTATTAAAAATTGAAGGCATACTGAACCAGCATGGCTACCACAGCATCTTGCAACGGCATGCTATTCCATCTGGTTTGCGTTTAGTTGGACCATCATTTAGTTTTCAACAGGACAATGACCCCAAACACACCTCCAGGCTGTGTAAGGGCTATTTGACCAAGCAGGAGAGTGATGGGGTGCTACGCCAGGTGACCTGGCCTCCACAGTCACCAGACCTGAACCCAATCGAGATGGTTTGGGGTGAGCTGGACCGCAGAGTGAGGGCAAAAGGGCCAACAAGTGCTAAGCATCTCTGGGAACTCCTTCAAGACTGTTGGAAGACCATTTCCGGTGACTACCTCTTGAAGCTCATCAAGAGAATGCCAAGAGTGTGCAAAGCAGTCATCAAAGCAAAAGATGGCTACTTTGAAGAACCTAGAATATAAGACATATTTTCATTTATTTCACACTTTTTTGTTAAGTATATAATTCCACATGTGTTAATTCATAGTTTTGATGCCTTCAGTGTGAATGTACAATTTTCATAGTCATGAAAATACAGAAATATCTTTAAATGAGAAGGTGTGTCCAAACTTTTGGTCTGTACCGTATGTATATATATAGATCTATATATATATATATATATACACACACACACACAAATTTGTTACATAATGAAGCTCTCACTCCCTAACTGCTGCTTTTATTCAAAGCCTATAATGATTCCTTAAGAAAAAGATGATCTCTCTTGCATTGAGTCAGAGGACAGTATAGTTTTAAACGAAGCATTAAACTTTAATCTCTAGCAAATTGCAATTGCCCTTCAGGAATTCAGCTCGTTTATGAGCCAAAATAAAATGTCAACTTCAATGGCTTTCTTTACAATAATAGTAGACAAGCCATTACGATGTATTTAGGAAAATAACATGCAAAACGGAAAGTTAAAAAATAACTCACCTTGATTTTTATTTGATAGGTCAACGTTATTTCATCTAATAAGATAATTAAAAACATGCAAGCAGCTGGTACAGCGGCTAAACAGATTAATGTAATAGTCTGTAGTCATATGTGCTGGCAAGGGGCTCCCCTTTTTGGCGATGAGAAGGTCAGCTGCCCTTGAGAAGAAGTGAAAGACAGTCTCCACTCTTGTCAGTAGTCTGAGATGTCTAAGAAACTGTTCTGTGACCAGCAAATAAATTTATCATCACCCACAGTGATACATTTATTCCTAAGATGCAGTATGAAGAACTAACACATAAGCAGAAATGTAAATTCCTGTAGTCGTATATTTTTCTATCATCAGATAGGATAAAAATATATGTTGAAAAAAAAGTTTTTCGTGCACTTGTGAAAACTTAAAGTAGAATTGCAATTCTTAACAACTTTACATAAATCAATAATACAAGTGAATGTAGGAAACTTTTTTCAATATCTACCATAATTACAGACAAGTGTTCTTTCTCTGCTTAGCAAACTATTCTCCCTCTCTTGCACTTATCATGCATTCTCAATGTACTACTAAAATTAGTCTTTAGAGAGGTGACTGATTTTCAGCTTCACTGAGAGATCAAGTTACAGCTCCAGTCCATCGATGCATAGAGAGGTAAGGTGGTGGAGAAGGGAGCAGCCGCAGAGGGAGGGAAAAATAAAAAGTGAGACAGAGACAGAACTTGCTGCAGCTTCTAATAAGTGTTTTATTGACTCACTCCAGTGATGTAACAGTGCTGAGAAGGGTTATTGGAGATTCAACACTTGGGTGAGAGAGAACATTTACTACAAGCAGCAGCAACATCTGTGTGCGTCTAATTTTTTTCTTTGCGGCCGTTCCCTCTCCTTCCCACGACCCTCTATAGACTTCCACGAGCAGCACATGTAACAATCTCTCAGTGAGCTGGAAATCCTTCTTTATCTCTGCCTCTCTGAAAACAGATTTTATCAATTCATTTTTTTATTTTTGTTTATATTGTCGATTTTTGGAAAGTTGTTTAAAATAAGAGATGCACACTAAAAGGAGAGTAAATGAAAAACATGGCAGCTTACTTACAGGAGCAGCGCAACATCTGTCCATAAATTGTGTCTGACATCGCAGCTCAGCCCGATTTAAAGGGGTTGTCCACTACTCGGGCAACCCCTTCTCAATACCTGTGTTTCTCCCTTGTAAAACATTAACATCAATACTCACCTCTGATGCCTGTGCCGTACCAGCGGTGTCGGCACTGTCTCTCCTGGGGATTGTGTGATATTAATATGTCACGTGATCCCTGTGGCCAATCAGAGCCTACTTCACTCTTCCCGCCTTCAGATGAATCACATAAATTCAGAGGAAGTGATAGAGAAGGAGATCTCACTTCCTCCGGATGCATGTGATTTGTCCGAAGCCAGGATCGGCACTAGAGGAGAGTATAGTTATTATTTTACAAGGAGGAAACACAGGGATTGAGAAGGGGTTGTCTGAGTAGTGGACAACCCCTTTAAGTGAATTTAGCTGCAAAACCAGACTAAAGCAGGTACAGAAGAAAGCAGCGATGTTTTCCTAATTATAAGCAACCTCGTCAATAAACAAAGATATAAATGGTGGCTATACTTCACGTAGATTATATCAAGCCTACATGTTTGTAAGACTACTATAAAGTCAAAGCTATTCAAATCTAGAAGTAAAGTGGTGCAGTGACAAGCAGTCACAAACAATTCTTAAAGGGGGTTATGCAACATTAAAAATAGTTTCAAAACCACTGGAAGTATAGTAAAGTTCCAAAAGCATCCATACCCACCTAGTCTCTCTGTCAGCGATTCAGCTCTAAGCCTCCTGCAGCCTTCCTGGCCTTTGCGCACATCTAGCATGTGACAACTGCAGACAATCAGTGGTGGCAGCGTTTAGGTGCTAACCACAACTAAACCAAGACTGGAAGCTCTACAGGAATGTTAATTCACGATCACTGGTGAAGAGACTAGCTGATTATGGTCCCTTTTGGTATTCTACAATAATAGCAGACTTCTTTTTGTAAAAAGTTTTTACTGTCGGATAGCCCCTTTAAGGCCACGGCCCCACTATCAGTATTTGGTCAGTATTCGGTCAGTATTTTTTCTCGGGACTGGGAGCCAAAACCAGGAGTGGGTGATAAATGCAGAATTGGTGACTTGTTTCTATTATACCTTTTCTCTGATTGTTCCTCACCTGCTTTTGTCTCCCACTCCTGAGAAAAAATACTGACCGAATACTGACCAAATACTGATAGTGGGGCTGTGGCCTAAGTCTTGACATTTTCCTTTTACTACAGCTACTAAACTAATCTCTCCTTTAGTTTTTACAACCTTATTGCACTATCTTCTAATTATTTCAGACAATTATTTCTAATATTCTTTTAGCTGGGTGTTATTTTAAAAATCAAATGAGCTCATATGTTTAGCAGACGTTGCCGTGTAATGTGCTCTCACACCATTTCATAGCCTTGATGTGCTGTCAGACATGTGCATATATTGGCCAACAGCTTGCAATTAATAAATTCTTGATTGTGCACAGTATTAAACCCAGAAAATACTCTGCAATTAAGCAGAACAGTACATGAATAATGTTCTATATTGATTAAAGAAATGCCTGGAGTTAAACGATCATGTAAAACCAGGAAGCCATCAGCCAGGGGTACTTGAACAAGTTGGAAAACAAGGGAAATTTAGGGCACATTCGTGCAGTTTTTTAAAGTGGACTTTTCGAGCTCAAAAATCCACTAAAGAAAAGCTAAACAACTAAGTTATAGGGGTGCTTTTCATGATTTTTTTATTGATTGATTTTTTTTTTTGCTCTTCGTTTGATTCATTAGTCAAATTTGGAGCATTTTTCCAAGGAGAAACACTTCAAGAACGGACACAGTGCTTCTTTTACAACATAGAAAGAAGTATAAAAGCAAAATCTACTCCAAAATCCATGTGAAAATACTCCATGTTAACACAGAGCTTTTTGATGTGGATTTTTCTGGCTGAAAAATTCATGTCCAACAGCTAAGTAAAGAAGAAAATAATTTTTTGCAAGCGTTGTTTGTGATTTGGCCAATTTTTCATTGAATCAATGCCCATGGGTAAAACACATTGAAATGTTGCAAACTCAAAGTTGCGCAAACATTTTGCAGTTTTTGCTATTTTTAAGCCACTCCATGGCTAGCTCCGCCCATTTTAAAAAATGAAGAAGGCGAAGCTGTGAAGAGACATGACAAAGCGCACCCAACTAATTCATGATCATTTCCGCCACTAAAATGACATAAATTACACTAGGAATAAATTCCAGTCCCTGGAAGGAGTGACATTTCTGGTGGTGAGGCATGGCAGTTTAAGATGCGCCAAATTAATTAAAATGCACGTCTATTAACTAATTAGGTGAAATTTATTGTAGTGCACAGTTCTTTCCTTAAAAAGAATTTTACTTTTAGGATTAAATGAGACAAGTCAGATTTATTATAATTATATTGAATTCACTTTATTTACTGGTATTGCACATAGTCCCATTATTCTGGGAGCCTGCAATATACAGTGGGTACGGAAAGTATTCGGACCCCTTTAAACTTTTCACTCTTTGTTTCATTGCAGCCATTTGGTAAATTCTAAAAAGTTCATTTTTTTCTCATTAAAGTACACTCTGCACCCCATCTTGACTGAAAAAAAACAGAAATGTAGAAATTTTTGCAAATTTATTAAAAAAGAAAAACTGAAATACTACATGGTCGTAAGTATTCAGACCCTTTGCTCGGTATTGAGAAGAAGCACCCTTTTGAGCTAGTACAGCCATGAGTCTTCTTGGGAATGATGCAACAAGTTTTTCACACCTGGATTTGGGGATCCTCTGCCATTCTTTCTTGCAGATCCTCTCCAGTTGGATGATTAACGTTGGTGGACAGCCATTTTCAGGTCTCTCCAGAGATGCTCAATTGGGTTTAGGTCAGGGCTCTGGCTGGGCCAGTCAAGAATGGTCACAGAGTACTCTGAAGCCACTCCTTTGTTATTTTAGCTGTGTGCTTAGGGTCATTATCTTGTTGGAAGGTGAACCTTCGGCCAAGTCTGAGGCCCAGAGCACTCTGGAAGAGGTTTTCATCCAGGATATTTCTGTACTTGGCCGCATTCATGTTTCCTTCAATTGCAACCAGTCGTCCTGTTCCTGCAGCTGAAAAACACCCCCATAGCATGATGCTGCCACCACCATGTTTCACTGTTGAGATTGTATTGGGCAGGTGATGAGCAGTGCCTGGTTTTCTCCACAAATACCGCTTAGAATTATCACCAAAAAGTTCTATCTTCCTCTCATCAGACCAGAGAATCTTATTTCTCATAGTCTGGGAGTCCTTCATGTGTTTTTGAGCAAAATATATGCGGTCTTTCATATGTCTTGCACTAAGAAGAGGCTTCCGTCGGGCCACTCTGCCATAAAGGCCCGACTGGCGTAGGGCTGCAGTGATAGTTGACTTTGTGGAACTTTCTCCCATCTCCCTACTGCATCTCTGGAGCTCAGCCACAGTGATCTTGAGGTTCTTCTTTACCTCTCTCATCAAGGCTCTTCTCCCACGATTGCTCAGTTGGACCTGCCAGACGGCCAGGTCTAGGAAGACTTCTGGTGTTCCCAAACTTCTTCCATTTAAGGATTATGGAGGCCATTGTGCTCTTAGGAACCTTGAGTAATGCAGAAATTCTTTTGTAACCTTGGCCAGATCTGTGCCTTGCCACAATTCTGTCTCTGAGCTCCTTGGGCAGTTCCTTTGAGCTCATGATTCTCATTTGGTCTGACATGCACTGTGAGCTGTGAGGTCTTAAATAGACAGGTGTGTGCCTTTCCAAATCAAGTCCTATCAGTTTAATTAAACACAGCTGGACTCCAATGAAGGAGTAGAACCATCTCAAGGAGGATCACAAGGAAATGGACAGCATGTGACTTAAATATGAGTGTCTGAGCAAAAGATCTAATTACTTATGACCATGTGATATTTCAGTTTTTCTTTTTTAATAAATTTGCAAAAAATTCTACATTTCTGATTTTTTTCAGTCAAGATGGGGTGCAGAGTGTACTTTAATGAGAAAAAAATGAACTTTTTAGAATTTACAATATGGCTGCAATGAAAGAGTGAAAAATTTAAAGGGGTCTGAATACTTTCCGTACCCACTGTACCTTGGTCATACCACCACTGCATGCAGCTCGATCCATAGAAGCATCATAATGGGTGGACCATACAGTTCTGCACATTGCCTGGAAGATGCAATTTGCATGTGGCATTTTGCTTCTCACAAGAAGAACAAGGCCCAGTGAGGCTTCATTTCGTTTAACTTGTGTATTGCAGATTGAACAAGGAAAATTACATAATGCAACAGCAAACTTCACTTGTACCAAGAATATGAAGTGCCCTGACACTACAAGAAACGAGCTACAGGTACATAGGTTTTATGTGGCAGTTCTTTCTTACAGGAGTTATCCACTACTAGCACTACTCCTTCTTGATCTAAATGTTTGGCCCTGATAAAATAAAAAAAGCCTATACTGCCCTCCCTTGTCTCTCACTTCCTGTTAAGTACTTAACCATATGAAGGCGGGGCCAGTGACACCAGCGCTGATTGGGCGCCAGGCTCACGAGTCACAACAACCACACAAGAGCCCCGGGAATGTGAGTTCCGACACCACTGGATTTGGCGCCAATATGGGAAGGGAGTATAAGCCTTTTTATTTTATTGGGGTCAAACATTTAGATCAAGAAGAGGTTGTCCTAGTAGTGGAAAACCCCTTTATGAAAGGACATATTTAAAATGAGAAGTTTCTAGTGTAGCACCAATGTAAATATATAGTAAATCATTGTAAGATCCGTTCCATAACTCCGACTTTACAGGAGGCTGTTGTGTCCAACATCTGCTCAATAATTTACACACAAGTACATTCTAGTGAGAAGAGGGGCCCTGTGCAAGAACTATTGCAGGCCAACAGCTCATCATCATAAACAATTCCACCTGCTTTAGAGGTGGCAGTAGCCCCCTTACCTCTTGGGCCCCTGTGAGGTCACACAGGTTGCACCCATGGTATGTCTACACGTATATATTAGATAACCTATTTAACACATTTCCAAAAATAATCTTCACTATATTCAGTCAATCAAGACTGTGTCAGCAATTCCAGGGTAAGTAATATCCTGAAGGTGTTGTCTGGTTAAGAAAACGCAAATACCCATTCTTAGTTATGTGTTGTTTTTTTTTTAAAGATCGCTATCAAAGCCAGAGGAGAGTGACTCTGGAGGACCTACCCTCTCATAGATTTCACTGGGCACCATGTAATACTTCACTTACCCTGTTGGAGCACTGCATTTGCTGCAGGACTTGGTCTCAGCAGGGATCTTATTTTTATGGAGACCCTTTTAACAAATATGTGGAACAATTCCCCTCATGTTTTAATTGTCCAGTTAATGAATTCACAACCTCACTGTCCATCTGCAACGCTTCCAATTGTCCCTTCTACTTCTACTCACTTCACATTTTCAAAAGCTTTTACTTTTGCATTTTACATAGAGTTGAAAGGTGCTAGATTACTCAAGGGTCCAAGTGGATTCTGTATTAACCAGTTAGTGACATCCGCTGTACATTTACTGCAGATATGTGCACCTACTGTACCACCTCATCCCGCGAGATATCTAATCACAACAGTTTCACCTCTTAAATGCGCTGTCAATCGTAACCACATTAAAAATTTTACCAAAGGGTGGAAGATTCCGTCACTCATCGGGGTGCCGATGAGTTGCAATGGCAGCAGGGGGCCTAGACATGCAGTGTTGAATAAGTGATCAAGTGAGTGTCGGTTCAAGTTAAGAAAACAAATACAGCATCTAAAAACATTAAAAAAATAAAATAAAAAATACTAAAAATCTAAAAGTTGAAATCACCCCATTTTCCCAAAATTCAAATTGCAAAATCGAAAAAAATTATATATTTTCCACTGTTAAATAGTAGATACTAATAAGATCTAAAATGAAAATGGAATACAAATAGAAAAAAAAATAAAAAAAAGCATATGGCAGAATGTTTCTTTTTGTCAAGTCACCACCCCCAAAAAATATAATAAAAAGAGATCAGAAAGTATGATTCCCACCTTTTTGTCAAGATTGTTTTTAAATAGTGACAAAAAAAATTGTACAAATTTGTTATCATCACAACTGTACTGACCCACAGAACAAAATTACCAGTCATTTTTAAAGCAAAGAGAACATCCCCAAAACACCCAGAAAACAACAGGGGAAGGCTGTTTTTTTTTTTAAATTCCCACCTCACTTGGAATTTTTTTCTCCTATTTTTCAGTACAATATATGGTCGAAAAAAATCAACTGTCATTCAAAACTACAACTCATCCTGCAAAAAAGAAGTCCTCATCCGAGTATGTCGACAGAATACTAAAAAAAAGTTACGACTTTCGGAAGGAGAGGAAGAACAAAAGTTAAAAAACTAAAAATGTTTGTGTTCCAAAGGGGTTAAAGTTCCTAAAATGCCCTCTAGACAGAGGTACTGTACATGGTACTACAATAACATGTGCGCACTATATATACATGAGCCGTTTTGATTTTGACAGAAATTTAGATCTCATTGCAAGATCTGATGCTCAATTTGAAAACATCTTTTAACTTGCTGGCTCTGTGCAATTACTAATGAAGAAATTAACATTGTCCTATCTACTTGAGAAAATCCCAAATTAGATATCAACAAACAATATTTAATACTCTTTTGAATAACACTTTAATCTCTCCTTTGTTCGAGCTCCCTTGTGGGGATTGTAAATCTCTAACAATCATTATATAAAAAGGCTTTTTAGTGAGGCATTCACCAGGAATGTGTGGTAATAGCTCTATACATAAAAGTATACAGCACAAAAAAAGTCAAAAGTTCTGAATTATTAATGGATGGCTCTGTCTTGATTAAAAAGGGACAATCAGAGAAAAAAAATAATTGCAATAATGCAGAAGAATAATGGGAATTCACACAGTCAGGGACAACTCTATATAATTATTATTTCACACCTAGTTTAAAGAAGCACTACCAACAAAGTTATTTTCCTCTTAATATACTGCAATCATCATATTATATGGCACTGCATACTTACAATTGCTCATTTTGCCTTTCTACCAGCTATTCCTTCTCTTTTCTATGTAAAAACAGGAAGTCTTGTGTCCCTGCATTTACCATCCCCCTCTTCAACTCCTGACCCAGCTGCTCCACTCCTCCCTCTGCCATAGGCTTTTGCAGAGACTCATGACTTGTGCAGAGAATATTGACCTCCTGTTTCTACATAGAGCTTAGAAGGATTCAGCTAGTCAGATTTTAATCAAGTGATGTCATAGACCTAATGGAAAACAGAAGAATTAAGTGGGTAGAAAGGAAAATTGTAAGTGTACAGTGCTTTATGATATGATGATTGCAATATATTAAGAGGATAATACATTATCTGGACATGTTAGCAAATTGATATACATACTGCAATACAGATTATAACACCAAGGTGATCACATATAGACACACATCACCCGACACAATATTGTTCGATTTTTTTAAAGCTGGACATCTTGTAAGACTTATTATGGGATATGTTCAGCGAATAGGAAGGTAAGAAAGGGCACATCTTTAACAAAATCCTGAAAAAGCAGCCCTACCCAGTACTGTTCTTGGACCATGCGATTACTCTACAACAGTGATGGGGAACCTTTTTTTTTTTTGCCAAGGGCCATTTGGATATTTATACCATCATTCGGGGGCCGCACAAGATGATCAACTTGAAAATTAGTCTGTTATATTTGGTCAAACAATTAATTAACTCATCCCTAATGTGATGGCTTGAACTGCTTGTCTTTGGGGAGACTTGTGATGTTCGGTGGTAATGATGATGTTGATTCTGACAACTGCTTTTACAGGTTTGCATCGGTTTGGAGTGCAGTCAACTCTTTGTGATGAGTTTTGTACTGAAATTGCAGCAGTAAGTTGTCCTGAAAAAAGATGTATATTACACTACATGTATCCTCAAAATGGGAAATTCATCACTGCTCACAGTACATTTATAGAATGCAAGCAGTGGGAGATCTGCAGTACATATATAACAAGGGAGACACTGGGGCTGAAGCATATACATCATAGGAGACACTGGGACTGCTGCATATAGATCACATAGACGCTGGGGCAGGAGCATATACAGTACAGACCAAAAGTTTGGACACACCTTCTCATTTAACGATTTTTCTGTATTTTCTTGACTATGAAAATTGTACATTCACACTGAAGGCATCAAAACTATGAATTAACACATGTGGAATTATATACTTAACAAAAAAGTGTGAAACAACTGAAAATATGTCTTATATTCTTGGTTCTTCAAAGTAGCCACCTTTTGCTTTGATGACTGCTTTGCACACTCTTGGCATTCTCTTGAAGAGCTTCAAGAGGTAGTCACCGGAAATGGTCTTCCAACAATCTTGAAGGAGTTCCCAGAGATGCTTAGCACTTGTTGGCCCTTTTGCCTTCACTTTGCGGTCCAGCTCACCCCAAACCATCTCGATTGGGTTCAGGTCTGGTGACTGTGGAGGCCAGGTCATCTGGCGTAGCACCCCATCACTCTCCTTCTTGGTCAAATAGCCCTTACACAGCCTGGAGGTGTGTTTGGGGTCATTGTCCTGTTGAAAAATAAATGACGGTCCAACTAAAAGCAATCTGGATGGAATAGCATGCCACTGCAAGATGCTGTGGTAGCCATGCTGGTTCAGTATGTCTTCAATTTTGAATAAATCCCCAACAGTGTCACCAGCAAAGCACCCCCACACCATCACACCTCCTCCTCCATGCTTCACGGTGGGAACCAGGCATGTAGAGTCCATCCGTTCACCTTTTCTGCGTCGCACAAAGACACTGTGGTTGGAACCAAAGATCTCAAATTTGGACTCATCAGACCAAAGCACAGATTTCCACTGGTCTAATGTCCATTCCTTGTGTTGTTTAGCCCAAACAAGTCTCTTCTGCTTGTTGCTTGTCCTTAGCAGTGGTTTCCTAGTAGCTATTTTACCATGAAGGCCTGCTGAACAAAGTCTCCTCTTAACAGTTGTTGAAGAGATGTGTCTGCTGCTAGAACTCTGTGTGGCATTGACCTGGTCTCTAATCTGAGCTGCTGTTAACCTGCGATTTCTGAGGCTGGTGACTCAGATAAACTTATCCTCAGAAGCAGAGGTGACTCTTGGTCTTCCTTTCCTGGGGCGGTCCTCATGTGAACCAGTTTCTTTGTAGCGCTTGATGATTTTTGCAACTGCACTTGGGGACACATTCAAAGTTTTCCCAATTTTTCGGACTGACTGACCTTCATTTCTTAAAGTAATGATGGCCACTCGTTTTTCTTTACTTAGCTGCTTTTTTCTTGCCATAATACAAATTCTAACAGTCTATTCAGTAGGACTATCAGCTGTGTATCCACCAGACTTCTGCACAACACAACTGATGGTCCCAACCCCATTTATAAGGCAAGAAATCCCACTTATTACACCTGACAGGGCAGACCTGTGAAGTGAAAACCATTTCCAGTGACTACCTCTCGAAGCTCATCAAGAGAATGCCAAGAGTGTGCAAAGCAGTCATCAAAGCAAAAGGTGGCTACTTTGAAGAACCTAGGATATAAGACATATTTTTATTTGTTTCACACTTTTTTGTTAAGTATATAATTCCACATGTGTTAACTCATAGTTTTGATGCCTTCAGTGTGAATGTACAATTTGCATAGTCAAGAAAATACAGAAAAATCTTTAAATGAGAAGGTGTGTCCAAACGTTTGGTCTGTACTGTACATCATATAAGAGATGCTTGGGCATGAGCATAAACATCCCATAGAAAACGCTGGAGCAGTAGCATATACATCACATAGGAGACACTAGGGCAGAAGCATATACATTACAGGAGACGCTGTGGCTGCAGCAGACACATCACATATGAGACACTGGGGCAGTAGCAGATACATCACATAAGAAATGCTGGATTATGAGTATATACATCCCACATAAAATGCTGCGGCAGTCGCATATACATCACTTAGAAAGTAAGGCAGGAGCATATACATCACATATGAGACGCTGGGCCTGCAGCATATTTAGCACATACAGTAATAGACCCAGGGACGGAAGACTATACAGTAGGAGACATTGGGGCTGGAGCATATGCATCACAGGAGACAATGGGGCTGAAGCACATACATCACAGGAAACAGTGGGAATGGAGCATATACATCACAGGAGACAGTGGGGCTGAAGCATATAAATCATAGGAGACCGTGGAGCTGGAGTACAGTTATATGAAACAGTTTGGGCACCCCTATTAATCTTAAGCTTAATGTTTTATAAAAATTGGTGTTTTTGCAACAGCTATTTCAGTTTGATATATGTAATAACTGTTGGACACAGTAATGTTTCTGCCTTGAAATGAGGTTTATTGTACTAACAGAAAATGTGCAATCTGCATTCAAACAAAATTTGACAGGTGCATAAGTATGGGCACCCTTATAATTTTCTTGTTTTAAATACTCCTACCTACTTTTTACTGACTTACTAAAGCACTTTTTTGGTTTTTTAACCTCATTGAGCTTTGAACTTCATAGCCAGGTGTATGCAATCATGAGAAAAGCTACTTAAAGTGGCCACTTGCAAGTTGTTCTCCTGTTTGAATCTCCTCTGAAGAGTGGCATCATGGGCTCCTCAAAACTACTGTCAAATGATCTGAAAACAAAGATTATTCAACATAGTTGTTCAGGGGAAGGATACAAAAAGCTGTCTCAGAGATTTAACCTGTCAGTTTCCACTGTGAGGAACATAGTAAGGAAAGGGAAGAACACAGGGACAGTTCTTGTTAAGACCAGAAATGGCAGGCCAAGAAAAACATCAGAAAGGCAGAGAAGAAGAATGGTGAGATCAGTCAAGGACAATCCTCAGACCACCTCCAGAGAGCTGCAGCATCAACTTGCTGCAGATGGTGTCACTGTGCATCGGTCAACTATACAACGCACTTTGCACAAGGAGAAGCTGTATGGGAGAGTGATGCGAAAGTAGCCGTTTCTGCAAGCACGCCACAAACAGAGTCGGCTGAGGTATGCAAAAGCACATTTGGAGAAGCCAATTTCTTTTTGGAAGAAGGTCCTGTGGACTGATGAAACCAATATTGAGTTGTTTGGTCATACAAAAAGGCGTTATGCATGGCGGCAAAAAAACACAGCATTCCAAGAAAAACACTTGCTACCCACAGTAAAATTTGGTGTAGGTTCCATCATGCTTTGGGGCTGTGTGGCCAATGCCGGCACCGGGAATCTTGTTAAAGTTGAGGGACGCATGGATTCCACTCAGTATCAGCAGATTCTTGACAATAATGTTCAAGAATCAGTGACAAAGTTGAAGTTACGCAGGGGATGGATCTTTCAGCAAGACAATGATCCAAAACACCGCTCCAAATCTACTCAGGCATTCATGCAGAGGAACAATTACAATGTTCTGGAATGGCCATCCCAGTCCCCAGACCTGAAGATCATTGAACATCTGTGGGATCATTTGAAGAGGGCTGTCCATGCTCGGCGACCCTCAAACTTAACTGAACTGGAATTGTTTTGTAAAGAGGAATGGTCAAAAATACCTTCATCCAGGATCCAGGAACTCATTAAAAGCTACAGGAAGCGACTAGAGGCAAAAGGAGGATCTACTAAATATTAATGACACTTTTCTGGTGAGGTGCCCATACTTATGCACCTGTCACATTTTGTTTGAATGCAGATTGCACATTTTCTGTTAGTACAATAAACCTCATTTCAAGGCAGAAACATTACTGTGTCCAACAGTTATTACATATATCAAACTGAAATAGCTGCTGCAAAAACACCAATTTTTATAAAACATTAAGCTTAAGATTAATAGGGGTGCCCAAACTTTTTCATATAACTGTATATACATCACAGAAGACACTGGGGCTGGAGAATGTACATCACAGGAGACAATGGGTCTGAAGCACATACATCACAGGAAACAGTGGGGATGGGGCATATACATCACAGGAGACAGTGGGGCTCGAGCATGAACATCACAGGAGACAGTGGGGGTGTGGCATGTACATCACAGGAGATATGGTGGCTGAAGCATACACATCACAGGAGACATTGGGGCTGGAGCATGTACAGTACAGACCAAAAGTTTGGACACACCTCATTTAAAGATTTTTCTGTATTTTCATGACTATGAAAATTGTACATTCACACTGAAGGCATCAAAACTATGAATTAACACATGTGGAATTATATACTTAACAAAAAAGTGTGAAACAACTGAAAATATGTCTTATATTCTAGGTTCTTCAAAGTATCCACCTTTTGCTTTGATGACTGCTTTGCACACTCTTGGCATTCTCTTGATGAGCTTCAAGAGGTAGTCACCGGAAATGGTTTTCACTTCACAGGTGTGCCCTGTCAGGTTTAATAAGTGTGATTTCTTGCCTTATAAATGGGACCATCAGTTGTGTTGTGCAGAAGTCAGGTGGATACACAGCTGATAGTCCTACTGAATAGACTGTTAGAATTTGTATTATGGCAAGAAAAAAGCAGCTAAGTAAAGAAAAACGAGTGGCCATCATTACTTTAAGAAATGAAGGTCAGTCAGTCCGAAAAATTGGGCAAACTTTGAATGTGTCCCCAAGTGCAGTTGCAAAAACCATCAAGTGTTACAAAGAAACTGGCTTACATGAGGACCGCCCCAGGAAAGGAAGACCAAGAGTCACCTCTGCTTCTGAAGATAAGTTTATCCGAGTCACCAGCCTCAGAAATCGCAGGTTAACAGCAGCTCAGATTAGAGACCAGGTCAAAGCCACACAGAGTTCTAGCAGCAGACACATCTCTACAACAACTGTTAAGAGGAGACTTTGTGCAGCAGGCCTTCATGGTAAAATAGCTGCTAGGAAACCACTGCTAAGGACAGGCAACAAGCAGAAGAGACTTGTTTGGGCTAAAGAACACAAGGAATGGACATTAGACCAGTGGAAATCTGTGCTTTGGTCTGATGAGTCCAAATTTGAGATCTTTGGCTCCAACCACCGTGCCTTTGTGCGACGCAGAAAAGGTGAACGGATGGACTCTACATGCCTGGTTCCCACCATGAAGCATGGAGGAGGAGGTGTGATGGTGTGGGGGTGCTTTGCTGGTGACACTGTTGGGGATTTATTAAAAATTGAAGGCATACTGAACCAGCATGGCTACCACAGCATCATGAAGCGGCATGCTATTCCATCCGGTTTGTGTTTAGTTGGACCATCATTTATTTTTCAACAGGACAATGACCCCAAACATACCTCCAGGCTGTGTAAGGGCTATTTGACCAAGAGGGAGAGTGATGGGGTGCTACGCCAGATGACCTGGCCTCCACAGTCACCAGACCTGAACCCAATCGAGATGGTTTGGGGTGAGCTGGACCGCAGAGTGAAGGCAAAAGGGCCAACAAGTGCTAAGCATCTCTGGGAACTCCTTCAAGGTTGTTGGAAGACCATTTTCGGTGACTACCTCTTGAAGCTTATCAAGAGAATGCCAAGAGTGTGCAAAGCAGTCATCAAAGTAAAAGTTGGCTACTTTGAAGAACCTAGAATATGAGACATATTTTCAGTTGTTTCACACTTTTTTGTTAAGTATATAATTCCACATGTGTTAATTCATAGTTTTGATGCCTTGAGTGTGAATGTACAATTTTCAAAGTCATGAAAATACAGAAAAATCTTTAAATGAGAAGGTGTGTCCAAACTTTTGGTCTGTACTGTACATCACAGGAGATAGTGGGGCTGGAGCATGTACATCACAGAAGATAGTGGGGCTGGAGCATGTACATCACAGGATAAAGAGGGGTTGGTGCATATACATCACAGGAGACAGTGGGGCTGGAGCATATACATCACAGGAGACAGTGGGGCTGAAGCATGTACATCACAGGTCACAGTGCAGCTGGAGTATATACATCACAGAAGACACTGGGGCTGGAGAATGTACATCACAGGAGACAATGGGTCTGAAGCACATACATCACAGGAGACAGTGGGGCTGAAACATATACATCAGAGGAGACATTGGGGCTGGAGCATACACATCACAGGAGACAGTGAGGCTGGAGCATATACATCACAGGAGACAGTGTACCTGGAGCATGCACATCACAGGAGACCTTGAGGGTGGAGCATGTACATCACAGGAGATATGGTGGCTGGAGCATACACATCACAAAAGACATTGGGGCTGGAGCATGTACATCACAGGAGATAGTGGGGCTGGAGCATGTACATAAAAGAAGATAGTGGGGCTGGAGCATGTACATCACAGGAGAAAGTGGGGTTGGAGCATATACATCACAGGAGACATTGGGGCTGGAGCATGTACATCACAGGAGACAGTGGGGCTGGAGCATGTACATCACAGGAGACAGTGGGGCTGGAGCATGTACATCACATGAGACATGGTAGCTGGAGCATACACATCACAGGAGACATTGGGGCTGGAGCATATCACAGGAGACAGTGGGGCTAGAGCATGTACATCACAGGAGACAGTAGAGCAGGAGCATATACATCACAAGAAACATTGGGGCTGGAGCATAGACATCTCAGGAAACATTGGGGCTGGAATATGTTCTTCAATATACAACACATGAGGCTGTGGGGCTGTAGCATATAGATCACAGAAGACAGTGGAGCTGGAGCATATACATTACAGGGGCTGATGCTGCCTTCATCTCCGGGACATAAGCGTATCGTGAGCTAACTCCGCCCACATAATATGTACAGACGCTGGTACTGGCCAGTGTCAGGACATAATCCTTCAATGTATGCGCCGCAGAGTTCTGTAGTGAACGCTGCATGCACAAAATCGCAGTACAAGAAGGAATTAAAGGGTCGGTGGTCGGCAAAACGAAACCGCCGGCCCGAGCACTGTGATACCCGAGAATCTGCGCAGAGGCCAAAGAAAAGGTCATCGCTGGCCATAAATGGACCACAGACTGGAGGTTCCCCAATCGTGCTCTACAGGAACTGAACACGAGCATGAAACCACATGGTTTACTATAAGGGGTGACAGGATCACTTTTTAATATATTTTATTCTAACTTATAAGAATAATCATAGCATCATTAATATTTCAATGTGTACCTCAAGAACAAGATTTATCATTCCAATTTAGTCTGGTACTTTGTTAACTATTTAAAAGGAATCTTGGAAAGACCCTGGTGGTAAATTAAAATGTACTTTTAATTTACAACTCCTCTATGAATTTCCTTTTTCCATTTACAAAAGGGATGAGATACAGCACAACAGAGCCTAGGACTACGTTGGGTGGTATTTAAGATATAGACCCTCCTCAATGTCTACACCTGCTGGCATAAATGTTTAATGACTCCATGCCACACAACCATCAGTTAAGCTCATTTTCAACCTGTCTGCATAAATACCAGTATTACAAAAGGCCAACATCATTGCTACTGACAATCTACTGCATATTGCTATTTAGTGGGAAAACATTTTTTTCTACTCCAAGGACAGCCATGTGACTTTAGGGTGAAGAAAACCTTGCTGATATATGGAGGTATATGAAATATCTGGCTGGGGAAATCTGCATCTCTACATCATATACAAATGCTTCTCACTAAATTAGAATATCATCAAAAAGTAAATTTATTTCAGTTATTCAATACAAAAAGTGAAACTCATATTATATAGAGTCATTACAAACAGAGTGATCTATTTCAAGTGTTTATTTCTGTTAATATTGATGATTATGGATTACAGCCAATGAAAACACAAAAGTCATTATCTCAGTAAATTAGAATAAGTAACAAAAAACACCAGCAAAGGCTTCCGAAGCATTTAAAAAGGTCCCTTAGTCTGTTTCAGTAGGCTCCACAATCATGGGGAAGACTGTTGACTTCACATATGTCCAGAAGGCAGTCATTGAGACACTCCACAAGGAGGGTAAGCCACAAAAGGTCATTGCTAAAGAAGCAGGCTGTTCACAGAGTGCTGTATCCAAGCATATTAATGGAAAGTTGAGCGGAAGGAAAAAGTGTGGTAGAAAAAGGTGCACAAGCAACCGGGATAACCGCAGCCTTGAAAGGATTGATAAGAAAAAGCCATTCAAAAATTTGGGGAAGATTCACAAGGAGTGGACTGCTGCTGGAGTCATTGCTTCAAGAGCCACCACACACAGACGTATCCAGGACATGGACTACAAGAGTCGAATTCCTTGTGTCAAGCCACTCATGACCAATAGGCAATGCCAGAAGCGTCTTACCTGGGCCAAGGAGAGAAAGACTTGGAAAAGCTCTGTCAACGGTATTGCGGCTTCAGCCAGGTACTGCACATCGGCCCCATGTGGGAGGCCAATGTGCAGAATCCCTCTGCAGCCACTATACTTTTGACTGAGCTTTACAGCTCTGCAACTGAGCACTTTGTGCAGCTCCAGCAACGGCAACAGCTGATCGGCAGGGATGCCAGGTGTTGCACCCCCATCGATCAGATATTGTTGACCTATCCTAAGGGTAGGCCATCCACGTAAAAGTCCAAGACAACCCTTTTAAGGATTTTTAACAACATTAAAGCTCTGTTAAAATATCTGTTCAGTTTACAATAGATACACAGAACAATAAACGGAATTAGCGTTTTTAGAGCGGATGAAAAGTTCTGAATGAGGGCATTTTTTTCATTGTAAAGATAAACTACAAAAGGAAACCAGATGGACCCAATATAAATGAATGTGGTCTCTCAGCTTCCATTTGAAACAGGAATGCACAGGATTCTAACGCAATGTATTTGTTACGTTTGTCTGCACTAAATAGAACAGACAAAAGGAAAAGGTAAATGTGCATGTGAAGAGAGCCTAATATAAAACAGTACTTGCTGTGCTCAAAAGGTTTACCCAAGTATGAAAAGTTGAAATGTCTACTCCTTCTGTTAACACTAGTCATAAATGGCAATCCATATTCCTCTGCCTCTGACCCCATGCACTCTGTGCCCTGGTCACACAACACCAAAGCATCTGGGAAGATTACAAACAAATAGTGCAAAAATGTCTTATATGGTCAGAAGTGTATTTTTATACTCACAAACTGAATATAAAAAAGAGAATATCACAACCAAATTTCATTAGCCCAACTCGAGTTTCGCCAATGTTGACTTCCTCTGGGAACATATTAGCATCAACTAGCCATGTTTCCCAGACGTTACTTAAAACATAATATATATATAATATATTATATATATATATTAATACCGGAAATGCCCAATAGCAGAAATCTCAAATATTCATCAAATTATACTATTTCATATAACATGCCTAAAATTACCACATAATTCTGAACAATATGGTTATAACACATACTATCCTACACCAAGGCTCCACTCCAGTTATTAGAATCTAATTTTCCAATAGTTACTGATGCTCAGTGTACAAGGAAAGTCTCCGACACTCCCCCTGTTCTCTAAATGTTAGGAACTGTGCTGTCATGCTGGTTTATATGCGTCTCTTGCCAAGCGAAAAGATGGTACAAGCATGCATTATGAGAAGAAAACAAGCAGGGTGATGCTCTGGGCAACGTTCTGCTGGGAAACCATAAGTCCTGGCCTTTATGTAGGCTTTACTTCGAAATGTACCAGCTACCTAAACATTGTTGAAGACATGGCTGTGGAGTTGGAGTCTGTATAAAATGGACCGACTCCGACTCCTGAAATATATAGTACATTGGGTACAGTAGTTCAGTGCTGGATGTGCTGTACAATTTTTCATAAGAATTTGGGAAAGTTATGAAATATCCTATAAATGTCTGTTCTGTTCCTGATCTAAGGGTCTCGGCTTTTAGTTGAGATGAATCTGTGCTGCACTTTATATGCTCAGTAGTGAGGCAGTGCTGTGGAGTCGGAGTGGGAGGTTTGGCTTACCAACTCCACAGCCCTGGTTGGAGGGCAATATGTCACTCCTTCATGGCAATGGTATTCCCTCACTAGTATGTTAAAGGCTATTTTTAGCATGTTAATACTGCCTGCCACATGGCAAAAAATGTTCAGGAACATGATAAAGTGATAAGGTAATCAAACAACTCTACTGGAAAAACAATGCAGGTCCATGGAGGCCCTAACGCGCAACTTACAGAACTTGCTAAAGTTCTGTTGCCAGCTAAAACTGGACACTGTAAAGGGGTTGTCCGGTCAAAAGTGATAAGCCTGCAGTCACTCTGTGTGACTGCAGGCTTATGAATTCCCTCAGTGCACGCATTGTGTGCTGCGGGGATTCACCGGTTTCAGGTTCGGGAACGGAGGGTATATATATGTTATACATACACCTGGCCAGTGGGCGCTGCCTCGCTCCATACACTAGTATAGAGCGAGGCCACGCCCCATCTAATGACGCAGACGTCCAGTGGGCGCAATCGACTTGAAGGTGTGGTCTCGCTCAATACAAGTGTATGGAGAGCGAGGCCACGCCAACTGGCCGGGGGTATGTATAGCCCTCTGAGGGGGCCAGGATCAATGGCCCCTTCCCTGTCTATTAATATGCCTAGACTTTGCTGGTTAGATTTTATAGGGGGATCCTTTATCAATTTTTTTCTGGTCTCCACCTGTAATCTAGCCAGTAAAGGCTAAGCAAACAACTGTGGGCTATTATTAATAGCCAGGGAACATCTTTGGCTAATGGCCCCTTCCCCAGCTAGTAATATGAGCCCCCAGTTGTTGGCTTTCCCTCTGCTGGTTACGAAAATGACGTGGGAGCCCACGCCATTTTTTTAATTTTAGGCTATGTGCCCACGATCCGGAAGTATTAGCGCTTTGGACGCAGCATATTTTTGCTGCGTTCAAAATGCTGCGTTCTATTGAATGCAGGTAAATCCGCATGTGTTCACTGAACCATGCGGATTTACCGCATTCAATACATTCTAGTGGTCAAATTTCTGTTGTGGAGACTAGCGACTGTGCAAGAGAAATTGACATGTTGCAGTCCTGAATGACATGCTGCATGTCAGTGTCCGCGGGTGATCCACAGCCTTAAATGCACGCATAGTGGACATGGGATTTCTAGAAATACCATCCACTATGCTGTAACCTGGGCTGTGGAGTCGGAGTCGTGGAGTCAGTGTCCATTTTGGTGGAGTCGGAGTCGGTATCAAATGTACCGACTCCAACTCCTAATATATATAATAAATTGGGCACAGTAGTTCAAAGCAGTTTGTGGGGAATATTTTTTTCATAAGAATTTGGAAAAGTTATGTATGTCTGTCCTATTCCTGATCTAAGGGTCTACACTTTTAGCTGAGATTAATCTGTGCTACAGTAAATTTATCACTTAAACATGAGCAATGTATGAGGGAGTCGGAGTCGTGGAGTTGGAGTCGGTGTCAAGGAAATTGAAGAGTCGGCGTCGGAGGTTTGGCTTACCGACTCCACAGCCCTGACTGTAACATCTGGCCGCTGCAGGTTTGACGCTGCATAAAAAAGCAGCGTCAAACCCGCAGCATGTCAATTTCTGTAGTGGAGACGCTGTAAATTTTAACAGTTTGAAATGTCATTACATGCAGTGGTTTCGCATGTATTGACAAAACAAATGCGACATTAGTAATGGGATTAGGGTTAATGGGATTAGGTTACGCTGACATCTAACCCTGGCTTTAGTAATGAAGAAGTGTCAGCCAGACACCCTCATTACTAAACCTGTAAGTAAAGAGTTAAATAAACACACACACTGAGAAAACAACACTTTATTTGAAATAAAACAGACAAATTCTTTAATCATTTAAATTAACCAAGGTCTGACGATAATCCAAGGGTTAAAGCAATGTCCCATGTTTCTTTTTTCAAATATCTTTATTTAGCTCCAAAAAGCATTCATTGCTGTGCAAAAATGCATTAAAAATGCACCAAAATCGCAGCAAAACGAGCATTTTTGCTGCAAAGAGATGCCGAAACCTTGAAGAAAATTCTGCAATCAAATACTGAATGAGCGCACATAGCCTAAGGCTATGTGCCCATGCTGCAGAAATGCTGCATATTTTTTCCGCTTCTCCCTGGCAGGAAAAACGCATGCGGATTTTACATGCGTTTTTCCTGCCAGGTAGAAGCGTTTCTCAAGCGTTTTTGCATGCATTTCTGCATGCGGGTTATCAAGTGCTTTTCCAAGCGATTTTAGCATCACTTGGAAAAGTGCTTGACAACTTGTTCATACTATATAAATCATTGCAACCGGCATGGATTTATAGTAGTGTGACCAAGTTAGTTAAAAAAAAAAAAAAAAAGAATAAAGAATGGTAAAAAATAAAGATTATACTTACCTTCCGATGTCCTCCCGGTGTTTTCTCTGTTGCGTCCGGTGTCTTGGGTGGCTCGCGGTGGTGTGAAGGACCTGCGGTGACGTCATTGAGTCATGTGACAGGTCACATGACTCAATGACGTCATGGCAGGTCCTTCACAACACCGCGAGCCATAAAGCAGACCAGACGGAGGGGAGAAAACACCGGGAGGACATCGGAAGGTAAGTATAATCTTTATTTTTTATTTTAAATTCATTTTTTTTACAGGTACTATGGTACCCAGATCGGGATGAGAGTCTCCTCTCCTCCAGACCCGAGTACCATCCGCACATTGAACAGTGTGATATCCGCATGTGCACTTGTAGTCATGCGGATATTAAGCGATTCAATGCAAGTAAATGGCGGCGATTACGCTGCGTGTCCGCAAAATTAATGGACATGCTGCGGATTTTTCCGCAATGATAATCCGCAGCGGAAATTTCTGCAGCATGTGCACAGCACACGTGGATTATCATTGGGGACCATGGGGCAAGTATTACCAAGTGTTTTTTAAGCGTTTTCGCTGTGGAAATCCAGCGGCAAAAACGCTTGAAAAACGCATAGTGGGCACGCAGCCTAAGAGGTCTTACAGAATTCATCCCTCAATGGGTCAGTGCTCTTTTGGTAAAATGAAGCAAAACAACTAAATATTAGGCAGGTAGGTTTAATGTTATGGCTTATTTGTATAAATGTGGTTTATTTAGTCATTGTACCTATATAAAATCTGCGATTTCAAATATAATATTAGTAAAAAATTGACCTCATCTTCCAACTCTGCTTAAGTTAGTACATGGTCCCAGCCTTCCTCAGTCTGTACAATGTATGGGACACTTGTACACAGACAGCTGGGAAATGGAAAAACCCATGGATACAGAATTTTTTTTTATTCTTCAAGGAAGAGAATGTTAATTAACAGAATATAGATATATTTTAATGTGCAAAATGCGATAATGGGATGTAGAATTAATTTAGATTTTTATTTTCTCCTATAGATCAAAATTTATACAGAAAAATGTCATGAAAAAAAAATAATACATCAAATTAGTCAGTACCAAAAATAGAATATTCAAAGATTTACTAAAACCAACATCTTACAAAGAACATAAGTCCAACAAATGTTCTGCTCTTACACACAATACTATGTGATCTGATCTGATGAAAAGAAAACAGAATATGTAATGACAGCGACGCATTCACTGGACTGGAAAAGAGATTTTTTTTTGCCATGTTTGAATTAATTAATGATGCTAATAAAACTCATAATTAACATCTGCTCAATATGTTTGGGTGTGAAATTGCACCTTTAAATATTCTGAGTGGCATACATAAAATATGCTGCTCAGATCAAAGTAAATGTGAGGAGCAGAAGAAAGAGGTATGGGGATATTTATGATGTGATAAATGGCACAATGTCGGCACACCGATATGGTTCAGAGCGCAGTACCACAAATGACACTAAATGACAGAAAGTACTGGAGTTATTGCTATCAAATGCGCTGGATGCACAGTGGCAGAAAATCCCAGGCATGTTAGGCTCCCAAATAAACTCTACCATCTTTGCTGTAAGGTCAAGCAATGAAGTGTTAAAGGGAACATCTCAGGAGACTCGTGCTGCTCAAACAACAGGCAGAATGAACTGCAGACTGGGAGCATGATTGCAGCCTCAGCATTTCAGAGACACTATTTGTTGAAAATCCAGCAGGATACCATAGCCAACTAGTCCGACTCTGCCCCTGGCCGGCTCTTCCCAGCGCCACTGCAGGTGATTGACAGGTCCTTCCATATATACATGTGTGGGAGAGACCTGCCAATCACTTGAGGTGACACTGGGAAAATCCGGCTGAGGGCAGAGCAGGCCTAGTCTGCTCTCCGGCTATAGTCTCCGGCCAGATCTCCAAAGTGAATTTTCTCTGAAAAGCCAGAGAGTTTCGGACAATAATCGTGCAGCCAGGTTGCGAATCATGCTGCCCGTCATTTGGACAGCATGGACTGCCTGACAGGTTACCTTTAAGTCATGATCAATAATTGAGCAGAATGATGATGTACATAGTTTTCATTGAATTCAATTAAAAGGAGGTTGCCATCAGATTCATGCTTCCCGAAACAAGGGTAGCATAAATAAGACACTGGTTTGCAGCCAGTATACATACTTAGAAAAGCTGGCTGGAGACTATGTGTCTTAGCTGACAAGTCTGAAGCCGTAACTGGCCTGCTTGTCCTCGTTCCAGTTGACCCTCTCTTGGCTCTCTCGATATGTGTGCACAGTCCCTGGCATTGTATTTAGAGAGAGAATACCCAGGAAAGGGATCGGGGGCAGGAAATAATGGAGCTAGCAAGGTTAACCAATTCAAGACAGGGTCATTTCCCCCATTCATTATGAGGCACATTTTATTTTTCATATGTGCAGTATCTAATCTGCCCCCATTGCATAGTAAGTGATGCAGTGTAATTCACTAACACGCTTTTTTCATTAAAATCCGCTCTAATCTTATGAGTAAAAAGCACTTTATATGTTTATATCCTACCGAAGCATTTAGTCATAGGGATATGATCTCTCGCATTTAGTCAAGGTTGGCGTCGCCCACGCCATTTGAATTCTGCTCCCGGCTTGCGTGGACATAAGTATGCGGCGTTTGTGCTGTATGTCATGACCAGCCGCGCTTGTATCTCAGGGAGCCGCGCATGCGCGGTGTCGAGAGGTTCTGGCCGCACACAAGGAAGCTGAGAACTACACAGCTTGACTGCGCACACGCGGGGAGCCGCTCGTCCCAGCTTAGCTGGTCATGACTGACTGCGCAGACGCCGCATACTTACGTCCGCGCAAGCCGGGAGCAGAATTCAAATGGCGTAGGCAGAGCCAATCATAACTAAATGCGAGGAATTATATCCCTATGACTAAACAAGCAGGTATGATATAAACATATAAAGTGGTTTTTACACATTATATTAGCGCCAATTTTAATGAAAAAAGCGTGTTAGTGATGCATATTGCATCATTAACTACTCAATGGGGGCAGTTTAGATACGGCACAGGACATGACAGGTTCCCTTTAAGAGCTTTACTTTTTTTTTTCTTGTTTGGTTATTCAAAAATTATTTTTTTCCGTCACACGTGGAATCTAATTTTTTATTTTATATTTAGATAAATTTATTTTTTGTTAAGACCTCAAATGCACAGTAAAATACATTTACATTTTTTTCCCCTTTCTAGAACAATTATGTTAATATATTGGACATATGTTTGCTTTTTTTGATCATTGGAGGGTTAGATAAAGCAATTTGGGCTGGCAGTCTCTTTCTTTCATTTATTTTTCTTTCTTTTTTGATCTTTTATTTCACACATTGCCTCGTGAGTCCAGTGCTGAGCGGTTAAGACCCAGCAGCTCGTGCTCCCTTCCACACCAGGCGATCACATGATCACTAGGATTGGAGGAGGAAGCACTGTTTGTTTCCTAAACTGTATACATCGTGCTCTCTCATATATATGCAGTGATCAGGAATGCAGATCTGGTAATAAACCACCCTTCCCTTTTCCATGTGGAGGCAGTCGGTCTGTTATGTGTGTCTGCAGAAACATATGTGGATCGGTAAAAGGAGTAACGAGAAGAAAAAACACCAGAATAACAGTTTTTTGGTGGCAACAACATTGCGATAAAATGCAGTAACTGGCGATCAAAAAATTCTATCTACTCCAAAATGGTATCAATAAAAACGTCAGGGAATCGCGCAAAAAAATAAGCCCTCACCCAGCACCAGATTCCAAAAAATGGAGACGCTACTGGTTTTGGAAGATGGCGCCATTTTTTATTTATTTCTTTTACAAACTTTTCATTTTCTTTCACCACTTAAATAATAAAGAACCTACGAGTGAACAATGTATCAGAATAGAGGCTGCTTGGAGAAATTCAATAAGATTTGGGATGTGTGGAACTCGTCTCATCTTACTATATCAACACGTAGATAATGGTCTGGAACCATCATAATAGCTATAGTAAAGGACACATTGACCCACACTTGATAGTATCACAATGTTATTAACAATGTCGCAATCTTAATAGGTTCTTTTTTGAAGAATATGTATAAACCGTTCTTGGCAGCAGGGTAGTCTTCGTTTTTCCTTCTTTAAGAATATAATAGATGGATGGATTGTATCATTCTGAGTTATGTATAACCAAACATATATAAATTTGAATAATGAGTCTTCTAATTACTCCTCAATTGTTCCATAATCCTCGCAAAAGAATATGGACTTGGGGAATTGAAGTTTATACAAATGACTCATTATACAAACTTGCTGTTTTATTATTATTACTATGATGAGTGTGTATACGTTATATTGGTTATATACAAAACATGTAAGCTTTTTTGTTTAATAAACAAATTAAAAAACAAAAATCATAATGGCAGGTCAGTTTTAGGATTTAGTGAACATGGTAAAAAAAATAATACAAAAAACAATTGTGGAATTACACTTTTTTTTGCAATTTCACAGCACTTGGAAAATGTGTTCCTGTTTTCCAGTACACTAGCTGGTGAAACCAATGATGTCATTCAAAAGTACAACTCGTCCCGCAAAAAATAAGCCCTCACACGGCCATATTGATGGACAAATAAAAAAGTTCTGGCTCTGGGAGGAAGGGGAGCCAAAGCAAATACGGAAAATGCCAAGGTGGTAAACGGGTTAATATGGCATGAGGAGATCGGGTCAGAGTTCTCAGGAATAAAGCAGATTTTTTACCATGAGGCTAAGGTATTCTTTTTTTAGGGGCTTAATTATCAAAAATCGAGCAATATATTTTCGTGCTGTTTGGGCAAATAGTACAGTGGACCTGTCCCAACATTACATTGACTTTCAGCAAGACAGCATGGCATTGTGATTGTAGTGAAAAATCCACTTTAAATAAACCTTTCCCTTATATGAATGATCCAATCATGACTGTGTAATGGAAGTGCCATACAGACAATTAAGAGATCAATATTTAATGAAATACCTGTATGATATAAAGATGTGTTCGGAATTTGGGGCTGGCTGAGATTTTTTTTCATCTACAGATATTCCTGTAAGAGAAAAAGATGCAATAAAGAGCCAAATCTTACAAAATCTACCCGTAAAAGTACTAAAATAACCACTGATATGTAAATCAAGATCAAGGATATGTCAAGATGAGTGCGATTTATAAGCAGTAAATACAAAAACCTTTAGGAAAAGTAGTTCTGCATATATGAATTTCATTAACAATTTGTGACAAAACAACTTCTATATAAATTCATACATTATTGTGACATGGTAGCAAAACATATGATAGACTGTGATCTAAATCATAGTCACTGGATAGTCACACATAGACACATATAGCATAAACATCTTCTGACAGAGTATCTCAAAATCAAGTTTTTGTTTCTTTTTGACCATTTCATACCAATGTTGTTGTGCCAAGGGGAGAGGTAAGGAAGGACACATCTATATGGTGAACGAGGTTGACCAATCACTTTAGAACTTTCCCTTTTATAAATATCAGTTTAAGACAATAACTATTATCAAATTGGAAGTTGGACCAGCAATGAAAATTAGCTTTTTGGGAAGCGGAAATTTTCCTTTTGCAAGTTCTGCTAATATAAGGCCACGGCCCCACTATCAGTATTTGGTCAGTATTCGGTCAGTAATTTTTCTCTGGAGTGGGAGCCAAAACCAGGAGTGGGTGATAAATGCAGAATTGGTGACTTGTTTCTATTATACCTTTTCTCTGATTGTTCCTCACCTGGTTTTGGCTCCCACTCCAGAGAAAAAATACTGACCAAATACTGATCAAATACTGACAGAGGAGCTGTAGCCTAAAAGTGGCAGTCACAAAAAAAAAACTTTGGAAGAAGACAACCAACTTGGCTAACTTTAGCAAGAATGGCCGCCACAACTCAACAGAACAAAACACCATTGGCCTGGAATCACCATTTGAATTTTTTTTGCTAAGTCACTTTTCTTTTTTTGCCTTGTGCTATTCGTTGCCATTTTTTATGCTAAATTCTTCAACATGGCGCACATGGTTCCTGAATTTTGTGCTTTTGGTCTTCATTTTTGTCTTTAACCTTTTTGCTACTTTTTAGAGCCATATGTGCACCAAAACTTCCGAGGGGAAGGGACATTTGCAACAAATTTTCTGACTTGTTGAAAAGTTGCAAATGACGAACAAGGTGAAAACATATAAAAACCCCAAACTGCGCTCACAGCGGTGAACTAAAAAAACAAGCACAACAGAAGAATAAATTAAATAAACTTAAAAAAAGGTGCAAATGGAAAAATGAATAAGGTGTAAGCAAAAAAAAAAGGTGCAAAACACTAAAAAGTAGCCAAAAATCAGGCACAAATATCTCGGTAACTAAAAGAAACATAATGGCTAAACTTTGGAAACTGTTCTAACTTCTGATTTCCTAATACATGACCATTTTTCCATTTTAGGTATGAATCCTTTTTAAAAAGAAAGATGGCGAAAGCTTCAGAAAACAGGTTTGGAGACATAAACCTATAAGAACGAAACAGGGGAGTAATAAAGTTGACATAATAAATTTTAATATAGCGTCAATATATCACCCAAACCCAAGACTGAGCAATGAATCTTGTTACATCTGCGTATTAATAGCCTTATAGACCACATAATTGTCTTAAAAATGTGTATTTTATGTCATTTAGCTTACACCCCATGGCATTTCTACGTCAAATGTATGAAAGACAGGGAATTACCGCTAGATTAATGCCCTGCAATACTGACACAATCAGATTTCCACATTATTTAATAGAAAACATTTTAGCCTATAACTAAAACGAGAGGTTGATTGAGTTTGACAACAGACTGGAGTAAGGATACAGCTGCGGGTTCGGGTTTTCTGAAAACAAATGCGTTCAATATGGAAAACATGGAAGCTATAAAACAAATGGCAAATCGTCTGCTAATATCTGAAAATAAGCTTTTATTGGGGGAATATGTGAATTTTATTGGAATGTGTGATTTGGTTGCTTCTAGAATATGCCGGAGATTTATGTGAGGAATCATTTTGAAACATTTGCACAACCTAATCCCATGCATGCTGCAATATTCTCATTAGGAAACAAGATGTAATGTCATTCATGGGAGATATATAAATGGGGGACACTAAATCAATATAAAAGCCTCATAAATGCTTTTCTTTGCCTAAACTTAAATCACTGCCGTACAGAAGCATCAGCCAAACATCCACAAAATTAGCAAAGGATGTCTAGTACAGATTTCCTATTGCCAAAAAGACTTTTCAGACTTAAAGGGGTTGTCTAGTCTTAAGCAACAAGTCTGCAGTCACACTATAAGACTGCAGACGTGTGAATCCTCACATGGCGTGCACTGTGCGCAGTGAGGACTCTCCTGTGCTGGGAGCGTAACAGCAAGTACATGATTTGCATACATGCGGTTACGTGCCAACTAGATGGCTGCGGCCTAGCTCAATGCAAGTGTATTGAGCAATGCCGAATATAGTTTAGTCAGAATGTGGCTGGGAGTACACAAATCACATACTTGGGGGTCACATGACCTCCCGATCTTGGCACCGGAGAATCCTCACAGCGAGCAGTGCACACGATGGGAGGATTCACAAGTCTGTAGTCACTCTATTGTAGCTTACTCTAAGCTTAACGGGAACCTGTCACCAGTTTTTTCCCATATAACCTACAGCCACCACCTTTCAGCCCCATGTGATAGCATTCTAAAACGCTGCACATATGACTCCAATTCGCCCCGGCAAGGCAAAAAAAATACCTTTTATTACACTCACCTACATGGCGGTCCAGTCCGATGGGTGTCTCTGGTCTTGGTCTGGTGCCTCCTCTCTTCTTGCTATGCCATCCTCCTTCTGTGATTCGTGTGGATGACGCATCCTACACCATCTACATAGTGTTCCGCTTCGTGCTTCTGCGCAAAGTACTGCAGTGCATATGCTCTGGCACTCGTTTGACCTTTCCCGGCGAATGCGCACTGCTGTACTTTGCTCTGCCCTAGTAGGACAGAGAGAAGTGCACCTGCACAGAAACGCAAAGGGGAACACTGTGTGGGTGACGTAGGACACGTCATCCACAAGAATCACAGAAGGAGGACGGCATCGCAAGAAGAGAGGAGGCACCGGACCAAGACCAGCGACGCCCGTCAGACCAGACCGCCATGTAGGTGAGTGTAATGAAAGGTATTTTTTTTGCCTTGCAGGGTGAATTGGAGTCATATGTGTAGTGTTCTAGAATGATATCACATGGGTTTGAAAGGTGGAGGCTGTAGGTTATATCAGAAAAAAATGGTGACAGGTTCCCTTTTAAGACTGGACAACTCCTTTAAAGTGAATGTCTACCTTTTTTACAACATGACATTTTAAGCTCAAACACTATGCGCTAATTAATTCTCAACATATCTGTATTGCAGGTGGAGCTCACCAAGTCTCTATCCAAAGTCTATCAGACCAGGGCTATGTTCGCATTACGTTTTTGCCACATCAGTGGCTCCATCAGGGCTTTCATCTGAAGCCCTGAAAAACAGGACTGGGGCACTGATTTTAATGAATCAGTTTGTGCTAAAGTGTGTTAATGTTTTTTTTTAACAAAGTTAAACATCTTTTTAAGCCACTAATATATATATATATATATATATATATATATATATATATATATATATATATATATATACTGTACAAGTTTAGTATCACTGTTATCTTATGGATCTCGAGAATCAAGTTGAAAGATTTTTACTACACAATGAATGCCGTAAAATGGTAACTCAAATAAAAAAAAAAATATAAAAATTGTGAAATTGTATTTTTTTCACACTTGGAATTTGCTTTCCCATTTTTCACTACAATATATGGTAAAGTGAAGGAAGTAATTGAAAACTAAATCCAATAAAAAACAAGCCCTCATATGGCTATGTCAGAAGGTAAGTATATATTTTTTATTTTTTACCATTCTTTTACGGTCACACTATATAAATCTATGCTGGTTGCATGGATTTATATAGTGTAACCAAGTTGTCAAGCACTTTCCAAGTGATGCTAAAATCGCTTGGAAAAGCACTTGTCAACCCGCATGCGGAAATGCAAGTGAAGAACGCTTCATATCCGCATGTCCCTGGCAGGAAACCGCATGTACAATCCGCATGTACAATCAGCATGTAAAATCCGTATGCGTTTTTTCTGCCAGGGAGATGCAGAAACGCTCAAAAAAAATCCGGAACATTTCTGTATCATGGGCACATAGCCTTACATTAATTGCATGACTCAATATTGAGCACACGTAGCCATCTATACACAGCAGGAGGCCGCACGTAGCCATCTATACACAGCGGGAGGCTGCACGGTGCCATCTATACACAGCGGGAGACCGCACGTAGCCATCTATACACAGCGGGAAGCCGCACTTAGCCATCTATACACAACGGGAGCCGCACGGTGCCATCTATACACAACGGGAGCCACACGGTGCCATCTATACACAGCGGGAGGCTGCACGGCGCCATCTATACACAGCAGGAGGCCGCACGGCGCCCCCCCCAGAGACAGCAGGAGGCCGCACGGCGCCATCTATACTCAGCAGGAGGCCGCACGTAGCCATCTATACACAGCAGGAGGCCGCACGGCGCCATCTATACACAGCGGGAGGCCGCACGGCGCCCCCCCAGAGACAGCAGGAGGCCGCACGGTGCCATCTATACTCAGCAGGAGGCCGCACGTAGCCATCTATACACAGCAGGAGGCCGCACAGCTCCATCTATACACAGCAGGAGGCCGCACAGCGCCATCTATACACAGCAGGAGGCCGCACGGCGCCATCTATACACAGCAGGGGGGCGCACGGCGCCATCTATACACAGCAGGGGGCCGCACGGCGCCATCTATAGACAACAGGGGGCCGCAAGGCGCCATCTATACACAGCAGGGGGCCGCACGGCGCCATCTATACACAGCAGGGGGCCGCACGGCGCCATCTATACACAGCGGGAGGCCGCACGGCGCCCCCCCAGAGACAGCAGGAGGCCGCACGGCGCCATCTATACTCAGCAGGAGGCCGCACGTAGCCATCTATACACAGCAGGAGGCCGCACAGCTCCATCTATACACAGCAGGAGGCCGCACAGCGCCATCTATACACAGCAGGAGGCCGCACGGCGCCATCTATACACAGCAGGGGGGCGCACGGCGCCATCTATACACAGCAGGGGGCCGCACGGCGCCATCTATAGACAACAGGGGGCCGCAAGGCGCCATCTATACACAGCAGGGGGCCGCACGGCGCCATCTATACACAGCAGGGGGCCGCACGGCGCCATCTATACACAGCAGGGGGCCGCACGGCACCATCTATACACAGCAGGAGGCCACACTGCGTCATCTATACACAGCAGGAGGCCGAACGCCATCTATACACAGCAGGGGGCAGCACGGCGTCATCTATACACAGCAGACGGCCGCACGGCGCCATCTATACACAGCAGGGGGGCCGCACGGCGCCATCTATGCACAGCGGGAGGCCGCATGGCGCCATCTATACACAGCGGGTGGCCGCACGGCGCCATCTATACATAGTGGGAGGCCGCACGGCGCCCCCCCCAGAGGCAGCAGGAGGCCGCACGGCACCAACTATACTCAGCAGGAGGCCGCACGCAGTCACGCATGCAGTCACGCACACACACAAACAAATACAGACATATACATACACGCATAAACACATTTGAAACACAAAAATACATATAAACAGACATCACACAATGATATCTGCCTGCACACACACACACACACACACACATACACACACACACAGACTCACCATCCCCCGGCTCCATTCCTCCTGCCTGCTCTGACTTCTCCGTTGCAGCAGTGCAGGCTGGGCACGCACTGCGTGAAGTCACAGCTAGGAGACACGGCCGCGCACAGCACAGGGAAGTAAACTGCTGCAGTGCTGGCCCGGCCGATGAAGTAGCGGCGGCCGCTGCTGGGGGAGCGGTCCGGGGACCCCCCTCCCGCCACTGCTACCGGTATGTTCCACGGCGGCCCACACATATAATGAGGGCAATCCGGCATTAGACACCCCGCCCGGAGCCGCGGGCCCCCTGCAGGCTCGGGGCCCCGGGCGGTAGCCCGGATTGCCCTCATTATAATCCGCCTATGCTTATATGGTATTGTTCTGGCCTGTATTTTATTCTAGAGCTACATTAATGTTTTTGATGTTCCACAATGGAAACAGTCAAGAAGCTTATTTTGAGGCATAAAAAGGTTGTTGAAGGTGAGAACTTCTTATTCATCATTTATCCACAAAGATCAAAAATGGCCATGTCTGACCGTGCAGGAACATGGTCTGATCATACCACAACTCCTGGGCAGGGGAGGAAGCAAAAGAGAGTATACAGACATTACAGCACAGGATCACAGCAGCGTGTTTCTGTGAGGTAAAACATTGTTTTAAACAGAGGGAAATGTTGTACCTCAGAGAAAGCAGCAGCTATGATCCCATGCTGTAATATCTGTATACTCTTTTTCTTCTCCCCTGCCCAGGAGCTGTGGTATGATCAGACGACGTTCCTTACACGGTCAGACACAGACTTTACACAGTACACATTTATAAGATTATCTCAGCACAGGAACATTATATTAATGCATTCATTTGTGGAACTTATTATTATTCCAAGCTTCCATATGATGGGCTTGTGATTTCAGCTCTGGAGCTAAAAGAAGCGCAATAGAGACATGTCAGTAAAGGGTCTCGATATATCAGCCATCTCCCCATCATGACATAACGAGTAAAAAAAACAGTATCAGCTTGTCTGTTTTTTTTGGGTTTTCTTCCTGTTGTGTTAACTACTGAAAGACTAACTTTTCATTTTTTTGCACTTTCATTTTTTCCTCCCTTCATTCCAAACTTCATATATTTTCAATGTTTTTGTCAACATAGCTTTTTTTTTTGAAGGACAAGTTGTAGTTTTCACCACCATTCACTTTACCGTATCAAGTACTGGAAAATGGAAAAACTTCTTAGTGGGGTAAAATTGTAGGAAAAAAGCAAACAAACAAACATGCAATTATGTAATTCAGACATTTTTTGGGGGGGGCGGGGGTTCTTTTTACGGAGTTCATTTTGCAATGAAACTGACTTCGCAGCATGATTTCTCAAGTCAGCACGATTATGGTGATACCAAACATGTATAGATTTTTTATGTTTTAGTAGTGAAAAAATTTGTGAAAGTTGTAAAAAAAAATATTAAAAATGACTAAAAATATTAAAAATAACTTATGTTGCCATCAAAGGAGCTGTGTGAGGGTTTGTATTTTAGCGTGCCAAGTTGTCGTTTAAATTTTTACCATTTTGGGGTACATATGACATATTGATTACTATTTATTGCATTTTTTGAACTATGGAGAGTGAATAAACTGCAAATCTGGCATTTTGATCTTTTTTTAGCGTTCACCGAATATTTTAAATAATTTTATATTTCGATAATCCAGACTTTTACCGATGTACCAATTATGTTTACTTTTCTTTTTCTTTTTTATTTCTCTATTTTAAAAATGGGAAAAGGGGGGAGGAGTCATTTAAACTTTGATATGTTTAAAAAAAAAGTTATTTTATAACTTATTTTTAGTCTCCTTAGGGACTTTAACCACAGTATTGCCTTATATAGTATAAATCCCAGACTTTTTTGAAAATCAGCCTACAGCTGATTCTCAGAGGAGTACCAATATAGGGAAGGGGCCTTCAGCAGGCCCCTGTCTGTCACTGTAACCCATCGTTTCTCTCCGATCACAACTTGGGGGGCCAAATGGGTATCAGTGAGAATGTGCACCGGCGATCATGCTATTTAAATGCCGCTTTCTGGGATTAACTGTGGCAATTAAATAGTTAAAATTTAGAAAAGTGATTAGGCCACAGTGAGTTTTAAAAAGAAGATTTGGGATACCCCCTTAAAAATATAACGTTATGTTCAGTTCACACGGTCAGTATTTGGTGAGTTTTTCATAAGAGTATTTGTAGAACAAAATTAGCAGTGGAACAATCAGGGGAAAAGTATAATAGAAACACGTCACCACTTCTGTATTTATCATCCACTCCTGGTTTTGGCTTACAAATACTGAGGTAAAATACTGACCAAGTACTGAAGATGTGAACATGGCCTAAACATGCCTGATAGAGATGTGATAAAACGCAATTTAACATGCCATATAAGGTTACATAATTTTATCAGCACGGTACTGACCTCATGGAAAATATGATAGAAAATATGATATCTTCTGGTTCTGATTCTCAGTAGGAATGTTTTACAAATTAATCTTAAATTAGCCTTAGATTATGCTTTACCCACATACCGCACCAATATTTTGGTATTTCCTTTTCTCTTTTCGGAGATATGTGAGGTAGTTCTAATTACAGACCAAGATAATTACAGAACTACAGTACAATAGGAGAAATTAATGATAATGATGAAAATTGTACATTCACACTGAAGGCATCAAAACTATGAATTAACACATGTGGAATTATATACTTAACAAAAAAGTGTGAAACAACTGAAAATATGTCTTATATTCTAGGTTCTTCAAAGTAGCCACCTTTTGCTTTGATGACCGCTTTGCACACTCTTGGCATTCTCTTGATGAGCTTCAAGAGGGAGTCACCGGAAATGGTCTTCCAACAATCTTGAAGGAGTTCCCAGAGATGCTTAGCACTTGTTGTCCCTTTTGCCTTCACTCTGTGGTCCAGCTCACCCCAAACCATCTCGATTGGGTTCAGGTCTGGTGACTGTGGAGGCCAGGTCATCTGGCGTAGCACCCCATCACTCTCCTTCTTGGTCAAATAGCCCTTACACAGCCTGGAGGTGTGTTTGGGGTCATTGTCCTGTTGAAAAATAAATGATGGTCCAACTAAACGCAAACCGGATGGAATAGCATGCCGCTGCAAGATGCTGTGGTAGCCATGCTGGTTCAGTATGCCTTCAATTTTGAATAAATCCCAAACAGTATCACCAGCAAAGCACCCCCACACTATCACACCTCCTCCTCCATGCTTCATGGTGGGAACCAGGCATGTAGAGTCCATCCACGGTGGTTGGAACCAAAGATCTCAAATTTGGACTCATCAGACCAAAGCACAAATTTCCACTGGTCTAATGTCCATTCCTTGTGTTCTTTAGCCCAAACAAGTCTCTTCTGCTTGTTGCCTGTCCTTAGCAGTGGTTTCCTAGCAGCTATTTTACCATGAAGGCCTGCTGCACAAAGTCTCCTCTTAACAGTTGTTGTAGAGATGTGTCAGCTGCTAGAACTCTGTGTGGCATTGACCTGGTCTCTAATCTGAGCTGCTGTTAACCTGCGATTTTCTGGGGCGGTGACTCGGATAAACTTATCCTCAGAAGCAGAGGTGACTCTTGGTCTTCCTTTCCTGGGGCGGTCCTCATATGAGCCAGTTTCTTTGTAGCACTTGATGGTTTTTGCAACTGCACTTGGGGACACTTTCAAAGTTTGCCCAATTTTTTGGACTGACTGACATTCATTTCTTAAAGTAATGATGGCCACTCGTTTTTTCTTTACTTAGCTGCTTTTTTCTTGCCATAATACAAATTCTAACAGTCTATTCAGTAGGACTATCAGCTGTGTATCCACCAGACTTCTGCACAACAAAACTGATGGTCCTAACCCCATTTATAAGGCAAGAAATCCCACTTATTAAACCTGACAGGGCACACCTGTGAAGTGAAAACCCTTTCCAGTGACTACCTCTTGAAGCTCATCAAGAGAATGCCAAGAGTGTGCAAAGCAGTCATCAAAGCAAAAGGTGGCTACTTTGAAGAACCTAGAATATAAGACATATTTTCAGTTGTTTCACACTTTTTTGTTAAGTACATAATTCCACATGTGTTAATTTATAGTTTTGATACCTTCAGTGTGAATGTACAATTTTCAAAGTCATGAAAATACAGAAAAATCTTTAAATGAGAAGGTGTGTCCAAACTTTTGGTCTGTACTGTATGTATGTTTGTACGGTATTTATGTACTTTCCACATGTACAATTTGTGAGATGGGGAAACAAGCTGTAAAGCCTCAGGGGAATGGAGTACTACTGTCATCTACACTCTCGATACTTTCTATACTTCCTTCTCTCTCCCTACTTCATCCATTGGGGGAAGAGTCAGGAGGGCTCTCATGTTCAATATAACCCAGTCCTACTGAAATCTGCAGCTTCAGACTACTTGTCACTAAATGTGTATAGTGAGGCTTAAAAAGAATCTAATACAGTAAAAGCAGATGTTGCGAACTCACCAAAAAATCAGAAGATAAAGGGCTTGAGATGATGCCAGTGTTGTGGCGTAACTTCTAACAGTCCAAGAAGAAAGGTAGGCCAGTCTCAGCAGGTGTACATAAGAAAATCTTCAATACTTTATTTTGGAATCATTAAAATTAGAGCAAATCCATACAAACATCTGTACCAACAAAGCGTTTCGGGAGCTTTACGGGCCTTCACTCTCTGTAAACCCAAAGTACTGAAGATATTTTACAAACACCTGCCTAGCCGGACCTACCTTTCTTTTCATACCGGTTAAAGGGGTTTTTCCACGAACGAAAGTTCATTTTAATCAATACATCTTGGAATAATAATAACTTCCACAATTGGATGTGTTCATATAAAATGTTCCTGTGCGGAGATAATCTTATAAATGTGCCCCTGCTGTGTACTGTGTAATGGCTGTGTCTGACCGTGTACGGAACATGGTCTGATCATACCACAGCTCCTGGGCAGGGGAGGACACAAAAGAGAGTATACAGACATTACAGCAGGGGATCACAGCTGATTCTTTTTGTGAGGTAAAACATTTCCCTGCCAGTTTATAAACAATGTTTTACTTCAAAGAAAGAATCAGCTGTGATCCCCTGCTGTAATGTCTGTATACTCTCTTTTGTGTCCTCCCCTGCCCAGGAGATGTGGTATGATCAGACCATGTTCCTGCACGGTCAGACACAGCCATTACACAGTACACAGCAGGGGAACATTTATAAGATTATCTCAGCACAGGAACATTTTATTTATATACATTCAATTGTGGAAGTTATTATTATTCCAAGCGCTATTGATTAAAATTAACTTTTATTCATGGGAAAACCCCTTTAAGGGGAATCTGTTAGCACAGAATGACTATTCAAAGGAAGCATAAATGCTCGGTGCACCCTTGGCATGGTCAAACAATCCAGTGCACCTTCAAATCTACTTATTGTACATCTATCTCAGCCCTTCTATGGCTCCTCTAAAGCCAGAGATCTGAACCAAGGTAAGGGAAGTGGAAAAAGTGGATAACAGGTAGTTGGGAAGATGCACTGAGAAGCTCGGTCATACCAAGGGTGAACCAAGCATCTGTGCTTGGTTTGAACAGTCATGCTGGGCTGACAGACTCATTTCTCCTGTCAACTGCATTATACGAGCACAGTAAAGCTGGTAGAGCTGTGTCTGTCAGCCAGCATTCTGACTGTTTCCAATAGCAAAGAGTACAAATGTGAATATGGATTTGCGCTATAATTCAGATTGTAACTCACAATAATGAAAGAATGGATAGGTCATTAATAAAAACAAAAAGTAGTGGCCAACCTCTTTAAGGCCCATCAAACTGGCCCACAGAGGAACTGATGAAACCCTGGTATCCCCCCATCACTCCCCCCATATATGAGCAGTAGTTGGTACATTACACTTGATTCTAGCTTAATATTATATAGAAGCATAGGTTAATTTGTGACTGAGGGTAATGTAATATTTGCATATAGCTGAACATTGGGCCCCCAAAGTCAGTGTTATTGGTGGGCCCTTGGCACTCCAGTTCAACATTGCACACTGATGGTTATGCTGGATCCTGTAGTACCCCAACAGCCCGCTGATTGCTCAGAAGTCTCTGCGGTTGGTCTTTTCGCAACCACAAGTTGACAGACAAAATAATTAACTCCTGGAATTTAAGCCCATAACTTCTAGCATCAAAGCCCCCATGCTACAAAACACATAGCAGAAAAGAATGTGCGCACACAAAACACTCAAGTAAAACAGTAACGGTCATGGAATAATCAAACAAGCAAAGAAATAATAATGTTTTAATAGAAGGAAGATAAATCATCGAAATGTTTAATGACAGTATATCTAGGTGAACCAAAAGGAGAAAAATATCAATCCATGACCCCAAAACTGACACCGAAAAAGAGGTGGGTTCAAAAAGAGGGAAGGAAACGCCGCAGAGACTTTTTTTTTGTTTTACATTTCTAGAAGTAATGCTTTATGCTGCGACTTTTATATATCTGCGTCTAAATGGTTTGTGCACCTATTAAGATTTTGTTTCTTGCAATGAAAACAAAATTGAATAGTAATTTTGTTTCATTAACAATATTAAAGTGAAGAATTCAGTTTGGTGTGTGGGGAAATAGCAATAAAGTTTTCAAGAGGAAAAAAATGGCTTTGTTCCTTCAATCCCTAGTTGAAATTAATTATAGCAAATGTTTATGAAAACATCTGTTCCATATAGTTATAAATTCTTAATTTTAGCATAGATGAGTCCGGGCTCTCTTTATTGTTTTGAAAGATAACAAACTCTGACAAATAAAAGGTATATAAGACAAGGCATTAGGAATTTGTATTCGTGCGGCGCCCCGTTTGCATGCAGCCAATTTCAGGAAGAATGTGAGGTCTTGGCATTAAGTAACAAATGAATGAGGAATCTCGGAGGGAAGAGCGGCTTTGTGTTTTCTAATCAACCGTACAGAGACATCGATGGGGTGCTCATTTCAGGACGCTTTATTTATCTGCATGTTAGCTTTTTAGCATCTTCTTTAGAAAAGCATTGTATAGAATATTGCCACTATTAATAATGATTAGAAAAAAAAGTCAGAAAATAATCCCATTATTGTACTGTAAATAAAAATAATTTCCAATTAAGAAAACATCAAATAGACCCGCAAATATTAAAAATTTTTTTTTTTAGATATTTAGACATAATGTTCTGCATTGGGAACACTCCTGACTTGTTTGGAAGCCTTGAGACCAAGCTGGAAAACAGCTGTCAAGGAACTCATGCACATCAGCCGCCTGAATCAGGTGATTTCAGTGTAACTAGATTGTATCTGATGCACATGGGGCCTCCCGACCCTCGTCATCTCACTCATTGTCAGTCGGTAGAAAGAAGGAATGAGAATTCTCAATCTGATTGCACGATCCTTTTGTATTCAGGGGAAATAAGCCGCCACCAGAAGGGTCTGACAGCAGCTAACCATGAAAAACACATGCACCTTGGCGGAACCTAGTGTGACAACCCCTAAGTTCAGTGTACTGAAAACGGGTAATGTGTATGAGGGGCAAAAATAGTGAAACTACCAAAGGTTTATGGGCATCTTAAATGTATTATATTGCTATATATCTAAGTGATCAATGGCCAAAAAGTGCAACATAAAGGGCGATTCTGTGTGGCACGAGTTATCACCTATCTAGAGGATGGGTGGTAACTTTTAGATCAGTTGGGGTTCTGACCAATGGGATCCAAACCAATTGCCAGAATAGGCCACTGTTATCCCCGTTAGAATTAGAGATGAGTGAACCAGAACTTAAAAGTTTGGGGTTCGTACCGGACACTAAGTTCGGTGCTAAATCCCGAACACTGAATTCTCCCGGAAGTCCACTGCAATGTTCGGAGTTCCGGGGGAAGTCCAGGAAGAGAGAGAGAGAATTTTGCACCTCAAAAGATTAAAAGTTCGGGTCTCCATTGTTTTTCAATGGGGTTCAGGCTCTGGTTTAAGTTCGGGTACAGTTCTGGTAACCGGACCGAACTTTGGAATAAAGTTCGGGTCGGGTACCAGAACCTGAACTTCCATGGGTCCACTCATCCCTAGTTAGAATGTATTGACAGTACAAATGCTCAATTGCAGCTCCATTTACTCACTGTAGGGCTGCTGAAAAAAGCCAAATATAGCACTCCGGCAGTCCCACAGAGAATAAAGATAACCCTGCCCCATTCTTGAGATTAGTTGGGGTCCCATCGGTCAGACCCCCATCGATCTAGAAATGAACACCTATCATATGGATAGGTGATAACGTGATGCTAGCTATTATACCCTTTTAGTTAATACTATTAATGATCTGACCTTCGGAAACTCCCAACAAAGGTCTCCCTACCCCCTCCCATAGATAGGAAGTAAAGCAATGGTCATGGAAGTAGGGAGCCTGATCTATACCAGTCCCTAGGGAGTACGGAAACAGCAGAACGCATCTTCTCCTCTCGGCCAAGCATGAGAGGGGATTACAGCATTCAGACACCCACCACAGAACATTTATCAATTATTTTATGGAAAACCCTTTTTGGTGCAAACTTTCATGCAATATAAGAAGATGAGGTCTCATTCACATAATGCAGCCTGCCATAAACTGTAGACTATATTCTCCTTATAAATTCTCTGCAAAACTGTGTAAACTTTAACTACTTTTCTAACGAGCTTTATTACTGAATTGTGCACATAGATGCCAGATGCATTTCCAATTACAAATTTCTGAATTGTTATTTTAGCTATTTTCTTTTTTTTTTAATGTAATTTAGGAATTTTTTTAATAAAGCCTGTGCTGAACACCCCTAAGTTCAGGCTGTAAAGCCTGAAAGATGGGCCTGCAGAGACAGCCATGGAGAGTTATCCGATTTCCCCTGTAAAGAAGGCCAGCCAGATAGTACAATTACAAGAGGGACATGCTAATAATGCCATTTCTGCACATGGTTCACATTGGTAAAGGTTCTCTATACTGGAATTACAGCATATTGGATATCACAGAAGTCAGATTCATTTTGTGCCCCCTATCAGAAATGAAAATGATCTGCACCCCCTAAAGTATCTTCATTTTGCATTTAAAACAATCCATAAGGTACAACCTGACACATTCATTATATTATTGTATTTTCTGCTTTTCATTTGGCATCTGTTCATTTCCAATATCGGGAGACATGACAGAAGAACTTTGTAAAATGACATGCTCCTGTGAACACGACATCTATGTTCTTAGACACAAACAGATGTTAAGATAAAAAGGAGATATGTATAGTCTACCCGAGCACAATCCAGATTAATATCTATTGTTTCATTTAAAAAAAAAAAGTGTAATATATTTTAACAAATCTAATTACGGTATATTTATGTTTCTCCTTCCCTTTTTTGTGTAGAACCAGGCACAATATCAAATATATGTTAAAATCAGTATATATTTCTGCTAAAAGACTATAAAAGAATACCTCTACTGATAATGGGAAGTGCAAGAGTCAATTTAACAGGGACTTGAAAAGACGGCATGCATTTCTTATTTTGAGCAAGAGAGGGTGCTAGAGAGTTTAGGATGATTCCTGCTGCAGCGGCTCTGGTATGAGACTACATGCACTGCTCTTTTGGAGTTCCTGAACAACACCCTTTCAACAGTGTTAAACTCAATTTACACCAAATACACTTTTAAAATGATTAAAAAGAGCAAGCTCCAGGCAGTGTTCAGAAGCTGAGAATAATGCCATCAGCAAAGAAATTAAGTGCACTACACTTCTGATATTTATAAAATAATTATTAGGACATAAAGTTGATGTGGCAGATTGAACTTCAGTATTTTATTTTTTTTGATAAAAAAAAAAAATCAACTTTAAAAGGAGGCATATTCTACATAAGAACAGCCGGCGTTTATGGCACAGCCTTAATTCATTTTCACATAATACCTCCGGGTTTGAGGATCTAGACAGCAGTTCTACGCTGAATTCCATCAAGAGTTCAAGAAGCAAACTAGTTTATCAGGAATACAGAGAACAGCTTAATAATGACTTAATAAAAAAAAAACTTTTATGGAATTCTATAACTTTTCGCAAATGTTAACATTTAGTTTTTGGAGGAGACATAAATTAAGTCAAGAGTTAAAAATAAGAAGAAGAAAAAGAAGGAAAAAGTAGAGAGAAGGAGAAGAAAGAAGAAGAGAGAAGAAGACAGAAAAAAGAGAAGGAAGAAGGGGGAGAAGAAAGAAAAAGAAGAAAAAAAAAAGAAAGAAGGAGAAGAATGGGAAGGAGAAAAAAAAGAAGAAAGAAAAAGAAGAAAGAAGAAGAAAGAAAAAGAAGACAGATGAAAGAAAAAAAGAGAAGGAAGAAGAAGAAAGACAAAAGAAGAAAGAACAGAAGGAAGGCGAAGGAGAAAGAAGAAAAAGAAAGAAAAAGAAGAAAAAAGAGAAGGAAGAAGGGGTAGAAGAATAAAGAAAAAAAGAAGAAAGAGAATTAAGAAAAATAAGTAAGAAAAAGAAGAAGAAAGAAAAAGAAAGAAGGAAGAAGAAAGAAAAAAGGAAAAAGAAAGGAGCGAAACAGAAGAAAATAGGAAGGAAGAAAGAAGAAGAAAAAAGAAAGAAGAAAAAGAAAAAATTAAGAAAGGAGGAATAGAAAAATACAGGAAAAGAAGGAGGAAGATGGTTAAAGAAAGAGGGAGAGGGAGGAGAGGAAGAGGGAAAAGTAGTCACTTTGTTACCTATTCTTACACATACATTTGTTGGTTTTATTTTTTAAATCTTTAATAATACCAAATACTAATAATAAATCTTTAATTCTTTTTTCTTGCATTTAGGTTTATTTGGAGCTAAACAAATTTGTAAAATAGTATACGTTAATAATTCATCCTCCTAAGATAAAATGAATAAAATGAACAGACATCATTTTTTTAACATGGGAAAAAAAGGATTCACCTTCCCCAGCTGATGCAGGAAGGACAGAGGATGCTTTACAGTGAATGGCATTGGCCAGTTCATAAAGAGTGAACCAGAAAGTTACATTACAAATTCCTGGCATGTAGAACAAAACTAATGTTATCAATCAGGTCATTACAGGAATGGATGAAGGGATTAGGTGACACAGCCAATATTCTCACCAAGTCTGTGGTTAGAGCTTTCTGGGTCAGTCCTGATAAACCTGCAATGGAGCCTCTTGAATGATAGATCACATAGGGTGATATGTGCGCAGAGTCTGTGTGGGAATGACGCAGTGAAGGCATCTCTAGTGTGCAGTCACAGGACAAACCAGTACGCAATCACATAGCATAGATCTCTCAGAGATACATTCCAGAATATTAAAGGACAGTCAGTAAAATAAAGGGCTTTTGGCCAAAGTTGTCTGTGATTTTTTTTAATCTGGAGGGTTTGTACAAGTTACAGTAATTATATTATCACAGTTCACAATATGATGTTTTCATATTAGTATCTGAGCTCTAGACATATATTTCATATTCTGACTCATTTTTGGTTTCTAAACTTGCCCGCTCAGCTTTCGCCTATCTATGACTTTTTGTACTTTTTACCTGTCCAGAAAAAAAACATAGCCTGCAACCCTGATTGCAACATTTTTTCACATTACAAAATAAAAGATGCTGATCACTAAAATCATTTTTTAGATGAGGCTAAGCAGTACTATGGAGAATCAGCCACTCTGGGAAGAAAAATATTGCATTGAAGAAGTAATCGCCATTTACTACACTGACTATGCATTACACTTGTTACAACAGGTTAAATGACAAAAATTTTTCTAATTTTTCAAACACAAATTATATTGTTTCTTTGATAGTTACATCAATAGGCACTTAGTTAAGTAGCCACCTTTTGCCAAGAGTGTGCAAAGCAGTCATCAAAGCAAAAGGTGGCTACTTTGAAGAACCTAGAATATAAGACATATTTTCAGTTGTTTCACACTTTTTTGTTAAGTATATAATTCCACATGTGTTAATTCATAGTTTTGATGCCTTCAGTGTGAATGTACAATTTTCATAGTCATGAAAATACAGAAAAATCTTTAAATGAGAAGGTGTGTCCAAACTTTTGGTCTGTACTGTATATTACGAAATAATTCAGTACAGAATGCAAGAGCGAACGCGACATTGTATGAAAAAGGGCCATACAGTTGGGATTACGGTGTCTGCTCCTACGATCAGTGCCATCTCACATATCTCCAGTTCTACGAACCTCCAGAGACGTATTTAAAGTAATGTTGTTAGAATGCTTTAAGACCCAGTAGCTTTCTAGATTTAGAGCTCGTTTAACCTTTTTTTTTTTAACCCTTTAGGCTATTTTTTTACTAGAAAAATAAGAAGCAATATGTTAAGTGCTCTTTAGCATATGCGAGAAAGGTGGAAATTAAAGTGTACAGTATTTCTTTGCAGAGTTAAAGGCTCAAGGCTTTCTTCAATTAGCTCCTAAATTCCAATGACAAGCTTGCATTGGCTTTTCTTAGCCTTGTGGTGACCACATTTTAAAGATCCAAATCATTGGCCACACTAGTGTCATCACTATCTAATCCACTGATGGGGTAGACCTGACAACGGTTAATTCAATCCTTCCAATATCTCCAGTAAACCAGGGGCTTCCAGGACATAAGCACTATTCAGATGGTCATCTTGTGACACTTGTCTCGGGATTCAAGTGAATTTACGTGTAGGTTGCTCAACCCTCAATGCAGGGAAGAAGGTGGGTGCTAGGTCATATTGAGCAGATTATTTTACTCCAAGGCTCATCAATATGTAATCAGCACTTGGAGAAACAACACGTGGAAAGGCACAGAGATGCTCTAAATGCTTTTTATTTTGCTTTTCTCATAATTCACCCAGCTTTAAATGAAATATAAGGTGAAGTGTAGCAATGTTTCAGGTAATGTACCCTACTTCAGGCTGAAAAGAGAAACACCAAACATCCCTCGGTAATGATAAAAAGTGAGTACAATTGCGCCTGTAATCTACCATTAGATTGTTGTCAATGGAAAGACACTGAGCTGAAGGAAGAAATCCAGGAACCGGGTGGTATTCACCCTAAAAAAGACCGTATGGTATCAGGAATCTTGTGTAGAGAAAGATGTGGTGTATGTAAAGACTTGATTGCTGGAGCAATTACAATAATTTTTTGAACTACAAAAATTTGTTTTTAGCAAAGAAAACCTGGTTAAAAAGTTTGAGCGTCTTATCGCTCTAGGAAAAGGCGACCTGGCAACACCAAAACCCTCGGATCTCTAACGACGGCTTAATGATTGGGAAGAACATTCAGAAAGCTCTCTTCTTGATCATTGTAAGAACGAAAATCTGCAGTCAATGTAACTGCAAACTTGTGAATACAAGCCCCTTAAAATGCATTAATTGCTCAAATACCATTACTCGAAAAAGCCCAAGACAGTGGAGGTACTGTACTGTTTGGAGAGCAATCATTTTTTTATTTTATTTTCATACTCCCACCTTCATAGTTACATAACTGTCTCCTTTATGGACCTGCAAATTAAAGGGGCTGTCCATCCAAGGTGATAACTTGCTGATTGGTGGGTACCTGACCACTGGGGCCTACATTGATCGGCAGAATGGGGTATTTTTATCCCCTTTGCAAAAATGTATAGCTAGAAAAAGCCGAGAAAATCGCTCGGCAGTTCTATAGAGAATGAACAGAGCTGTGGTCGAGAATGTGCGCCGCCACTCTTTTCTAATGGGGATAAAAGTTCCCCATTCTACTGACTGGTGACTGCCACTGAAATCTTTTATTTGTAGCTTTAGAATAAAAATAGAGAACTGTGCAAGCTTCTAACCCCTCTACCCAACAGTGATCTGTAAGATCAGAGGAGGAAGGGAAGAGGGGAAGTTGAACGTAATGTCCACTAAAGTACGTGACTGCTCAACTTCCTTGGACCACTAGGGAAGTTTTCATTAGTATAAAAATTTTTTCCTATTTTCTTTATTTATTTCATTTCATTAGTAATTTCTGTTTTATGTTAACACAAGATAATATCCAATTCTTTTACTATGGTTTACATTCTCAGTGAAGCTTGAATCAACTAATCAATCACCGTAATCAGCAAAGAGATTCCTTTGTAGGACAACTTTTAATTTACGATAGGATAAGAACATCAATAGACTAAATAAAGGTGTTCAATTACCCTGTTTACAGACAAAGATATGCTGTTATCTACCACACAGGAAGGAAAATACTTTTGCTATACAACTTATAAGCTCGGCTCTAGGCTGGACAGATCACTGGATACAGGGGCAGGTTCAGTGTCACTGTGCTCCACTGACCCTGAAGAGACAAAGCTACCACTGCTAGCATCATCGGACACCAGGTGGTTCACACCAGCGGCTCAGTTATGCCGCTAGCCTGAATTCTCAATTTTCAGGATAACACTATCCCAGATAATCAGGAAGCCAGGAGACAGTGAACATAGGAACTTGAAACAACCCCTTTGTTGTCATTGTTGGGTTTTGAACCCAGGACCACAGCACTGCAAAGCAACACTAATAACCAGTGAGCCACCGTGCTGCCCATAAATTCATGCAGCATATCTCTAGTGCTGCCTATTTGCGGTAGCCTACCCCTTTAACTAGCCTTGCCAAATGATTTATTTAGCCAAACCAGAAAAAAGGAAACACCAATCCACAAAGACAGCTGCTTTTGGGTTCCTGCCTGTGGTCAGTGCAGAGCAGTGTAGTGGTGGGAGGCTAATGATGGAGTTTGAGGGGGTACTATTTCTACCTTTTGGAGATGGCTAACTGGCGTATATGGTGGCTACTGCCACGAGATGGCACTAGACAGTTTTGTTATTCAAGGTGAAGAATCAATTTGCATAACTTTGCCAGGCTTACATCATTGGGCGATCTTCACGAGAAGAAACAATACCAACCCAAAGCATTACATAAGTCACCAATGTCAGCTGCGATGTTTCAAAGGGCTTATAGGAGACAGATGAAAAATGGTGGCTTTCTTCCAAAAATTCTAACACTGAGAATGGGACGGAGCAGTAATACCACACTCAGCCCTTGGACAAGTGTGGCGCTATTCTTAAAGGGGTTGTTCGGTCCAAATTAATTATGTCTGCAGTCAATCTACAGACTTATTAATCCCCACGGGGAGTAATCCCCCGGCGAATCACGGATTCGTTGGTTTCAGACCCAGGGCCGGAGGGTATGTATGAGTTATACATACTCCCAGCCAGTGGGCGTGACCTCACTCCATATAGTTGTGTTGAGCCGAGGCCGCGCCCGTCTAGTGGTGCAGCTGGCCAGTGGGTGTGGCCGACTAGAGGGTCATACAAGTGTATGAAGTGAGACCACACCCACTGACTGGGAGTATGTATGATTCATACATACCCTCCGGTCCCGGGTCAGAAATCGGTGAAACCTCGCACCACACAGTGCGTGCGCTGGGGGAATTCATAAGTCTGCAGTCACACAGATGGACTGCAGACTTATCCATCTGGCCTGAACAACCCCTTTAAGTAGGCAGCTATGCTTTTCTAATCTCATGAAATCACAATAAATGGATACTATAACCAATATAAATATATGACATCCTGGACTGGGTTTACACAGATGTCTGGCCAGTCTTACAGATTATGAAATTGTTCTGAGTTAGCCATTTACACTTAGATTCTCATCTTCCACATCGATTGTAATTTTCCTAACATAAAACCTCCATATTCCTAATAATGGAATTGTCTTTCAGATATCGTTTCCACACCACAATCATTATGGCATATTTATCAAGCTAAATGCACCAGAATTAATAAGAAAACAAAACAAAAAAAAACAATGATTTGCACCATATTTATAGTGAGTTTTGGACCCTTTTTTACGATTTGTCCAAAGAAAGGGAACGACGTAGTTGAAAAAATAGGTGGGACTTATTGGGAAAGGGATGCTTCAGATTCTCACACTGATTGATCAGTAATAGATTATTCTGTGCACAAAAACTGCTATTTTTCTCAGCAGTGCAAGCCTGTTTACACGGGACGATGCTCAGCCAAGAACTTTACCTTTACGGTAAATCAAAACAAATCATTCCAGCCAATGAATGAGCGGTTTGCTCTTTTATTGGGTAATTGGCAGCCTGTTTGATTATTCACGATTATCATAAAACAAGTGTTCCTAAGAATGTTCATTCACGATAATTGAGCAGTATAAATGCACCTTTAGTTTGCACCATATAAGAATTAGATAGCATAGATAAATTGTGTTTGGCACACATTATTAAAGAAGTTGTCCAGGTTTGATATGAAAATCGGCAGTCAGTCTATGCGACTGGAAACTTGTGAATCCTCACAGCGCGCCTAGCACACACTGTCAGGATTCTTCAGTGCTGGCTCTGCAAGTATGGGATAGGCATATTCTTGGCCAAATTCTGACTAGACGTGCATAGCCTTGTTCAATTTGCTTTCATTAAGTGAGTCCACGCATGTCTAGTCGGAATGTGGCCAGAAATATGCCTATCCCATCTGTGCGGCGCCAGCACTGAAGAATCCTGACAGCGTGTACTGGGCGCACTGTGGAGACTCACAAGTTTGTAGTCATGCATGTTTAGTTGGAATATGGCAAGGGGTTATGCATATTGCTGAATTGCAATCACATGACCCCCCCCCCATCATCTCGGTGTTAAACCAAGGAATCCTGACAGCGCACACTAGGCACACTGTAAGCATTCATAAGTCTGCAGTCACATAGAGTGACTGTAGACTTTCGTGCCAAGCCTGGCAAACCTCTTTAAGCACATCAGATGAATATTTTGGTGTATGAAACACATTTCACATGAAATCAAATGGTCATTTAAAACAAATCAGTTTTGGTTTGATTGGGCAGAAATTGGTTAAATATCTGTACATAAACTAATTTAGAATGTTTGGGTTTTTTTTTCTAATAAGTTTAACAACTTTGCATCTGCAGGTAAACTATGTCTAGGAAATGTGCTATACAGATAAAACACTGACTGATTACGAAAAAGTAGCAGATCTAAACTACAGCTCTGAGCTCTATGCGAGCAAGGAATTTGAATGAAGACCTTATATTGTGCTACCGACATGCTACAGAATGCCAGCGGGGTATAGAATGCCACCAGGCTACAAAATGCCACCAGGCTACAGAATGCCACCGGGCTACAGAATGGCATCGTGCTACAGAATGCCACCAAGCTACAGAATGCCACCGGGCTACAGAATGCCACCGGGCTAGAGAATGGCACCATGCTACAGAATGCCACCATGCTATAGAATGCCACCAGGCTACAGAATGCCACCAGGCTACAGAATGGCATCGGGCTACAGAATGCCACCATTCTACAGAATGTTACCAGACTACAGAATGCCACCGGGCTACAGAATGGCATCGGGCTACAAAATGCCACCATGCTACAGAATGCCACCTGGCTATAGAATGGCACCGGGCTACAGAATGCCACCGGGCTACAGAATGGCATCGGGCTACAGAATGGCATCGGGCTACAGAATGGCATCGGGCTACAGAATGCCACCAGGCTACAGAATGCCACCAGGCTACAGAATGCCACCATGCTACAGAATGCCACCATGCTACAGAATGGCACCGGGCTATAGAATGCCACCAGGCTACAGAATGCCACTGGGCTACAGAATGCCACCGGGCTACAGAATGGCATCGGGCTACAGAATGCCACCTGGCTATAGAATGCCACCGGGCTACAGAATGGCATCGGGCTACAGAATGGCATCGGGCTACAGAATGGCACCGGGCTACAGAATCCCACCAGGCTACAGAATGCCACCAGGCTACAGAATGCCATCGGGCTACAGAATGGCATCGGGCTACAGAATGCCATCATGCTACAGAATGGCACCTGGCTATAGAATGCCACCAGGCTACAGAATGCCACCGGACTATAGAATGCCACCGGGCTATAGAATGCCACCATGCTACAGAATGCCACCGGGCTATAGAATGCCACCATGCTACAGAATGCCACCAGCAGATTCTCTACCGTTAGGTGAAGACTGTGCAGTATAATGGAAGAGCAAATATGACTGCAAAAGTGTTCACGCATGAGTCTAGACAAATGGTTAAGAGAGAGAAAAAAAAGAAGCAGGGATTGAAAAATAAAAAAAATCATTTGGAAATGTTATAACCTATAAATTGGGGTAGCTACAAGTATGGAATAAACCCATTTACCGGAGAATTTATGGCGCCCGCCCTGTATATTCAATTACAAAGCAAAGCAGAACAAGAGACAAATCCTCACCCTTTTGTCAGGCAATGGCAGTAAAATTAGCTGCTGGAGTATTGTAAGACTGGCTGAAAATAGCTATTGTATATTGCTTTTATTTAGAGAATAGTGGGAAAATATTTAGCTTTTGGAGAATTCAAGTGGCTACATTAGGCACAGCCATACTAAGTCAGTGACAGAAGTAACTGCAGTATATTCACCTGGTAATAACGTGAATAATTTGGGGATTAGGTGAAATCGAGAGCAATGAATTAATACTGTCATAAGAGGAGAATTGAGATGAGTGGCTTATAACACAATGTCTGCACTATGCATGTGTAAAACATTCCCTGGATCTCAAAGAACGCAGTTCTACATAAGCAAACCTGACATCTGATTTATGCAGCATAAACCAAAACCTAGCTGCAAGATTGCAGTCAGATACATACTTTTCAGAAACACTACGGCGTTTCAGTGACCATATACTCCACCAATCCGGCCTCTTAATCACCAGGAGCCAAGCTGGGAAGGGCTCTTTAAAGAGAACCTGTCAGCAAAATTCTGCAATGTAAGGTAAAGATATGGCCATAATGGTGCTGTTATGGAGATTACATTGATACCTTTGGTGAAGAAATCTTTGTTTTTCTTTAATCACTATTTGAAGTTTTCTTCTAATGAGATTTAGGTGCACAGGGCTGGATTGTGCTGGGGGTCTTCTACTGCCCCTCTCCTGCCTCTGGTGTTTGAATGACAGGTCACGGATTTTTCAGTGACATACCTCCTATTTGAAATCTTAGGTCGTCATTGCTGTAGGGATGAGTGCACAGATCGATTTCGCAGCTGGTCTGCAATAAAATGGCGCCATGGCCTGCGCAGATTGAGATCTCGGCTCAATGGCACATTAGAGACCGCTGTGCATGCGCCACCCAAGGCACCATTATATTTTGCATCAGGCGGAAAATCAATCTGCGCATGTACTGTCCCTGGCAATGACAGCGCCAGATTTCAAACAAGAGACAAGTGACTAAGTTTTCAACTGAGGCAGGTAGAAGGACCTGGGTAGAAGGAGAAGACCAGTGCACAGTCTGACCAGGAGGAGAAGACCAGTGCACAGTCTGACCAGGAGGAGAAGACCAGTGCACAGTCTGACCAGGAGGAGAAGACCAGTGCACAGTCTGACCAGGAGGAGAAGACCAGTGCACAGTCTGACCAGGAGGAGAAGACCAGTGCACAGTCTGACCAGGAGGAGAAGACCAGTGCACAGTCTGACCAGGAGGAGAAGACCAGTGCACAGTCTGACCAGGAGGAGAAGACCAGTGCACAGTCTGACCAGGAGAAGAAGACCAGTGCACAGTCTGACCAGGAGGAGAAGACCAGTGCACAGTCTGACCAGGAGGAGAAGACCAGTGCACAGTCTGACCAGGAGGAGAAGACCAGTGCACAGTCTGACCAGGAGGAGAAGACCAGTGCACAGTCTGACCAGGAGGAGAAGACCAGGGCACAGTCTGACCAGGAGGAGAAGACCAGTGCACAGTCTGACCAGGAGGAGAAGACCAGTGCACAGTCTAACCAGGAGGAGAAGACCAGTGCACAGTCTGACCAGGAGGAGAAGACCAGTGCACAGTCTGACCAGGAGGAGAAGACCAGTGCACAGTCTGACCAGGAGGAGAAGACCAGTGCACAGTCGGACCAGGAGGAGAAGATCAGTGCACAGTTCAGCCCCTTTGCACCTAAATATCATGAGAAGAAAGCTTCAAATACTGATAAAGAACAAAAATGCAGATTTTTTTCACCAAAGGTATCAAATTAATCTGTATAACAGTGCAATTATGGCCATATCATTACTTTACATTACAAAATCATGCTAACAGGTTTCTTTAAAGAAGCCCTTTCATTATTTCATTTTTTAAATCTGTGTATATTATTTGCAGTGTAGTGTGTGTGTGTTAATATTCTCACATATCCCCTAACTTTTCAGGATTCAGCGCCGTTGTTCTCCTCTTCTCAATGACGTCACCACCCTGCAGACTCTCCGAGGCACGCAGCGCTGTGTGATCCAGAAATGGCTTTTACAGTGTAAGGTTATGGTGCGTTAGAATGAGGATCCATAGACTTACATTGTAAGAGAGACTTGTGCCTCAGTCATAGAGCGAGGCAGAGAATCTGAAGAGCGGTGACATCACTGAGAAGAGGAGCAGAGTGGCGCTGGATCTCGGAGAAGGGGACGGTAGGTGAGTATATTAATACACTCTTCTCCACACTACACGCACAAATACATCGATTTATAAAAAAAAAATATTCTGCATGGGAGGGCTTCTTTAAAGTACAGTTTTTCTAAAACATCGGAGAATTTCACAGAAATATATACATGGCTGCAATCGTGCAGCCAGGATCTGATTCATGTTGCCCGCGGTTGGGTCAGCACAGATCAGATGACTGGTTCCCATTAAATCTAGAAATTAAATCTAAAAACATACAGGAATAATAGCATTGGAGTTTAAAAATATTTTGTCCTCCTGCAGACAGGGCACTGGTTTGCAGGTTCTTCTCTAGCCACAGCTGTCTTACAGCCACACATAGGGCAGTGAGGAGCAGGGGAACATGACCGAGCTCCTGAGACACACCGAGAAGATTAGTTTTATTTTAATATTAGACAAAATAGGAGTAAAAGGAAAAGATTAAAGGGGAACCCAGTCAATTGATTCATGCTGCTTAAGCCACAGCGTTTCAGAATAAAACATAGTTTAAAGGTCCAGATGAGGACCATATGGAGAAACTAGACTAGTCCGGCATCGGCTTCTGCATTCTCTATTACCAGTGAGCTGTATATTCTGTAATGCTGGTAAGCAGAGACATTGACTTCTCAGCATTTCAATACCAATTTTGAAGGCAAACCGGTTAGATCATAATGGCATCAAAGGTTTGTATGACATGACACCAGACAGCATCTACTATATAATCGGCTTATCCCGTCTGTCTGTCCGTCCAGGAAATCCCGCGTCGCTGATTGGTACGGCCGCGGCAAATCAGCGACCTGAGATTTCAGAACAAGATGGCGACCGTTAGTGGCTCATCTGCCGCACGGAGGTCAGCAACGACACAGCCGGGAGATGACCGGTGCTAGCCGGTCATCTCCCGGCTGCTTGCAGCAGAAGTGCCCCGACCAGCGGCCTCGCTCCCCGGTCCTCCCTTCACACTTGCCGTCGGGAGATCAGTGGCCCTAGCCGCTGATCTCCCGACGGTAGCCGCATGGAGGTCAGCAGCGATGCAGCCGGTCATCTCCCGGCTGCTCGCAGGGGAAGTACCCGCACAGGCAGCGCCGCTCCCCGGTCCTCACTAACACGTTTCGCTATTTGCGGCTGCAGCCAAGGAGTCTCCTGTTTCGCATTCCACGGTGAGTGATGGGCTGTGGGCGGGGTTATCCCCCATCCCGTCACATCCGGCATCCACCGCACGTGCATTCATTGACAGAGCGCGCGGTGGATGCTGGGTGTGACACGATGGGGGATAACCCCGCCCGTCATTCACTGTGGTACGCGGAACAGGAGACCCCTAGCTGCAGCCGCAAATAGTCGTGATGTAAGCGGGAGCAAGAGCCGGCTGCAGCCGGGGGAATTACGTGCTGGCTGTGCGTGGTCAGCGATGTTGTCACAAGCAGTATTGACAACATGACGTAATTACAAAATTCATTAGGGGCCCCGGGGGGATACATTGGGGGGTTAATTTAAAGTAGTGCACAACCCATTTAAACACTGCTTCGCTGATTAGTCGCGCCCGGTCGGCCGCATACATATTCTAGAATACCCGATGCGTTAGAATCGGGCCACCATCTAGTCCTTATATAAGCTCATTGAAAACGTAGTCTCCAGAACTAATTGTGGGAACAATGGTGAAGGACAGATGAAGTGTTTAATTATATTTCCTCCATCAAGTTAGTGGGTTTTTTTATCTTGGTTGGTGGACTCTGAAAGCTTTCAAGGAAAAACTAATTTCTGATATGAATTTACAAGTGAAAAAGTAACAGGAAAAGAAAAGCAAAAAACTTAAGACAATAAGGGTCCTTGTGACAGATAAATTGCCCATCACAAGCTCCAAGTTAAAAAATAAAAAGTCCATCATCGGTTGCGTGCAGCTAAAGGTGTGGATAATTGGGAAGGCTTTCATACAAACAATCGTTTATAAAAACATTAAACATATCCCCCATACGGTTTCCATACATTACATTAGGTAGGTGCTAAGTTACACTAGAGGATTTGCTGACGTCAAAAACAATGGTTTTTATATCAGTATAAAATATGCAATCAACATTAAACCGGCAAATTATCCATTGTTGTTCGATTTCTGGGCATATTTACATTGGACAATGAATATGTATGATCTTTGGGACAATAATTGGCTTGTGTAAAAGTTGGAAAAATGGAATATGCCTTTAAATGGCCCCCATACACATTAGATATGTGTTGGCTGAATGATGGTTCATCTCTCCTAATTCCTCCATGAACAGGAGCATTCGTTCTGCCGAGTGCTCCTGTGTTCTTTATTCCTCTGGTGGTGGCATATCACACCAAGAACAAATAGATCGGCATTCCGAAATGATACATGCTGGGTTCTCATCTTACTTGACTAGAGATGAGCAAACCCGAACTGTAAAGTTTGGGGTTCGTACCAGTGCTGAACTCCGAACACAGACTTCTCCCGGACGTCCACTTTAGTGTTCTGAGTTCCGGGACAGGAGGGAGAAAAAGAGAGATTACTACGACCATTTTACAGCACCAAAGTTCGGGTCCCCATTAAGGATGTGTCCCCACTATGCGTTTTTTAAGCGTTTCCGCAGAGGCAATTCCGCTGCAGAAACGCTTAAAAAATGCTTGGTAGAAGGCCTGCCATGTTCCCCAGTGATAATCCGCATGTGCTGTGCACATGTTGAGGAAATTTACGCTGCAAATTATCATTGCGGAAAAATCCGCAGCACTACCAATTATTTTGCGGAATCGCAGCGTTTTCGCCGCCATTGACTTGCATGGAATCGCATAATATCCGCATGACTACATGTGCACATGTGGATAACATGCGGTTCAATGTGCGGATGGTACCCGGGTTTGGAGAAGAGGAGACTCTCCTCCAGACCCGGGTACCATAGTACCTGTAAAAAAAAGAATAAAATAAAAAATATACATTATACTTACCTTCTGATGGCCCCCGGTCTCCTTATCCGATCCGTCCTGGCTCGCCGGCAGCTCGCGATGGTCTAAAAGGATCTGCCATGACGTCATTTAGTCATGTGACGGATCACGCGACCGCTTACTTCGGTGGTCGCGTGACCCGTCACATGAATAAATGATATCATGGCAGGTTCTTTTAGACCACCGATAGACACCGGACAGATCGGATAAGGACACCGGGGGCCATCAGAAGGTAAGTATAATATTTATTTTTTACCATTCTTTTATGGTCACACTATATAAATCCATGCCGGTTGCATGGATTTATATAGTGTGACCAAGTTGTCAAGCACTTTCCAAGTGATGCTAAAAATCACTTGGAAAGCGCTTGACAACCCGCATGCAGGAATGCATACAAAAACGCTTCACTTACACTTGTCCCTAGCAGGAAAAATGCATGTAAAATCCGCATGTACAATCAGCATGTACAATCCGCATGCGTTTTTTCTGCCAGGGAGATGCAGAAACGCTCAGGAAAAATCAGGAGCATTTCTGCATCGTGGGCACTTAGCCTAACTTCTATGGGGTTTGGGTTCAAGTTCGGGTAGAGTTCTGGTACCCAAACCGAACTTTGGACTAAAGTTCAGTCGAACCCCAACATCCATGGGTCCGCTCATCCCTATCCCTGACATCGTCTGTCAGGGGTGAGTTGGGGGGCAGGTTTGGTCAATGTTAAGTCTAATGTGTATGGGGGTCATTAGTGTGATTTGAGTCTTCTTATCTCTTAGGGTTTACAGAAGATTTTACAGAGTTTTACATGGCAGGAATGCAAACTAAAAAGCTAGCAGAGTACTGGTAAGGTTTGGGTAAACATAAAAAGCTTTTCAAAGTAACTCCAAAAATGATTTTGGTCATATCTCCCACCAAAAGTGACTGTGGCAGATGCAACTGATGCAACCTGGAAAACAGGAGGCTTAGCTATCTAGTCAACTGCACAATGGCAGAACTTCCTCTGCAAAACATACAGGAAAAAAAGTGCAAAAATGGGATTGAAAAGTAGTCTAATAGAATAGTGGTCTTGTCAATGAAGAGACCAATAACCAAAAGATATTGGCCTAGATTCAACAAGACCAAGAATTTTCTTACTGGTCTTGATTGGGGAACGTGTAGGAGTCAGTCGCTCTTGATTTATGAAGACTCCCTGACTGAAGTAAGATTTCTGGGGTACTGAACGCCACAGCTAGTCGTGTTTTAAACAACCTGTGGCGTCATGCCCTTGCTGCACCCCCGTAATGCCTATTTTGGCAGAGCTAGAAGAAACGGTTGTGGAAAAACAAAAGGTTAAAGAATTTTTGCACAACTCCAAATTGTGCAAAAATGTTGACTTTTCAAAACAATTTACGCCAGATTTCTGGCAAAATTGCTTTTGATGAATTGGCCCACTGAATCATTCAAAGCTTAGTCTTGTTAAAATTAATCTTTCACCACATTTCACAATACAAACTGTGTACATTATTAAATATATATCTTACACCTGATGAGACTGGTGTACTTATTTTGAAAATCCTTATCATAATTAGCTGTGTAATCTTGAGTCCAGCTAAAAATGGAAATAGTCATGCTATCTCAAGCAATACATTACAATGTACTATATTCTGCAAAAAAAAACTTTTTCAAAAAAACATAGACTGGCAGATACACAAACGAAAACATAAATTAAGACAGAGATAATACCAATGGCTTATGCTGAACATTTCTCAGAAAATCTATTTATCAAAAGTGTCTTGTATGTGGCATAAAACAACCAAAAAACAAATAAAGTGTCATCAAGAAGTGAAAGAGTTGACAAAACTTATTAAGAAGTGAAAAGATTTTTTTTTTATAATTCTTTTTTGTTAAAACTTAGCAGCACCAGAAAGAAGAATAAAGGGGTTTACATATGTTACAATTCTAAACCTATCAATCAAACCCATGTTATTCCCTTGGGAGCTTATTTACATGCATATTTATTAGGCTCACATGCTAATTCCCTGCTGTTTTATGCCTGCAAGGCATGTTTATGAGTCATAATTGTTGGTCTCATTTGATGTATTTCACTGTAGTAAGACATTATTCAGTTATGCGGTCTAATGTCAATGAGTTATGGTGACCTGATCTTCCAGTGGTAACTAATTCTTTCGTGTGAGTTGGAGCATCAATTATTAATCCTAAAAGAAAGCAAAAAAAATATTTTTTTAAAAAAAAAAAAAAAGATCAGTAACTCGGCACAAACTCGAATAAAGGAAGACAGGAAGTCTAACGCTTCTCCTTCTGTTGTTAAAGCCGAGCACTTGAGGAGAGGTCTAGGAGACGGCGGTGCTCATGTATGACAACACCTATGTGTAATTTCGGCGCTGCGGAATAGATTGTAAACAAGGTATGCGCTGAATGTAAATCAGGTGTGGAGCAAAGGTATGAAAAGTATTTGCAAACCAATGAGTTGTTTAATGATGCACTGGTCTGGAAATAAAAAACGCACAGATTGAAGGAAGAGGGGGTCGGAGATGGAGCATTAGCATGCAGTGATACCTTGCATAAAAAGCTTATACAGCAGCCAAATGTTTATGCAGCTGCTAAGTGAGGTCCATTTCAATATTTAATTTCGGACATGATTACAACGACTCGTCTTTAGGCGTCTTTCTTTGCTTTCTCTTTTTTTCTCTTCAAATCACAATTCGTGTAAATTGCAACAAACTCAAGAAACGCTGACGTGCTGCAAAGCTGTGGAAGTGTTTTGTTGTGTTTTTTTCTCTCTTTCTCTCTGTCTAGGCATGTTATCTGAGATTTTGTACATTTTATTGACCCTTTAGATACCTGACAAGTTTCTTTTTTGCTGTATTTTTTTTTGGTATTGACTTATTTTCCAGTTACACCTGTATATAGAATACCTTGTATCTCACGGTAAAATATTGTTTACTGGTAAAGTCTAAAAAAAATATCCCTTTAAAGTAAAAAAATGTAGACTTTCATCATCTTTCTGCTTTTAGCTATTCCAAATTTGGGAAAGAATGACAGTCACGGAAAATATGAAAAATATGGAACTAAAAAAGACTCAATAAAAAAGATTAAAAGGGCTTATTGTTTTAATTGCATTATTATTCTAAAGTCCACTAACTTTGATGCCCATCCATGTTAAAAATACAAAGAGCAAATAACAACAAATTGAATCTGGGATTGAAAATTATATTGTTTATATCTATCTATCTATATATCGATAATTATACAGTATATATTTTTTTATTCTGCTCAATAAAAAATGCTTAAATAAACTGTTAATACTAACGGAGATTGCACCCAGGATGCCTCATGTTTTTTGAGGGCTAAAAAAATAACTGACCATATTTTATCAGTGTGCTAGATCTGATTTTTCTGATTTTCATTCATTTTTGGACCATGTGTCCATTTTTAAAATCAATGCAGAATTCATTGACCTCAGATGCAAAAAAATCCCTAAATTCCAAGCCCAAATAAAAATGGACAGCATTTCGATGACAAATCAATGGCATCAGCGTGCAGTCCATTTTTTCCACAAACTCTTGGATTTGAATGGATGACTTAGAGATGGGTGAATCGAGAGTCCATCAGCCATATCTTCAGCCCGTGGATGCTGGACAGGAGCCCTGCAAACTGCCTCCTACCTGCCGGCATCCCTGGCACCTGTTCTGATTAGTAGTCCTGGCACGACATCATGTGGGCGTCACACCGCAATGATGATGTTGCTCTAAGCCTACAAAGCAGAAAAGGTGCAGGAGATTCCAGCAGGTAATAGGTTTGCATGTCTCCTGTCCGGAGGCCACGGGCTACTGACATGGCCTCTAGATTAGAGTTCTACCATTAGATTTGCTCATCTCTAGATCTTTGATCTGCTAACTGGATCAAAATTGAATATCTCCGTTTTGTTGTTGTGGACAAATAGTCTGGAAAAACATTCATGGAAATGTGAACATGCCCATAGAATGCAGAGGGTATGTGTTCACTCTATGACAAACAGGTATAGAACACATGTATGAAACACTAGCGTCTGAATGAGACCTAACTATATCAACGTTTTGCACTATTAGGCTGAGTTCACACGATGCGTTTTTCATGCGTTTCCGCGGCGTTTTTGCAGTTGCGTAAACGCCGCGGAAACGCATGAAAAACGCATGGTAGAAGGGCAGCAATGTTCCCCAATGGAAATCCGCATGTGCTGTGCCCATGATGCGGATTTTTCCGCAGCGTAAACGCTGCGGTCAAAAATCCGCAGCATGTCAATTAATTTTGCGGAAACGCTGCTCTTTTGCCGCCATTGACTTGCATTAGACCGCATGGAATCCGCATCACTGTATATGTTGATGCGCTTTTCATGCAGTCTAATGTGCGGATGGTACCCGGGTGTGGATGAGAGGACTCTCATCCAGACCCAGGTACCATTAAAAAAAAAAGAATAAAATAAAAAATATATATATTCTCACCTTCTGACGGCCCGCGCTGCGTACTGCCGGCTTCCCGGGCACTTCGCGGTTGAATGAAGGACCTTCGCTGACGTCAGAGTCATGTGACGGGTCACGTGACGCTGACGACGGAAGGTCCTAAAGTCTTCACTGCCGGCAGCCGGGACCGATGAAGCAGAACACCGGGGGCCATCAGAGGGTAAAGTATAGATTTATTTTTTATTTTTTGACATTTTTCACACACTATATAAATCCATGCCGGTTGCATGGATTTATATAGTGTAAAGTTGACAAGCACTTTCCAAGTGATGCTAAAATCGCTTGGGAAGCGCTTGTCAACCCGCATGCGGAAATGAAAGTGAAGACCGCTTCATTTCCGCATGTCCCTGGCAGGAAACCGCATGTACAATCCGCATGCTTTTTTTCCTGCCAGAGAGATGCAGAAACGCTCAGGAAAAAATCCTGAGCATTTCTGCATCGTGTGCACATACCCTTAGTAAAGTAGCCGATCCATGATTTTTAAATCAAAACCAATAGCTGGTCTAATCCACCATCACATGTGCATGAAGTTTCGACTCCACAATATTCCTTTCTCAGGAGAATCTGATAATGTGGTCGTGAAGAAAACCAGTTATTTATTCTAATTTGGAGATTGTGGTTCTGTTACTTGAACTTTACTGGATATTTCATCTAGTAACTGACCTAGCCCCAGCACTGACTGACAGCAGCTCAGCATTAGGGCCGGCTGTTAGTCAGTGTCGGGGGGCATGTATTTACAGCCGCCGCTCTCTATACACAGAGCAGTGAGTGAACCCGCGCCTGTGACTGAAACCGGCCGCTACTGGGAGGAATAAAGTTAATTTCCTCCCGGTAGCGGGTGTTTAAGCGCTAGCACCAGGCAGGTTTAGAATGCTATTAACCTGCACATTAACCCCATATCTGCAGGGTAATAGCATTTTTTCATGTGATAGGTTCCCTTTAAGAGCAGCGCTTGCAGGCTCTAGAGCATACATGTCAAACTCTGGCCCATAGGGTGGTTATATTTAACCTGCGACACCAGAACCGCCACCCCTATGTGGGGCCATTATACTGTATGGAGGACTATGTGGGGCCATTATTCCGTATGGAGGACTATGTGTGGCCCAGTATACTGTATGGAGGACTATGTGGGCCATTATTCTGTATGTACGATTATGCAGGGTCCATTATACTGTATGGAAGACTATGTGGAGCCATTATTCTGTATGGAGGACTATATGGGGCCCATTATTCTGTATGGAGGACTATATGGGGCCCATTATTCTGTATGGAGGACTATGTGGGGCCCATTATACTGTATGGAGGACTTTATGGGGCCTATTATACTGTGTGGAGGACTTTATGGGGCCCATTATACTGTGTGGAGGACCATGTGGGGCCCATTAAACTGTATACTGGTTGGCACACGACTTTTTCCAAGTTTTTCATTTTGGCCCTCTGTGTGTTTAAGTTTGACATTCCTGCTTTTCTGTTTGATTGGTAATTAGGATACAACATTTAGTCTGTTGGTCGGGTTGTTTTGTGGGGTTTTTTTTGCACAATTGTTTGGTATGTTTTTAACTGTATATCTTAATAAAATATATAATATAAAAATGTCTTCCCTTTAGTTTACACATTCCTGCTCTAAAGTAAAGAGCTTGCAATTTTGCCTTGGAAACCAGCCACCACTAAAGCACTGTAGAGGTGGCTGGTAATCTATGCAATAAGCAATACAATAGATATTTGAAAAAAAACGCCATTCTTTAAGCAGTTTGCAAGTTTACCCATTTAAGAAGTTCAGACAACTTCTTCAATGTCAAGAACAAAGGGGTTACATGATTGGCATAGAGGAGCATAAGGGGGAAAAAGCAATTTTCAGCCAGAGGAAAAGAAAAAGGCAAAGTGTATGAGTTTTTCAAAAACAGTATATGGCACTCCTATAAGGTGAAGGGTGCTCAAGAAGGGTTCCACATCCGATAGATCATAAAATAAATAATACTTGGCACTCCAAAATAAAGGTTATATTTTTCCAGATTTTATTGTAAAGCAATCCAACAAAAAACTGTAACGTTTCGGTCCTATACTTGGACATTCATCAGACACAGATTGTTGTTGGTCCAATAGTAAATGATGCAGGAAAAAAAGCGCACTAGAATGGCGACCTAAGTCGCAATGTATAAGAGCAGCATGATGTAGAGGCAAAGACCCGGATTCCAGTGATGTTTCACTTACTGGGCTGTGTTTTGCTGTTTCAATACAATCAGTATTTTATCAGCAGATTATCAAGGACTAGATGCCATTGTGCATCCTAGTCCAACCACGCCCTCAGCACAGATTGTCAGCTATCTCTATACAATGCACACAGAAAGCTGTGGTGGGGGCGGGTTATACACAGATAAACAACTGAGCTCTGCTACATCTGTAGCAGAGAAAACCGATACTAAAACAAGTTCAACTGTTGCACCCTGTATACTAAGTGATACATTTCTGGAATCAGGATATGTGCCCACGATGCAGAAATGCTCAGGATTTTTTCCTGAGCGTTTCTGCATCTCCCTGGCAGAAAAAAACGCATGCGGATTGTACATGTGGATTGTACATGCGTTTTGCGGATTGTACATGTGGATGTGAAGCGTTCTCCACTTGCATTTCCACACGCGGGTTGACAAGCGCTTTCCAAGCGATTAGCATCACTTGGAAAGTGCTTGTGACAACTAGGTCACACTATATAAATCCATGCAAACGGCATGGATTTATATATTGTGACCCGAGAGAGTGGTTAAAAATAAAAAAATAAATGTATACTTACCCTCCGATGGCCCCCGGTGTCCTGCTCACTCCGTTCTCCCTTGCCGGCAGTGGTGGATTGAAGGACCTGCCGACGTCAGTGTCGCGTAACCCGTCACATGACTCTAACGTCAGTGCAGGTCCTTCAATCCACAGCGAAGTGCCGGGAAGCAAGGAGGAGCGCAGCGCGGGCCACCGGAAGGTAAATATACATTTATTTTTTATTTTATTCTTTTTTTACAGCTTTTTTAATAGTACCTGGGTGTGGATGAGACTCTCCTCTCCTCTACACCCAGGTACCATCCGCACATTAGAACGCGCCAATTACGCAAGTACAGATGCAGTCTTGTGGAATTGGCGCCTTATAATGCAAGTCAATGGCAGCGAAACGTAGCACTTCCGCAAAATAATTGGTAGTGCTGCGTTTTTTTCCGCAATGATAATCCGCAGCGGAAATTTCCGCAGCATGTGCACAGCACATACGGATTATCATTGGGGGACATGGCAGGCCTTCTAACATGCGTTTTTAATGCATTTGCGCAGCTGCAAAAACGCTGTGGAAACGCATTAAAAACGCATCGTGGGCACACAGCCTCAGGGTCTCTGTCCCTACCTCATGCTGCTGTCAGATTACATAGCAAAAATCTGCAGACAGATTCCCGTTATTTAAAGTAACAATTAATATATGTTAAAACATTTTTACATGTTATAGCTTGTAAACAGCTTTTTACAAGTACAGGCTGAATATAATCATAGAAACATATATGCCACGTGGTCAGCATTTCTCCTTAACCCTCCGTCACATACAATAGGCCTGACAGGCCTATCTCTTTTACTTTCATTTCTCCTTCCTCACCAGATTGTGAGGAAATCCCCTCCCTCCAGGTAGTCTCCTGTCTCTAGCAGCTCTGTGAAACCTCATTCCACAGTTGGATTGCAGAGCTTCAGGAGGACAGATATAACTGCGCTAATCTCTCAGGCTCATTGTATGTGAACACGTCACACTCAATAAGGTTGGTATTTTATGTTTTTATTCATCACAATTGTTTATTTAGCTTGTTTTATGAATGTATAGCACAAAGTGTGAGGATATTTCATAGAAATAAGGCAGATTAAAAAAGAAAGTGTGCTGCTCAGGCATATACAGTAGTTCCCTAACACATATTCCTTCTCTTGCTTCAGATTATCTGCTGAAATGGAGAGGAAAATGTACAATTTATCAAAAAACCTTGATGTTGAGGAAGTAACAAACATGCTGTTAGATGATGCAGACCCCACACTGAATGAGGATTTAGGAGAGGAAAGTGAGATTGATTCTCATGATGAGGTGGAAGTATGTGAAGTGGATTCTGAAACAGAGCAAGATGGTGACAGTGATGAGGATGAAGATGTAGAATCTTATTATATGGGAAAAGATAAAAAAAAAACAATGGAACAAGAAGCCACTCCAGAAAAAACGTAGGGAACCTCAAAACATTATTACTCACCTTCCAGCAGTTATAGGAACTGCAAGTAATGCAAAAACTGCAGTTGAATGCTGGAATAGTTTATTCACAGATGACATTCTGGACTCTATTGTCACATATACCAACCAATATATAGACATTATAAAGGACAAGTTCATCTGCAACAGAACCATCAAGGCCACAGATGAAATAGAACTGCGTGCTTTTTTTTGGATTATTATACCTTGCAGGAGCTTATAGGGCAAATAGACAAAGTTTGGAGGAACTTTGGAGTAAAGATGGGGATGGAGTTGAAAAATTTGGCCTTGTTATGTCCATAAACAGATTCAAGCTTCTAATTCGTTGCCTTCGGTTTGACGACAGAACTACCCGAACCGAACGTAAAACACATGACCGACTTGCTCCAATTCGTGATATATTCCAAAAATTTGTTGAAAACTGTAAAAAAAGCTATTGCCCTGGGGAGAATCTCACTATTGACGAAATGCTCCCTGGTTTTCGTGGTAGATGTGCCTTTCATCAATATATTCCATCAAAGCCTAACAAATATGGAATAAAAATGTATGCCCTTGTTGATGCCAGTAAGACCTACACTTACAACCTGGAAGTTTATGCAGGAAAACAACCAGAAAGTCCTTACTGTGTCAGCAACAAACCCAGTGATGTTGTAAAAAGACTGGCTGAGCCCTTATTTGGATCGGGTCACAATATAACAGCTGACAATTGGTTTTCAAATTGTGATCTGATTGATTATCTGAAAATGCAGAAGCTTTCATATGTCGGAACTGTAAGAAAAAATAAAAAAGAATTGCCTACACAGTTTGTAAGTGTGAAAGGCAGACAACAGTACAGCAGTATGTTTGCATTCCATAATTGCATTCCATTGGTTTCCTATGTACCACAAGCAAAAAAAATTGTACTTCTTCTATCAACACTTCATGATGATGATGCCATCGATCCTGGGACTGAGGCACAAAAAACCTCGGAGATAATTACATTTTATAATGCAACCAAAGGGGGTGTTGATACAGCTGATCAGATGTGCTCAACTTTCAACGTCAGCAGAAACACCAAACGCTGGCCAATGGTCATATTTTTTGCTATGTTGAATTTGGGTGGTATAAATTCACAAGTCATTTACCTTGAAAACAAGCTTGAACCACTCCGTAGACGATTCTATCTGAAAAAATTGGCCCATGAACTAGTGCTTGGAGAGCTACGCAGGAGAAGTATGAAAACAATCGGTATCCCCTCTCGCCTTCAAGTTCAGCTCAAAAGATTCCGCCCAGAAGATGATAGTGAAAATTCACCACCTGCACCACCTCCCAAAAGAAGGAGATGCACCACCTGCACCACGGAAAGCGGAATCAGAAGGCTTTCTAATTATGAATGTCACAAATGTCATAATGCAATCTGCCTGACACATGCAAAAATGATGTGTAATTCTTGCTCTTTGCTCTGCAAGTGTAATTTTTCTGGGGAAACTTCAGGATCTAATTCTGATTGAATATGTGCTTAATAGTACTTAAGGTACCTTAAAATTAAGTTAGTTTCCATAAATTTTCTTTGTAGAGTTTCTGTATTTCAGAGTTATTAGTTTTATGTTAAGTAAATGGTTTTTTTGCACCTGATTATGTGTAGTCTCTTTTATTACATCCCTATGAAGGTCACTGATCACTTTTAGAGCACTGAAATTGCAAACATTAGATATTATAGGTATTTTTCTAGCCTGCGCCTGACAGTCACATTGTATGTGAACTCGTTAGAACCGATATTGTATGTGACGGAGGGTTAAAGGGATTGTCCGGTCAAAACCGGTAAGTCTGCAGTCTCTCTGTGTGACTGCAGACTTATGAATCCTCCCAGGGCACGCACTGTGCGCTGCGGGGATTCGCAGGTTTCAGACCTGAGACCAAAAGGTATGTAAGAGTTATACCTAAACCCGGCCAGTAGGCACGGCCTCGCTCTCCATACACTTGTATGGGGGGATTCATAAGTCTGCAGTCACACAGAGTGACTGCAGACATCGGTTTTGGCTAGGCAACTCTTGTAACCTATACTGCTCTCAGATAGCTTAGCATAAGAGACAAAGGTGCTTTAAAGAGTCTCTTTGGTGACAGATCACCTGTAAAATTCATACATTCGCACGCTACATATTAAACTTGGATTTTACAGACAGATCCCAGGGCTAATGAGATCAGAGCACTGATGCCAATACTGGGAATTCCTGGTCTCCTGTGAGCCAACAACACAGCACAAAGCAAAATAGCAGGTCCAGCTATAAACCGAGGCATCAGTTGTGAAAACTGCAGGGAAAGGGTTAATAGACGAACTTACTGTAGTTCCTAATATGTCTCAAAGTAGGATCAGCATGGAACAGAGTTAAAAAAAAAAGAAAAACTTTAATGTTCTCAAACTTTGGCAAAATCAGAGAGCAAGGTGAGGGAATATTAAATAGACAGTGCGGATCAACGTTCCTCGTTTTCCTTTTCTCTTATTAAGACAACATCTGTTCTGGCCACAAGTAAGCAAATCAAATCTGATGTAAATTTCCACTGACGGCATGGTAAAATGCCCACCAGGAAAGCAATTTTTGCAAATTTACATTTCTTATAGAAAAATGCTGCTTTTTTACGTAATATTTATTTGTATTTTTATACACATTTGCTTTATGGTATTATAAACATTTAACATCGTGTGAAACTCCAATGGGCATCAAATGTAAAGCTTAGCATCTTAGTATCTATGAATTCTACACATATACTGTGTGCATGTGTATATATACAGTATACACTTGAAACCAGAAGTTTACATACACTATATAAAAAGACATATATGCATGTTTTTCTCAATATCTGACATGAAATCAGAATAAACCTTTCCTGTTTTAGGTCAATTAGGATTACCATCATTTTTAATATTTGCCAAATGCCAGAATAATGAGAGAGAATGTTTTAAGGCATTTGTATTACTTACTGCAAAGTCAAAAGTTTACATACACTAAGATTACTAGCTGGAGATTAAGATTAAGAGCTGGACGCAGTGCTGGAGGAGAGTGGAGGTGAGTATGATTGTTTATTTTTTTTCTGTGCAGCGTGATGGGGATCAGGGGGTGCCAAGCATACCAGGATGAGGGAGGCCATACATACAGGGATGAAGGGTGCCATACATACAAGGAAGAGGGATGAGGGGGGCCATACATATAGGGATGAGGCAGGGGGGGCATACATACAGGGATGAAGGCGGCCATACATACAGGGATGAAGGGGGTCATACATACCGGGATGAGGGGGGCCATACATACAGGGATGAGGGGGCCATACATACTAGGATGAGGGGGGCCATACATACTAGGATGAGGGGGGCCATACATACAGGGATGAGGGGGCCATACATACCGGGATGAAGGATGAGGGGGGCCATAAATACCGGGATGAAGGGGGCCATACATACAGGGATGAAAGGGGCCATACATACAAGGATGAAGAGTGCCATACATACCAGGATGAGGGAGGCCATACATACAGGGATGAAGAGTGCCATATATACCAGGAAGAGGAATGAAGGTGCCATACATACCAGGAAGAGGGATGAAGGTGCCATACATACCAGGATGGGTCTGAGGGGGGCCATACATACCAGGATGAAGGGTGGCATACATACCAGGAAGAGGGATGAGGGGGGCCATGCATACCAGGATGGGGGATTGGGGTGCCATGCACACCAGGAGAGTGGATTGGGGTGCCATGCTTATCAGGATAGGGATGAGGGTCACGTATAACAGGAAGGAGGGGGACAGGATGGGGGATATTAGCAGAATTGGGGGACATTACCACTATAACAGTGTCAACAGCAGACCCCCTCCCCCTTAACAGGGCATTATGACCACATTTTTTGCTTACATTTTTTTCTATTTTCGTCCTCTAAAACCTAGGTGCTTCTTATGGTCCGGTGCGTCTTATAGTCCGAAAAATACGGTATATATATTAAATATATCCTCAGCATTTTCCATACCTAGCTAAAACGTTGGTGTGTCTATCTATTCATATACACTGCTCAAAAAAATAAAGGGAACACTTAAACAATAGAATATAATTCCAAGTACATCAAACTTCTGTGAAATCAAACTGTCCACTTAGGAAGCAACACTGATTGACAATCAATTTCACATGCTGTTGCGCAAATGGAATAGAAAATAGATGGAAATTATTGGCAATTATCAAGACACCCTCAATAAAGGAGTGGTTCTGTAGGTGGGGACCACAGACCACATCTCAGTACCAATGCTTTCTGGCTGATGTTTTGGTCACTTTTGAATGCTGGTTGTGCTTTCACACTCATGGTAGCATGAGACAGACTCTACAACCCACAGAAGATGCTCAGGTAGTGCAGCTCATCCAGGATGGCACATCAATGCGAGCTGTGGCAAGAAGGTTTGGTGTGTCTGTCAGCGTAGTGTCCAGAGGCTGGAGGCGCTACCAGGAGACAGGCCAGTACACCAGGAGACGTGGAGGCAGCCGTAGGAGGGCAACAACCCAGCAGCAGGACCGCTACCAGGAGGAGCACTGCCAGAGCCCTGCAAAATGACCTCCAGCAGGCCACAAATGTGCATGTGTCTGCACAAACGGTTAGAAACCGACTCAATGAGGGTGGTATGAGGGCCCGATGTCCACAGATGGAGGTTGTGCTCACAGCCCAACACCAGGTAGGACGCTTGGCATTTGCCACAGAACAACAGGATTGGCAAAGTCGCTACTGGCGCCCTGTGCTCTTCACAGATGAAAGCAGGTTCACACTGAGCACATGTGCCAGACGTGACAGAGTCTGGAGACGCCGTGGAGAGCGATCTGCTGCCTGCAACATCCTTCAGCATGACCGGTTTGGCAGTGGGTCAGTAATGGTGTGGGGTTGTATTTCTTTGGAGGGCCGTACAGCCCTCCATGTGCTCGCTAGAGGTAGCCTGACTGCCATTAGGTACCGAGATGAGATCCTCAGACCCCTTGTGAGACCATATGCTGGTGCGGTTGGCCCTGGGTTCCTCCTAATGCAGGACAATGCCAGACCTCATGTGGCTGGAGTGTGTCAGCAGTTCCTGCAAGATGAAGACATTGAAGCTATGGACTGGCCCGCCAGTTCTCCAGATCTGAATCCGATTGAGCACATCTGGGACATCATGTCTCGCTCCATCCACCAACGTCACATTGCACCACAGACTGTCCAGGAGTTGGCGGATGCTTTAGTCCAGGTCTAGTACGAGATCCCACAGGAGACCATCCGCAATCTCATCAGGAGCATGCCCAGGCATTGTAGGGTGGTCATACAGGCACGTGGAGGCCACACACAATACTGAGCCTTATTTTGACTTGTTTTAAGGACATTACATCAAAGTTGGATCAGCCTGTAGTGTGTTTTTCCACTTTAATTTTGGGGGTGACTCCAAATCCAGGCCTCCATTGGTTAATAAATGTGATTTCCATTGACGATTTTTGTGTGATTTTGTTGTCAGCACATTCAACTTTGTACAGAACAAAGTATTCAATGAGAATATTTCATTCATTCAGATCTAGGATGTGTTATTTCAGTGTCCCCTTTATTTTTTTGAGCAGTGTATAATTTTTTTGTTTATTATAAGCCAATGTTACACAAAGTTTATCATTCATTATATTTAGGCCCCAAGTGGGATGCACTTAGTGGCCAGTTTATTATAGTCTCCTGCTTTGTTCTTTGTTAGGACACCTATGTTCTAATGTTTGGCAGAGGAGTGTACATTGAGAGCTCCAGTGAGCAATGCCCGCTTGGTAAAGACTGTCAAAAATTAGCACTAAATAGAAAGACCCATATATTGGGAACCATATGGCGGATTTAAACAAAAAAAAAAAACAAACAAGAAAAAAAACAGGATTCCTCAGGGGAGCAGGAGTAAAAGAGCAGCAAAAACTGTCCACTTTTGGACTGGTGACAGGTCCTCTTTAAATTAAACGAAGAAACTTAATGTGAAAACACAGGGGAGAACCCACACTCCCTTGCCCAGGAGCTGTGGTATGATCAAACCATGTTCCTATACGGTCAGACACGGCCATTACACAGTACACAGCAGGTCACATTTATAAGATTATCTCAGCACAGGAACATTTTATTTAACACATCCAATTGTGGAACTTATTATCATCCCAAGATCTATTGATTAAAATGTATTTTGTTCATGCGACAAGAAATTGAAAAGCCCAATTTATCATGCCATTTCCGCCAATTTTTTGGTGTAAACACCTTTCAATTAGTGAGTTTTTGATTTGCTACAAATTCATTAAACAATTTGTCTTTTGAGGTTTAGTTAGTTATCTGATTTTTACGTTAATGTGACTTTACCAGATGTTTTAGACAGATTCATAAAATGCGACTTCGTTAAAATTTGGCTCAACACTATTGCAGTTCCCCCTGGAGTGATTTTACGAACGCCAATTATTTTGGTGCATTTTTTGTGACATTTTGCAAAACGAGCCACTATTTCTGCTAAAAACGTCACAAAACCAGTTATAGTCAAAAAACAAAATACAATTTTGGACTTTGTGAAAAATGTATAAATCGTATGCGCCATTTTGACAAATTTTACGCAAATCATGTTAAAGAAAACCACAAGTTAAAAAGAAAAGTGACTTAAAAAAAATGCAAACGATGAAATTGGACCCTATGGGCTTTTCAACAAAAGAGAATTTTCTTGTGTTCACAGAATGGGTGCTCCAATTGAGGAACATCCATATGCTAAATAGGGTATATAAACCGAGGAAGGCAACTCCTTTAATAGAGCAAGACAAAAGGTATGTACAAAAGTTTTATGAGATCCTTTCTGAAATGCTTTGTAACAAAACTGAATGGATCCAGGTTTGCTAGAACGCCCATCTAATAAGAACTGATTAGTAATAATAAGAAGCTGTAACAGGAAAGGTAAACACTGAAGACATTTATTATTGTGCTGAGGAAAAAGCAAAATTAAAATAACCTGGAACATTTGTGTGTGCAATTCATCATTAGGCAATGCGAAAAAAAAAAACAACAAAGGCAAACGTTGGCTCGGTGGAGAACTTCTTTGTCATCGTTAATGTATGCCCGTTCTCACAGCTGAATCTATTAGATTGAGAAAGATTTTCATTAGAAGCTGAAAACTCCTTGGCGGCATTGATAGCAAGATTACTGATCACTAGGCAAACAATGAATACATAGACATTGTGTCTACCATACTAAGGCTTTTACTATTACAGGGATGCGATTATCTGGCAAGAACCTTTACAAATCCTTGAGGAAAAAACTCTATTTGAAGCAACATGGCATTGGTAACTTATTTCAACACCATCGCCGCTTTACCAAATTGATACAAATGGCCTTCCTTCTGTTTTAGGCTATCTGCTAGTCTGATCGCTACATATAATTGCCAATATTAGGCTGTACCATGGAAATGCGGACTCGTAACTGACTCAATCTGCTTTGCGTCCTGGCAGAGGTGTTCATAAAATGCAGAGGGAACATCCTGGAGAAAAGCGGATTTTTCTTTGTTCGGAAGCCAGATTGTGCAGGAATAGTCTCCTTCCCGCTTGGGCTTGATAAGAGTTGAAGGGCAGACAACAAGAGATATTAATGACAGTGTACATATGGTCTGATGTATGCTGATGTGTATTGCTATTCTTCACAGTATATCGGGGAAACTTGCCCACAAATCTATTCCTGTACAGTATGTCATGTCTTAGCTGCCACTTATAAGAATGGAAGAAAACTAATTAAATTATATATAGACATGTACATATTATTCTTATTAGAGAAAGAAAAATTCACTTATACCCATTTGTTCCAACCACGTGTGCGCTATGGCATTTCATATGTTGGGCAGCAACTCACAGCAATAAATAGGCAAAACGTTGAATTTATGTGTAATAAACTCGTTTTTTTCCTACTTGTGCGCTTGTCCTTGCTTGTGGTGTTTTCCCAATTCCGAAGAAATCAAAAAGATATCAAGCTCCAGGATCCGAGGAAACAGGAAAATTTTAAATTAGCAACTTTATTTTTGGATGGATTCATTTTTATGATTTTTTTCTAATAAAGTTGCTATTTTAAAATTTTCCTTTTTGTTTTCTTCAGTATTCTTGGCGTCTGGTCAGAACGAATTTCTGTGCTCCATTCTTCGGATTGCTCAGGTGAGCTGGCTGAAACTTTTTATATACTAAGTTTTCCGACCTCGGTGTGAGTTTTGACCATGCCCTTGTTTTACGATTCTGTTCCTGACATGACCTCTTGGCTCTGTCCCTTCTTGGTGACCCTTCCTGCATATGGTTTGGTCCTCTGGTCTGCATTCACTGGACCCCATTGTAAGACCAGGTCCCTGTACAGGGGTTAAAGGGTGAAGGTTGGGGTTCCTCTGGAATATGCTAAATGGAGTTGCTTGTGGGAAGTCTGTCCAAGGTAAACTTTTGACAGTCATGACAGTTAGAGTCGGAATTTTTTACTTAAATGCCAGATCATTTTGTTCACTCTGGACATAGGCAACAGGGGGCGGTCTACTCTACTTCCTGCATATAAAACACATCCAACTCAGCCAAAATGGGCATGCATGTGTACGGGGGGGTCAGAAGAGACAGCTGTCAGCCAAAGGAGCACTTGGCCGACAGTTATCTGATGTGTACGGCCCCCTTAAGAATGATAAAGGTGAATCAGGAGAAGTGGCTCATACCGTGATGAGTTGAGGAAACAAGGTATTTAGTATGTGTAAGTCTTTTGTGAATCAAGTCATCTTTAAAAGGAATACAGTATTCACAACTCTTGTTTAAAGCTAGAACCTTTGAAATGCGAGATGTTCTTTGCATAGTCATTGATGTTCTTGTTTTATACTATGTACAGGAATAAAATATTTATTTTATAGCAACAGTCTAAGCAGAATCACAGGGCTGACATACAGTTTTATGTATCATTATACGAGCTTAAATAAAATATATAAGCTGCCTTCTGGAGAACATTCAGCTATTTGGAGAAAACAAACAGGAAGAATACAACTAGAAGACAATAAATAAATGAGGGGGTAACTATCGTATACTCAAGTATGTCCAATGTGTAATATATATATACATACTCCGATCTTAACATGTAAAGGGAGGGAATTATAATAGTTACAATGTAATAGAGAATTGTAATCTAAAGTATTAAAAATGAAAATAAATGATATTCACAAGTTCCTGGCGGGAATGAAACCTATGTCTATATAATTGTTGAGCAAAAGTCATAGGTACATTTCCATCTCAGCTCCATGGCTGAGCCGGTGTACTCTAGAAGGGTGTACAATCTCTAATAATCGCTTTATTATCAGTGGAGGATGTAGGGAATAGACTGGGAGCTGTCATTTGGTAAAGTAAGTAATACGTCAAGGCTGATATAATCTTCTTTCCCCTCCACTTCATTTGCACCTGGCATTTGATTGCCAATATCGCTCTCCATCAGGGTGCAATCCTTCAGAGGGAATATTTAGAAGAAATACAATGCTTTCCACTCTTAGTATTTGCAGTGGACTTAGTAAATCACACAGCACTAAGTTGCAGCATCTAGAGACTTGCACATCAACCAACCAACCAACCAAGCGGCTGTATTAAATACCATCTGGCAAAGACTACTGAAAGGCGAAGATTTAAATTAGATACACATACTTTAAAAAAAAAGAAAGAAAATAAACAACTTTTGGAGAAAAAAAAAATCATGTGGAGTACCCAAGTTAATGTAGCACTCGACTAGGAATATCAATAATGCTGAAAATTAATTCCAGTGATATCAAGCGATAATTATTAAATTACAGGAGTCCTTCACTCGTGATTATGAACGTGCAACAACATACGATATTGGATTTGTAAATGCAGCAAGGCACTGAACTGGTTAACATTAAGAAAAAAAGAATCATAGAGATGCACTACAATACCCAAAACCCACTCCCCGACAGAACTACTGAGGGGAAGCCTCGATGCAAGAGTGAGCAGAAGGTATTTAACTATAGATAAGGAATGAAGAACTAAATCCTAACATACTAGAGAGATGTTGTTGTATTTTTAATGCAAAATTTGGTTTTATCATAAAAAATAAAGTATAATATACTCATATTTTACATTCTACCTGAGACCCGACTAACGGTGACATCAGGTAGCCAGAAAGGCCATTAAGTGGTTTGCAGTGATATTTTACACACAGTGAGGTCACATCTCATGGCACTGATTGACCTCCACAACTGCAACGTCAAGTCCCTGAGGGTTCGCATAATTGGACAATTGCGAGCCGTTGTTTTGATGGATAGCAATTGTCCCCATGTTATTCAATGAGGCCGCGTACATGTCCGATTTTTTCCCTGGACCAAGAGGTCGGAGAAAAAAATTACAGCTTGTGCGATTTGCCTCCGATAATTGGATCAAACTTGGCCATTCAAGTTTATGAGTCCAGGAAAACATCGGGCAGTACTCAGATGACATCAGAGTGCGGCCCAATTTTTGCAGACAGAATGAATGGAGAAGGTGGAGAAGCTTCTTCTTTTTTTTTTCTCCACCTCTGAGAAAATTGGGTCACACTCTGATCACCCATTGATTAAACTCTGATCAGAGTATAATTAGCATAATCAGACTGGTTTTCTCAGATGAGAGAACATCAGTCGTGTGACCCTGCGTCATCTAGGGAGTGCAGGAAGAGAAAGGCTCCTGAAAGCACATTGGTGGCGGACTGAGGCAACATGTTAAAAGTCAGGAGATTTCAAAATTTGTATTTCTATTTTAAATACATACAGGAATTATTAAAAATATATGAAACACCTGAAACAATATATTATTCTGGTGCAACATTCTGGAAGGACAGTGAAACTCTGTTACAGAGGTCAGTTCCAGACAGCCAGCGGTTTTTAAAGAGAACCTGTCAACAGTTTTTTCGCTTATAAATTATGCCCATCATAAAAATGAGGAACCTGCAACCCCTTTATATCCTCAGACGTGCCCCTGCGTACCTCAGGAAAAGTGTTTTATACTTGTCTCGCGCTGTATGTAAATTACACGGTCCGCTGAATGTCTCCACATTGTGATCAGCGCCGCCCCAGTCCTTTCAAACATTGCCTCTTATAAGTGCATGTAAGTGGATGACGTCTCTCCGCGCCCAAAGCCTCGCACCTGTGCAGCGGAATCAGAGAGCTGCGCAGGCGCACTTCACTATGTCCTACTGGACAGCCAGTGATTCCACTGCGCAGGTGCACCTCACTATGTCCTACTGGACATCCAGTGATTCCACTGCGCAGGTGCACCTCACTATGTCCTACTGGACATCCAGTGATTCCACTGCGCAGGCGCACCTCACTATGTCCTACTGGCAGTCAGTGATTCCACTGCGCAGGCGCACCTCACTATGTCCTACTGCAGTCAGTGATTCCACTGTGCAGGTGCACCTCACTATGTCCTACTGGACATCCAGTGATTCCACTGCGCAGGCGCACCTCACTATGTCCTACTGGACATCCAGTGATTGCACTGCGCAGGCGCACCTCACTATGTCCTACTGGCAGTCAGTGATTCCACTGCGCAGGTGCACCTCACTATGTCCTACTGGACATCCAGTGATTCCACTGCGCAGGCGCACCTCACTATGTCCTACTGGCAGTCAGTGATTCCACTGCGCAGGTGCACCTCACTATGTCCTACTGGACATCCAGTGATACCGCTGCGCAGGCACACCTCACTATGTCCTACTGCAGTCAGTGATTCCACTGCGCAAGCGCACCTCACTATGTCCAACTGGCAGTCAGTGATTCCACTGCACAGGCGCACCTCACTATGTCCTACTGGACATCCAGTGATTCCACTGCGCAGGTGCACCTCACTATGTCCTACTGGACATCCAGTGATTCCACTGCGCAGGCGCACCTCACTATGTCCTACTGGCAGTCAGTGATTCCACTGCGCAAGCGCACCTCACTATGTCCTACTGGACAGCCAGTAATTCCACTGTGCAGGCGCGAGATTTCGGACACTGTGGATGACGGAGGGACGTCATCCACTTACATGCACTTATAAAAGGTGACGTTTGAAAGGACCAAGGCAGTGGTGATCACAATTTGAAAACACCCATCAGACCGGACAGTGTAATTTACATCCAGCATGGGACAAGTATTAAACACTTTTTCTGAGGTATGAAGGGGCACGTCTGAGGATATAAAGGGGTTACAGGATCTGTACACTGCGGTGAATTTCTGAGTATGCGAAAATACGTTCCGGCATAATTTTTGTAACTTTCGGTGCCGAAAGTTCAAATATTGGTTCAAGAAAGAAAAAAATTCTATTTTTTACTTTGTGCTAAATTCATGAACTGAGTGTGCCATTTTTATGATTTTGACACCAAAATCAATACCACAAGATAATAAAGGAAATTGACTTAAAAATAATAAGCAAATGATGAATCGGCATCTATGTTTATGGTTCAAGGCTAAATACAAGTCTGGATACGACACAAATGTCTGAGGGCAACTTGTGCCCTCCTTCATCTTTGCACTCTCTCTCCATCTACCTCGCAGCACAGCTCATAAACCTGGTATTCTGAAACATGTCACATGAAGATTGACATTACATCAACGTGTTTCAAACCCTGAAAGCTCTCAATTCCCATATTACAAGCTTATTAGATTTACAGTTGTGAAGTTTGTGAATAGATTTCACCATCAAGTGAAATTGTTAGATTACAAAGAATAGGTCTCATTATGGGTTGACTGTAAAATTAAAGTAATTCATTCCATATGTCTTAGCCGTGCCATGATTCCCATTATATCAGCAGAAAAAAAAACTAATGCAGATATTTTTTATGGAACAAGCAGTTATGTATGTTACAGTTCTTTTGTTTTGTGATTGGCTTATTATTTCTGCATCCATCCTGGAAAACGGCAAAAGACTTTAAGTGTCGTATGCAGCAGCTATTCAATGTATGACAGGAAGGAAAGCAAGAGTGCTAGGTTCATCTGTTTCCCTGCACACAACATATACCAGGGAAATAATATGGGTGGCATTAGAATATTGCTGATGCCCTAGACATACAACTCATCCCAGGTGACTCTTGTGATTGTATACAGTTGGCATGATATTAAAGCATTGTTGGCTCTGAAATACTGCAATTCAGATTATGCAACTGGTGTGATTTAAAGGTAATCTCTGTGGAAATTATGAATCTCATTGCAAATTGTCGAATATTGTCTGAGCAATATGCACACTGTCAGGATTCCCCTTCTGTTTGCCTGCTCGAGCGGCCATCCTATGATGGCTCAGATACAATTTGCATACTGGCGGTCATGAATAGCAACTTTTCCTGATTTCCTCAATGTTTTATTAAGAGTAGTAGATGAGAAGATAGCCAACATGTGACAACAAATATGCAAATCACATTTAAACAGTCACATGATCATCGCTTGAGCAGGCAAACAGTGCAGTATGCACACTGTCACGATTTGCTAACTGCAGAAATATATAATAAGTCTGGAAAACGCCTTTAGCAGCATTAGCATAGTATTTCAGAATTATTGATAACCTCCCCCCATGTATAATTAAACCTATGTCTAGAAACATGTATGATTTTACAAAAATAGGTAATATATTAAAGAATTGATGAGACCTCTGACATTTAGAAATTGAATAGCATTTTAGGGACAGCAGATCAGGACTAAGGTGAGGTTGTAGACTGGTATCGGGGGTCACATATCTGATATACAGATGTAGCCATGGTTAAAAAAAATGCAGAACTGGAATATTAAGGTACAGAAAAGTGTAATTGACACCTATTTGAGATCGGTCAATGGATTTTGCAACCACTTAAGTGAGATAACGTTCTGTGCCAACTTATCAAGATAGCACCCTTTTTGTGTAGTTCAACTTAGGTACATCTGTAAGACTAAGTAGTCAAGCCTGCCCTGAAATCTGCTGAACAACACTAGGATATTTATGACTGGGTGGGCCAACGCTGCCACAGAAGTTCATTCCTGCCCATTGTTCTGTGTTAACCAATCAAACGTCAAACTACTTATCTAATTTTTTATGCAATTATTAAACCTACTGTCTACTACCTACATCATTAATCTGCCTCTGAAAACGGACACTAAGTTGATAATTGAAAGCAGCGAACAGGAACCACATAAGGATATGTATTTAGCTATTATTCTTAAACATTAAAGGGGTTATCCACCTCTCGGACAACCCCTTCTGAATCCCTATGTTTTCCCCAGTAAAATAATAACACCAGCACTCACCTCCAGCCATTGCCAGCTGAGTTGGGCACTGGTTCTCTCGGGGATTGCATGACATTTTTATGTCACATGATCCCTGAGGCTAATCAGCGCTAGCTTCACCTTCCCCTCCTTCAGACAAATCAAGACATTTGGAAGAAAAGAGAGCTGCTGCTGCTCTCTCACTTCCTCTGGATGTCAATTACATCAGTAGGATAGAAGAGTGAAGCAAGAGCTGATTGACCGCAGGGATTACGAGATACCCAGAAGAGCCAGTGCTGACACTGCTGGTAAGGCACTACGGGTAAGTATAAGTGTTATTAATTTACTGGGGGGGAAATGTGGCACCCCTGAGGGTTCGACCGCCACAGGGATGCTGCACTTCTTTAATGGAGTGTGGTGTTCCTCCTCTGAGGTAAGAGCAGTGTGATAGTCGGGACCCTTCCTTTGCATCCAACACCACATTTCTCCACCAGAGGGGGGCTAGTATGCACTAGGTGCTGCCTTCCTGGTTACAGGGAGACTGGGGAACCAAGAGTTAGGGGAACCAGTTAGTGGGTGATGGTGGAGGACTTACAAGTTAGTTACACTTTAGAATTTCATATTTAATAAAGAGCCATTTTGGTTCTTGGTTCTTTGATTGCCTTCAATCGCTCTTGGACTGTCTCTATGCTGTCAGTCGCTGAGTGAACTGTGACCTCCCATCCTAACGCGGATCCTGTGTGGGCCCGCAACGGATGGAGACACAGCCCTCGTGCCCCGGCCTTGGGACGAGGGATAGGTTGTAGACAAGGAATGTCTCGACCCGGTCAAGGACCAGGACCAAGAAGGCCCGGAGCTTAAGAGTGTGGCTCCATAGCAAATGGATCCCAGGCAGGATGCAGACGGAGCGGTGTACGCCACCTGTCCTCGCCATGCTGATATATTCAGAGGGAGTCCAGCCCCCGACACCCGACTTTGCCACTCCAAGTCCTGGTCGGGAAAGCCCGGTAGGCCCTGAGGATCCCACCAGGTATCGGACGGAGCGGAGCTGCAACCCGTACCCTTGTTCTGAGAGAAGCTCAGAGGGAGACCCGGCCTATTTGCACACACACGGACAGGCTACTCCAGGACAGACCCCGGACACGGCTGTTGACCCACACAGGGGAATACAGGAACAGGCAGGTTAGGCTGGCACACAGACTGCTGGGTATAGGCAGACACGGCTGGTATGCAGACTGGCGGATGCTGGTAAGCACGACTGGTATGCAGGCAGGGAGGTACTGGCAGGTACGACAGGTTGGAGCGCCGAGTGGATAGGACCCAGTACAGACTGGGACTCAGGAACAACCGCAGATGCGGTGGACAAACACAGCAGAGTGAGGCCGCCCAGAGCGGCGAGCAAGAGCAGAACAAGACGAGACCGCCTAGAGCGGTGAGCGAGAGAAGAGCAGGACAAGGCTGCCTGGAGGGTCAGAGCAGAGCGAAACTGCCGGAGCAGCGAGCAAAGGGTCAGAGCAGAGCGAGACTGCCGGAGCAGCGAGCAAAGGGTCAGAGCAGAGCGAGACTGCCGGAGCAGCGAGCAAAGGGTCAGAGCAGAGCGAGACTGCCGGAGCAGCGAGCAAAGGGTCAGAGCAGAGCGAGACTGCCGGAGCAGCGAGCAAAGGGTCAGAGTAGAGCGAGACTGCCGGAGCAGCGAGCAAAGGGTCAGAGCAGAGCGAAACTGCCGGAGCAGCGAGCAAAGGGTCAGAGCAGAGCGAGACTGCCGGAGCAGCGAGCAAAGGGTCAGAGCAGAGCGAGACTGCCGGAGCAGCGAGCAAAGGGTCAGAGCAGAGCGAGACTGCCGGAGCAGCGAGCAAAGGGTCAGAGCAGAGCGAGACTGCCGGAGCAGTGAGCAAAGGGTCAGAGCAGAGCGAGACTGCCGGAGCAGCGAACAAAGGGTCAGAGCAGAGCGAGACTGCCGGAGCAGCGAGCAAAGGGTCAGAGCAGAGCGAGACAGCCGGAGCAGCGAGCAAAGGGTCAGAGCAGAGCGAGACTGCCGGAGCAGCGAGCAAAGGGTCAGAGCAGAGCGAGACTGCCGGAGCAGCGAGCAAAGGGTCAGAGCAGAGAGAGACTGCCGGAGCAGCGAGCAAAGGGTGAGAGTAGAGTGAGACTGCCGGAGCAGCGAGAAAAGGGTCAGAGCAGAGCGAAACTGCCGGAGCAGCGAGCAAAGGGTCAGAGCAGAGCGAGACTGCCGGAGCAGCGAGCAAAGGGTCAGAGCAGAGCGAGACTGCCGGAGCAGCGAGCAAAGGGTCAGAGCAGAGCGAGACTGCCGGAGCAGCGTGCAAAGGGTCAGAGCAGAGCGAGACTGCCGGAGCAGCGAGCAAAGGGTCAGAGCAGAGCGAGACTGCCGGAGCAGCGAGCAAAGGGTCAGAGCAGAGCGAGACTGCCGGAGCAGCGAGCAAAGGGTCAGAGCAGAGCGAGACTGCCGGAGCAGCGAGCAAAGGGTCAGAGCAGAGCGAGACAGCCGGAGCAGCGAGCAAAGGGTCAGAGCAGAGCGAGACTGCCGGAGCAGCGAGCAAAGGGTCAGAGCAGAGCGAGACTGCCGGAGCAGCGAGCAAAGGGTCAGAGCAGAGAGAGACTGCCGGAGCAGCGAGCAAAGGGTGAGAGTAGAGCGAGACTGCCGGAGCAGCGAGCAAAGGGTCAGAGCAGAGCGAAACTGCCGGAGCAGCGAGCAAAGGGTCAGAGCAGAGCGAGACTGCCGGAGCAGCGAGCAAAGGGTCAGAGCAGAGCGAGACTGCCGGAGCAGCGAGCAAAGGGTCAGAGCAGAGCGAGACTGCCGGAACAGCGAGCAAAGGGTCAGAGCAGAGCGAGACTGCCGGAGCAGCGAGCAAAGGGTCAGAGCAGAGTGAGACTGCCGGAGCAGCGAGCAAAGGGTCAGAGCAGAGCGAGACTGCCGGAGCGGTGAGCAAGGCAGAGCAGGCAAGAACCGCCGGAGAGGTGAGCAAGGCAGAGCAGAGGGGACAGGACTCTGTTCACACGGAACAGACTGGAAGGGAGAGGCAGAACCAGGTACACACAAGATACTTGCAATTAGGTAGCGAGTGGACTCTAAACTCACAAACGGGAGTACACGGACGAGTAGGAGTTAGGTACAGGATCAGATTCTGCAGGAAAAGGGAAGGTACGGACATAGAGAAAAACAGGTAACAGGCTAGGAGAGTATTCAGACAAGAACAGACACAGCAGCAAGATACAGGATCGGTTCTAGGTATGCGGCCCCTAGAAGGCGGAACAAACAGGCTAGGAGCGTGTTCAGACAGGAACAGCCAAGATACAGGAACGGGTCTAGGTATGCGGCCCCTAGAAGGCGGAAAGAACAGGCTAGGAGCGAGTTCACACGGGCCTGGAAATACAGCCTCCAGGAAAGGCAGCAGGCAAGAGAACACAGACAGGACTCAGTTCAGACACGGGAACTGATACCGCAAGGCAGGAAACATAGAAAGGACCTGGCACGTCAGCGACCAGAACACAACTGACAGAACACAATGCTCAGGCAAGGATTCCAGGAAAGAGCTGGGTTAAATACCAGGTGACAGACAGCAATAGGCTGAGGACGCACAAGGGGTGTGCCCGCAGCAGCTACAAGAAGCAGGAAGTGATCGGGCGCCGCCCTTAAGCAGAAGAAACAGAGGCAAGCAGACAGCATGGAGGAAAGCCAGAGTGATAGTCTGGACTGGAAATCAAGTGCGCGCTCTTGCACAGTGGGAGATGGACCACTATGCAAGGACGCCGCCAGGTATGTTACAGTGGCATTTGTTGGAATACTAAAAAACTTGTGACAGGTTACCTTTAACTGATATTACACAACCCAGATAGGATATAACTCACATCCTATACTTTATATAATTTCATAACACTGGCATGAGATTATAGCACTGTTGGTGCCCAAATATACTGTAGCTTATACAAGGAAACTGAGGACATTTAATTACTATTGGTGACATAACAATTCAATTTCTCATCCAATTATACAAATTGAAATTCAGATACCACTAAGTTAATACAGATAAATATTAAAATTCATAAAATGTCCTAAATCAATAGACTATAAAGTCATTATTTGGGAACATCTTCAAAGTAGATGATTGGTGACTCAATTCAATACAGTCTTGATACACACAATCTAAGGTTCTGTTCACATGTCCAATTGTTATCCATTTGTAACGGATCCTGTATTAAAAAACTGGATCCGTTACAAACAGATCAAAAACAGAAGTCCATTAACAGATTCCATAAAAGATCGTTGTTCGATTATGATCCATTTCCCATAGGCTTGAATGTTAAACAAATAAAACGGATACGGTTGCTATTTTTTTGGCTGGACAGAAAAGTTGGCCTGACTACGTTTTTTGATCCTGTTAAAAAATGGATTGCAGCTGGAAAGTAGACAAACTGAAGACATTTTAGGATATTTCCTTGTCCATACAAATGAACGGATCTTGTACGGATCATTTTATTTCCACTTTCGTCATCCCAAAACGGACATAACTACTGGCCATGTGAACACAGCCTACCTTCTATTTTATCTATACACACTGATAGAATATCAGTAGGGAACTAATATAATGATTGTGATCTTCCGAACAGATCATCCTACAAATTACAATAAAAGTGTCCTAGTTTGGATGCCTCCGCTTGGGGCTTATCCCAATGTAAATCACACTTAAGCACAATTTATAATTATAGATTCATGCTAAAGCATTCCGGGGCAGAGGAAATGTGTACATGTGAGATATTTATATGTGATTTTTATATATATCGTAATTTTTTTAATCAGTTGACAGCTGTTTTAGAGCATACAGCGATGCCAGGCTGAATGAGGGTCTTGATTACTTCAAGATTAGCTATCTTAAGTTTCTATTCATTTTAAGTGTTGTTAGTGTGAGGAGTCATTAGTCACTCCCTTGTCTCCAGGAACATCAGCATACATTTACATTGTTAATGAACATTTGGGGTAAATGAATTAATGGCACTCTTAAACATAAATTCAGACCTAATAACTTTCAGTTTCACGGGTGTCTTCAAATGTTATCGTAGCTAAATCGAGCCATGATCTGGTCCTACCAACTGCTCAAAGGATGAAGAGAATAGAAAAAGACATTAAACACATACGCTAGCTGCAGAAATATTCAAAATATGCAACAAAAGCCTACGTTATAGCAGCCAAATTTACAGCATTTTAACGGGCACAAAGTAGATATTTTTCATTTCGATTTTTTGAATAAATAGTAATATTAAAACATCACATAAACAAAGCAGAAGTAATCACTTTGTGACCCCCCCAAAAAATATATAAGAAAACGTATATAAATTGAGATTTTACTCTATACTGATCATAATCGTGATTACAGTTATTGATCCTAAAACGACCACAAAAGTGCTCTAAGTAAAGCTGGAAATTCACATTGGATGTACAGTACATTGGCCAACCTTGCCAACTGTGACCAACAATCTAATGTGTATAGGGGTCTCCTGACTCTTTCCCTGATGGCAGCTGTCAGGGGGACAAGGATTGGACGTAGATGAATTTCAACTGCCCGATGGGTTTGTTCTTGAGAAAGTAAGCCGCTGCCAGAAGTGTCTTGAAGCAACTTATTACCCACTCCTTATTGAGAATGAGTGTTTGTCCACCATGTATCCTATATGTATGGAAAGATTTAGTCAATATATATGCGATAGACCCAGCCCATGAGAAAGAGTGGGGTAGTTTCTGGAAGAATTGACACCAGCACAGGTCTTTGTAGCCAACTCCAGCACTCAGCTTATTTATTATGCTTACTTATATAGCGCCATCATATTCTGCAGCACTATACAGATATCAGAATCTCTGTCCCCATTGGGGCTCACAATCTAGATTCCCTATCAGTATGTCTTTGGAGTGTGGGAGGAAATCGGAGAACCCAGAGGAAACTCATGCAAACATGGAGAGAGCATACAAACTCCTTGCAGATGTTGTCCTTGGTGGGATTTGAACCCAGGACCCCAGCGCTGCAAAGCAACAGATCTAACCACTGAGCCAGCTTACATTTTATGAGAGCAGTGAAAGAAATCACTGAGGCCCATCGTGTCCTTCTTTACCAGTCGAGTATTATTCAGAAGAGGACAGCAGTATTATTCATGAGCATGTCCAATTTGCCATGTTTGATTCAGGAAAGAATCGGGTGGTGATGGAGGGCTAAGTATGCACAGACTCATTCACAGAAACACAGGAATGAATTACTAGTCAATTTCCAGACCTAACAATGTGCGCCGTTAATCTGAGGGGGTTACCTAAAAGGTAAGATTTATTAAACTAATTCTCAGAAAGTTCCCAAACTGAAGCAACCAGCTTCCAGTTTGGAATATCGAACATCTAGTGTGGCAGAATCCTGGACAAGATAACACAGGCACAGCTTTTCACAGCCGCTGTAGGAAACCATTTCTAGCATCTTCTGTACATCACTTCTCCATTGTCCATTTGTAAAAATGTTCATTCCTGATTATCGCCAAACGAACGAGCAAAATGTTCATTCGTGAAGTGATGAGAACATTTATGTCGGCACAAAAATAATTGTTATCTGCAACATATCGCCCCATGTAATAAACTGGGCATGATGATGCAGAACGTTGGAATGATATTAAGAATGATCACTCTTCCTAGAAAAAACATTTTTTGCTTGTGTGAATGGGCCACTGAGAGCAGATCTGTATATGGTTGATCGGCTGAAATCATCCCATCTAAATTGGTCTATACTCTTCCATTGGTAAAATCCAAAGTTTTGTTACGAGCTCCTGAAGAGAGAGGGGTTCTTAAACATCTCAGATTTCTTTTAATATTACAAAGTTATGTTTTGCAATTAAGCTTGATCTTTTATCATACATTCTATGGAAAAATGGATCTTGCATCAATGTGGATAGAGGAAAAAACACTCTATAAAGTTAAAGGGGTAAAGTTTCTCCTTGTGGAAAGTGACATACCGGCTCTGGCACGTCAAGGTAAGGAGGCTTATTCACCGTGCAATGCTCCTATGGGAAATTTAATATGCAACTTGCCTCTTCAGAGAAAAAGAGGACTTGACATCTATAGCTCCACCTATTGGAAGCATCAATCCTACAAGTCACAATCAACCCTTTAACGAGTCGTGCAATATGACTTAGGATAAAAGCCAAACCAGAATCTCAATTTGCAGACACGGTGTTTTGGGCAGTTGACCCTCGTTAGTGCAAAGTATGAGATCTGATTTGGCTAGGTGAGAGGCTCTGGACTGAGGTCTAAGGGGTAACGTTTATCCTTATGGAGAGTGACATATCGGCTCTGGCACGTCAAGCTAAGGAGGCTTATTCGCTGTACAATGATCTTCTGGGAAATTTAATATGCAAATTGCCTCTTCAGAGAAAAATAATTGCTTCCAATAGGTGGTACTATAGAGTTCAAGTCCTCTTTTGCTCTATAAAATTAGAATTCTTGATTCCCTGGATATATATATAGCATAACATAGGGAGACACAGTTTATTGCCTGTCCCACCCTAACTTTTCTACACTTTGATAAGCATACACCAAAAAGATAATTTTAGCTCAGAGGAGCACATGATCTATTGTTTTGTGTCGTACATTTCAGGGTGACCCAAGAAGATCATTTCTATAATAGAGTCAATAGCCTTAAGAAATTGGGAGAAAAATATCAGACATTTCTGAAAGAACATTAAAAATGAAATTATCATGACAGCATGAAAAAAAAAAACAATGAAAAATGAGAACAAACCCGGGCTAGCACATTTTGGGGCACACTATAAATTTGGAACCACATCTCCAACAGTTTTCGAGTAATCCAACATCATCATAAAACAATTTGGGGCACATTTATGAAACTGTCTAAAAGAAAAACTTGCTTTAGGCAACAAAGACAGTTTCATAAATCTCCGCCAATGTCTACACAAGTCTACACTAAATACTATACCTATAATATCCGCTCGTAGAGTCCCTTTATAATTATCTTCATTACTGGCTTTTGTCTCAGACATGACTCCATTCTGCACAATGCCTGAGCAGCAGGGATGAATACTGAGTTTCTAATTAAGCACCATGGTAAACTTTTCACAATTGTGGTTAAAACAGAACAAAGCCTAATAATATGAAAAACGTGAGATACATATATAATGGTTTAATAACGGTCTGTAATGTGAAGTCTCACATTTGCTTCGTAAGCAGTTCATGCAGCTAGATTTCAGTACAAACTTTCCCATACAACATTGCATTTCTGAACATCTAAAGATTTCTGATTTTTACGGCGAAGAAAAGCTATTCTGTCTGTAATATTCAGCACGTTCTAGAGCACGGAGGTATCATCCACTTGTCAGGCCATTTTTTTTAGGAAATCTGCTAGCATTTGTATCAGTAATTATTAACCCATGACCTCATCAGAGCAGTGAAGTAACTTTGCCGGTAAAAATCGCTTGCATCTTCCCCTTCCTTTACCCTATAACAAGACAGGAACACAGCAGTACTGAACCACACGTTGGGTCTCATTTACGAGTTGGAGGGGGTATGGTGAACTTGCATTTTCCCTGTATGGACTTAAAGGGAATCTGTCAGTAACATATGCCCTAGGCAAACAGATATACTACAGGAAAGGGCAATTTCCAAGGATACCGGTTTTGTCACTATCTGATGCTCCTTCACTCTAAAATTCATCTTTTATTCATATGCAAATTCGCTCCAGAATAGCAGAGGTGGATGTATCCGTGCACTTGCAGTCTTCAGCTCCTCTATGCTCATCTGTGCCTGCACCACCCCTTACAATGGAGAAGCTCTGCTATATAACATCACCTCTGATCTCCAATGCCAATCAAGTAGCAGAGGGAAGAGCCGGCAAGAAGCAGCAAAGAGGAGCTGACGATCCCAAGTGCACTGATATCCCAATCAGTGGCCCTACAAAGCAAATTTGTGTAACATCCCTGGCGGCGTGCTTGCATAGTGCACCACCTCCCACTATGCAAGACTGCAATCTTACCTGTCAGTCCAGCCTACAAACCTTGCTCCAGTTCATGCTGTGTGCATGTCCCTTGACTGACTGCTTAGGGCGGCGGCCCGGCTACTTCCTGATTCTTATAGCTGCTTTGGGTGCACCCCTAATACGTCTCCAGCCTATTGCTATGAGTCACTGGATATTTAAACCCCGTCCACCCAGAAGGAGGTGCCTGAGCAAAACCTTCTCTCGGTTAGTCTTTGCTACTGAATTGCCAGGTCCTGTACTGTTTCTAGTCTGTTTCCGCCATTCTGGGGGCGGTATACCCAGGCCTGTTACCTGTGACTTCTAGTCTGTTTCCGCCACTCTGGGGGCTGTATACCCAGGCTCGTTCTTGTATCTCATTGCAGTAGCAGTTCCTGTCTGAACTGTATCCTAGCCTGTTACCTGTTTGTCTCTATGTCCGTACCTTCCCTTTTCCTGCAGTATCTGAACCTGCACCTAACTCCAACTCGTTGTCTCTGTACTTCTGTTTGTAAGTTTTGTGTCCACTCACTACTTCATGTGAAGTACCTTGTGTGTATCTGGTTCTGCTTGTCCCTTTTCCCTTCCTTCGTATCTTCCTCCTGTGTTCTAGCCATCTTCCTGCATTTTCCTGTCTGTTCCATGTGAACAGAGCCCTGTCCTCTCTGCCTTGTCCACCGCACCTGCGGTTTCTCTCCGCTCTGTCTTGCCCACCGCTCCGGTGGTTTCTCTCCGCTCTGACTTGCCCACCGCTCCGGCGGCTTCGCTCTGCTCTGCCTTACCCACCGCTCCGGCGGTTTCTCTCTGCTCTGACTTGCCCACCGCTCCGGCGGCTTCCCTCTGCTCTGCCTTACCCACCGCTCCGGCGGCTCCTCTCTACTCTGACTTGCCCACCGCTCCGGCGGTTTCTCTCTACTCTGCTTTGCTCACCGCACCAGCGGTTTCTCTCTGCTCTGACTTGCCCACCGCTCCGGCGGTTTCTCTCTGCTCTGCCTTGCTCACCGCACCAGCGGCTTCTCTCTGCTCTGCCTTGCCCACAGCTCCGGCGGCTTCTCTCTGCTCTGCCTTGCCCACCGCTCCGGCGGTTCCGCTCTGCTTTGCCTTGTCCACCGCACCTGCGGTTTCTCTCTGCTCTGCCTTGTCCACCGCTCTGGCGGTTCCGCTCTGCCTTGCCGACCGCACCTGCGGTTTTCGCTCCGCTCTGCTTGCTCACTGCACCAGCAGTTCCTCTCTGCTCTGCCTTGTCCTCCGCTCCGGCGGTTTCCCTTTACTCTGCTTGTCTACCGCATCTGCGGCTCTGTACCTGTCTCCCAGTCTGTACTGGACCCTATCCAGCCTGCGCTCCAACCTGCTAGTACCTCCCTGTCAGCACTCCAGCTGTGCTTGTCAGTATCTCCCTGTCTGCATACCAGCCATGCTCGCCAGTATCTCCCTGTGTACATACCAGCCGTGCTTGCCAGTGCCCACCTGTCTGCATACCAGCCGTGCTTGCCAGTGCCCACCTGTCTGCATACCAGCCGTGCTTGCCAGTGCCCACCTGTCTGCATACCAGCCGTACTTGCCAGTACCCATCTGTCTGCATACCAGCCGTACTTGCCAATACCCACCAGCCTGTATGCCAGTCTAACCTGCCTGTTCCTGCATTCCCCGGTGTGGGTCAACAACTGTGACCGGGGTCTGACCTGGATTCGCACCTGGTCCCTCTTCTCGGTTCCTCCTTGGTCCACAGATTCGACTAAGCCGCCGTGCGACCTTGGTCGGATCGGGTTGATACTTAGTTACGCCCCTCCAGGCACTCCTCGGTTCATGGTACAGTGGGATCACTAATCACGCTCATGCCAGTCTGTCCGGGCGCGAGCGTAACAATTTGTATATGAATATAAGACAATTTTCAGTGCAATGGAGCATCAGATTGGAACAAACCAGGTATCTTAGTAAAGGTTTCACACTGCCCTATCCAACAGTACCTCAGCTTGCCTAGCGCAAATGTTACTGTTACTGACAGTTTCCCTTTATATCTATCTATATATGGTTGGGACTTTTGCTAATGATACCGTCAATAAAGGTCCCCCATGGCCCCTGTGCAACTAAACATGCTGCAAAAGCAAAATATTCTCTTCGGTACAAAAAATTAATTCAAAAATGGGCTCTGAATATAACAGACTGAATTTTTTCCCTGCAACATTTCCATATTAAAGCAAAGTTTAAATTTTTTAAAAACCACTTCCATTTATAAATTCTTTCTACTCTGGCAGAAGATGTTAAAGGCGGCATGGTGGACGAAACAAGTTAGAAACAGGCAGCGTTTCTGGAATAAGTGAGAGAAAACTTGAAAAAGATGCAAGTTAGCGTCAAAATGGTAAGTGATAACATTTTTCCAATCAACTACGTCAAGAGAATATTATTCCAGTAGCGCAGCCTGTTTTTAACATGTTTCGTCCACCCTTGGTCAAGTTCTTCTGACGGATTCAAAAAACATCAAAACTGCTCAGTTCAACAGTCTATAAACGCAGAGTGGGCCGAATTTTTATGAAATCACACTCACTTTGCTTGGACTGTTAAATGAAGCAGATTTTCTATAGAGCAGAAAAAAATGCTACATTTAACACTATGTGTGAACACTGTCTAACTGTCCAAGTAAAGTGGATGGATGTGATTTCATGAAACTTTTGCCCACTGTGCGTCTAAAAATGATGTTGCACTGTTCAGTTTTGGTGCATTTAGTCTCTATAAGCTTCTATGGGGGGCTTGAAAAAATGCATGTAAGCAGCGCATATAAAAAAAAATCTCAAATATGCACCAAAAATGCATCAAACCGGGATAGTTGGGAGTTAAGGCTCAAGTACTGTGAACCAGTGACCATGCTCCTTTCACACACCAGAATCCAGGAGTGCTGATGGAGCAAAACAATATTCTCACCCATCATTTCTCCAGCACAATGAGTGTCAGCACTGTTGGAGAATATGAGTACAACAGCTGCAGGCTTATGCCAGTGTGGTGGCTATCCTGAGGAGACAGCAGTCGGTGCTGTGTGAATTTTTAGAGTCTCTGTAGAATATACTGTATGACTGGTTTTGCTTTATTTCCCAATTGAAACAGTTCATTCTTCCACGGAGTCTAATGCTGAATGATTCTGCTGAAAGCAGAAATCTGCAGCAACCACCAAACAGGCAGTTTTGTGACAGAATCCTAGAGACAAGTTCTCCTTTGGCCATTCTACATCTATAGCTAATATACAGATAATACATACATGTCCACTGTTCATTTTTTTGGTATGATCATTGTGCTGTAGAAAAAAAAGGTTATTTTCGAATCAGCTCATAAAAAGGGCCAAAGTGCCATATAAGTGCTCTTCTACTGGACCCTTGGGGCTTTTTGTATTAAGAGACCATTACTTTTTAGAGTAGAGTTCCTATTGGCCAGTCTCACCTTGTCACATGGAATATATTGTCACACAATGGCCAAAATAAACAAGAATATGAGAAGGAAAAAAAAGTTTGTCTTGGATTTTCACTTCAAGGGTTTGTGCACACGTTGAGTATTTGGTGCAGAGATTTCTGCACCATTTCTGCATCTCTTGGCAGGAAAACGCAGCCACCATTTTGCCCGAGTTTTTTCAGTGCATTCAATGGGTGAAAAACGCAGGCAAAAATGCACAGAGAATTAGCACGCTGCAGATTATTTTCTGTACCAAATCTGCAAGTCAAAAATACTCAACGTGTGCGTGACACTTCAGGTTTCTCATTCACTTTGCCGGCATCAGGTTTTGCCACAAATCCGCGCAGAAAAAAACGCGACAAAAAAGCACTAAATCTGCAACGTGCACACATACCCGAAACTTGCTGTTTCCATGATAGATGTTAAGCGCACTTCATTTTTTTCTTTTCTAAGCAGAAGATATTTTTCATTTTGATTTACAAGTCTGCACTTTATAATAAAATGTAATAGAAATCAGTTCTTAAAAAATTAAATATGATGTACTTTAATTATAGCGCTCAGAAGTATCAGGCTGGGATTAGAAATGAAGCTACAGTTGTTCATTGGGGAATTTAGAAGACCCTTTATTATCTAAAATGTTGCAGATTTATGCTGCAAATGAGACCATCGACAGAAGAGCATCTTTTTTAATAAAATGAAAATATGGCTAAGTTTAATATGGCCTATAAGTATGGTCAGCTGACGTAGAATGCCTCACACTTCTCTTACCTCCTCATTACATTTCTGCTGCTTTCACTTATTTTACCTATATATTGTTTTAATATTGCTGTATTTGTGGTATCATTTTTCAGAAAATGACACTTAATGGTAATTTATAAAAAAAAAAAAAAAGTAAAGATCATCACAATACAAACCACATATATTATTAAATCGAATACTTAGATCTTATGGGACTGGTGTACTTACTTTGAAACCCCATGTCAAAATGCTTGTATAAACACAGGGCAGCACGGTGGCTCAGTGGTTAGCACTACAGCCTTGCAGCTTTGGAGTCCTGGGTTCAAATCCCATCAAGGACAACATCTGCAAGGAGTTTGTATGTTCTCCTTGTGTTTGCGTGGGTTTCCTCTGGGTTCTCTGGTTTCTTCCCACACTCCAAAGGGAATGTAGATTGTGAGCCCCAGTGGGCACAGTACCGATAATGTCTGTAAAGCGCAGTGGAATTAATGACGCTATATAAGTGAGTAAAATAAATAAATAATCCCTTTTGAAAGCCTTCCTGCTTTAGATGGTCTGATTTTAATTTTAATTTGAGGACTATACTGTTATTCTGCCACGGATTTTCAAAATAACTACACCAGCCTCATCGGGTCTAACAGTACAATATATAAAATAAATGTAGACTGTTCAGAGAACTGCAAAAAACAAATAAAAAATAGAACAGATTTGAGACATCCCTGGTATATCTAGTATTACATCATACAGACAATGGGGATAGCAGTGTGAGCAGCTTCTTCTTACCTCAGCACCACAGATATAGTAACATAGTAACATAGTTTTTAAGGTTGAAGGAAGACTAAGTCCATCTAGTTCAACCCATAGCCTAACATGTTGATCCAGAGGAAGGCAAAAAAACCATGTGGCAAACACTAAGCTCCACATTGGGGAAAAAATTCCTTCCCGACTCCATACGACAATCAGACTAGTTCCCTGGATCAACGCCCTATCAAGGAATCTAGTATATATAACCTGTAATATTATACTTTTCAAGAAAGGCATCCATGCCCTTCTTAAATTTTTGTAGTGAATCACTCATTACAACATCATGCGGCAGAGAGTTCCACAGTCTCACTGCTCTTACAGTAAAGAATCCCCGTCTGTGATTATGATTAAACCTTCTTTCCTCCAGACGTAGAAGACGCCCCCTTGTCCCCGTCTCTGTCCTCAGAGTAAAAAGATCAGTAGAAAGGTCTTTGTACTGTCCCCTCATATACTTGTACATAGTAATAAGATCACCCCTAAGCCTTCTTTTTTCCACAGTAAATAACCCCAAGTGTAATAACCTGTCTTGGTATTGCAGACCCCCCAGTCCTCTAATAACCTTGGTCGCTCTTCTCTGCACCTGCTCTAGTTCACCTATGTCTTTCTTATACACCGGAGACCAGAATCTGGTATTTCCAGAATTAGATGAGAAAGACTGGGTGGAAACCAGTGTGAGTGGCCTCGTCTTACCTCAGCACCCCTGGTATATCCAATATTAGATCAGATAGACAAAGTGGAAAGCAGTGTGAGCAGTCCCATCTTATCTCAGCACTCCTGGTATCTTCAGTATTAAATCAGAAATACAGGGTGGGCAGCAGTGTGAGCAGCCTCTTCTTACATCAACACCACTGGTATCTCCAGTATTAGATCAGAAAGACAAGGAGGACAGCGGTGTGAGCAGTCTCATCTTATCAACTTACTAACAGTATTGATTTAGTTAAAGGACATGAAAATAATATTCACATAACAAGCCCCTTAAAACTATATCTTTATTTAATCATAAATAAAATGTACCCAAAGTGAACACAAAATAAATATCAAAATATTCAATGGAATCTTATTCACAAGGGTAAGGATTAAGAAAAGAGAGTGGTCACAGTACTTTTGTAGATCTTACAGATGGGATCTGGTTGTACGGGTAACATAAGTTAGCCTCCTTTGCCAAACTATCTCTGCAAACTTACCATAAGAGTTGATATCTGGGATCTTAGGTGTCAGAAGTGTGTGGTATGTTTGTGCAGTCTTATTTTTTTCTGTTTGTGATATATTAAAGGAAACACATGTTTTGTATTCCCTTTCCAGATAGGTAAGGGAATTCTAGAGAAAGCCGTCATCGATCAGGGGCACCACCGTCGTGACCCTAGGGTGCTAACCTCCTTAGCTTAGGCAAGGATCATGAAATAGGGTGAGCTCCCACTGTAAGACCTAAACAGGTACTGTGACCACTCTCTTATCTTAATCCTTACCCTTGTGCATAGCATTCCATTGAATGTTTTGATATTTATTTTGTTTTCACTTGGGTATATTTTAATTAAGATTTAATAAAGATATAGTTTTAAGGGGATTGCTATGTGAATACAGTCTCATCTTATCTCAGCACCCTGGTATCTTCAGTATTAAATCAGAAACACATGGCGGATAGCAGTGTGAGCAGCCTCTTCTTACCTCAACACCACTGGTATTTCCAGTATTAGATCAGAAAGACAGGGTGGACAGCAATGTGAGCAGCTTTGCCTTACATCCGCACCACTGGTATGTCGAGTATTAGTTCAGAAAGACAAGGTGGACAGCTGTGTGAGCAGTCTCTTCAGTGAAATCAGGTAGCAGCCATATTAATTCTATAGTGATCACCTCCCTAGACAAAATGATTGTGGTTTTCTAACAAAAGGCATTTAGGAATTTATTCAAAATAACATTTCCTTCAGTTATTTATTTTTTCCATTCCCGGAGATTTAAAATAACACATCAAGCACAGCAAGTTGTAGGTGGAACTTCAGTGGCCCTTAAGAGTATAGTAACCGTTCTCATCAGGTCAGCCCCATTCATCATGTAGTTATTTTTCTACAAAATAAAAAAACTTACTCGGGATCCAGGGCCTTGTTTGTCTTCACGCAAATATGGCAGAATTTCATAGGGACTGATTTGTAGTTAGTCCTCTAAAACATCAATAGGAGACCTCTACACAGTACCTATTCTGCATCTGATATGTATCAGGTAATACTTATAGGATTGTCGTTCTGTTATTCGCCACCCAAATACGGGCAATACTATATCCTCGCCTATCTGCTGCCTCTATAAAATGAGCTCGGAGCAGACGCACAGACGCTGTGCATGCTCAGCCTGAGACTTCCGCGGCATGCACAGCACAGTTATTTTAGATTTAAGATTACAAATAAATTTCACTTCCTTGGTTCCAGATGCACATGTTCAATGACTGGAAAATTAGTTTAGGTGTCATGGTGTATAACAGACTACTCGCAGAATGTTTTCGCGACAAGGATCACGTTTCAAGCAGCTTGTTAGGCTCATCACTTCCTCAAACTATGTTGTCACTGCTAGCGAGTGAGTGAAGAATCCCAGGCACAGTGACACACATAATCACAGACAGCTTCCTCTCCCCATGCAGCTCTCAGTAGGATTAACGCTTATTATTATCCCTAAATTGAAAGAACTGCAAACTTTAACTACAATTATTTTAATTTGATTTTATGGTTTCTGTAATCAAAAGTCTTGTGTCAATCACACAGAAATAAAGCATTTATTTACTTACGGACGGTGCAAACGACGTAAACAAGATTCATACAGAATAACGAGATATAACGGTATGGGGAACGTAGGATCTGATGTGAATTCAGACGCTGTATTTCCAGTAAGGAGGTGACAGCGCATTAAACAAGCCGATATTACGCGCCTTTAACTGCACAGTGACATGGAGCTGTCGTAATAAAGGAGTGGTGTATGATCACCGGATTAACACTGTTCCGTAATCGGTGTGTTTCTGTACAGCGGCATGGACTTACAATGGTTTCCAGAACTCTTACCTAAATCATGCTTTCCAGGATCACTCTGTAATGGGTCAAATCCAACTTCTTCAGACTGCAAAGGATGGTGAGTTTGGGGCTCAGGTTCTTGCATGTTCAAAAAAATGTCTAGCTAAAAGAAAGAAGAAACATTTGTAAATGACTAATAAGGATAAACATAAATGGCTAACTTATAAACGCATTTATGCCAGCGAAGATCATACTTCATATAAGGTACCTTCTGATTTTTACATGAGGAAACTTTTATGTTTGCTCAGAAGACCTTCAACATTTATGGTTAGAAGAAACATTGAGACAGCAGGATGGAGTTCAGTCTGTCCGATCCATCATCGAGCACCTGCTCCCTCCCCGTACTCGAATACTAAAGATCAGTGATGAAGATGGGGTACCTCACTAGGGCGATT